>NC_092434.1:2044878-2357605 GCF_036169615.1 Heliangelus exortis
AACCCAAAAAACAACCTAGGCTCTCTGAAAACTTTTCATTGGCCTTATTGTGCTTGGAGATCATCACACCTCATTCTGGAAGGGTGTCCTGTGGGGTTGTTGAGGATGTCCAGGGGATGTCTAAGGGTGGATGGGGGATGTCTAAGGGTTGTTCTGCTCCTGCTGCCATGGAGAGCAGCTTCAGAGGTGGTTTCATTGCAGTTTCATACCTTGTGTGCTGTGTAGGAGATTTTTCCTCCTTGGTTGGTCCATGCCCCATGGCTGGAGAGTCGTGGGATGATGGAGATGAAGAGTCCATGACATGGGATGATGGAGTTACCAGCAGGGCCAGCTTGGGTGTTTCTCCACCAGGAATAACCACTTAGCAGAGGTGCTTCTTTGGGTTAAGGAGCTTTTTTGGAGCACTGCCTGCCTTTTCTTACAACACTAGGGGCTCAGCAAACTTCTGAGCCACTCCAGGCATGCAGCACAGAGCATCCTTCGTGTGGTTTTACCTCCTTTGGGGGATGGCAGGAGACAGGAACAAGAGAACCACAGTCAGTGTGTAGGAAGAACAATGTGACCTACAGCTCTCCTAAGATGTGTGTTTATTCCTTTCCCAAGATGATCAAGCTGAGTTCAGTCCCTTCCATGCCAGCACTACTGTGTTATTGTTTCCTGCATGAGGAGGTGGAAATGTCAGACTTCAGCCCTGATTTGCTTTTTTACTTATTTTGTGGTTTCCATCTGCTAAAACTGACCTAAGAGGAGCAACGTGTCCTCTGGAATGGGGGGAAGCAGCTGCTTTCATGGGATCTCCAAACCCATTAGGCAACACCTTCAAGGTTTTATTGGAGGAAGCATTTTTATTGCCAGGATTTCTTGTGTCTCTGGGCTTGAGGAACCACAACAGAGTGTTACCAGTGCTTGGAGCAACAGGAAAATTTACTTAGGCCAAGAGTTTCATGTTAAAAGTGGCTTTCTGCACATTTAGGACCTGTGTGGGGTTTTATCCCAGCATGCAAGCCTTGGGTTCCTGCCTTAGTGAAGAAAACCCAAAGCCAAACACACCTCTTCCCCTCTCTGCTTCACCTTGCTGGAGCCAACACTGGCACAAAAAATTCTCTCCCAGTACTTTTGTTACCAGCCCAGTAACTTTTGCTCTTTTTTAGGGAACCAAAACTTAGTTTTCATGACACTAAAGGCTGATTAACCTGGCCCTGCACTTCCTAAGGGCAGGAGGCCAGAAATGACCTAAAGCAACAAGGAGAACCACCACAGAAAACCAACTTCCTGAGATAAGATTTCCAACCTCCTGTAACACATGGGAATAGTTCAATGGATCCAAGAAACACTGTGTAAGGGAGAGCTGGAAGGAAAGTCCCTGATTCAATAAAAAAACATTAAACAAGTGTGACTTTATAATGACAGTAATAATTTTATATATATATTTTTATACATATAACTGTATATATACATATAATTAAATATATATTATGTTATTATGTATTATGTTATATATATTTTATATATATTATATATTATTACATCACTAATATTATTTAGGGAGATGATTTCTACTTCTTGTCCTGATGGATGCAAGAAGCAGACTTCAATTTATCTGCTTGCATTCACAAACATCTCTAAAACAACAAGACCTCCAGGGATGCAAGGGACATCCCATTTGCACATCTAATTTGCCAAAAAAATGATCTGTGGCTGTCCCTTTGCATAAGGAACTCAACACTCCCTGACCAGTCAAATATCATCTGGGCTGTGAGCAGAAATTTTTTGCTCTTGGTGAATCCCTTCTGAACCTCATGGTGTTATGGACAGAATGATCTAGTCCAAATAATTTGATTTGTTCTGAACAAAACAATTATCCCAAAGGCTTCAGGTTCCCTAAAACTGGAACAGATTCACTGGATTGAGAAAAGGTCAGATAAAAATAAAAATAATAAAAAAAATGAGCCTGGCAGTATGATGTCTTGAAGATGCTGATTAAACTTGCAGTGCCAGCACAGCAATAACTGCTAAAAAACCCAAACCCTAAGACCTCTACAATTCAGTCACTGTTTCCCTGATAGAATGAAATCATCTGATGGAGCAGAAAAAAAAAAAAATAAAAAAAAGATTATGGGAAAAATTTAACATACCTAGTTGCTGGCTTCTTTAATCCCTTCAGTCTTCCTGGGATGATATTCCAAGAGTGGTTTATAAATCCTATAGCATCATCTTCTAGAAAAACAAGAAAATAAAGAAGTTATCTCTCTTTCAGGGTTTTGTTAGGTTTTCTTTCATTTTAACCAGAAATGTTTTTTCATTAAACCCAGAAATAACTCCACTTTGTCCTCTACTTTTGCCAAAGCACTTCAGAACCAGCAGACTTCCTACCAACCCAGATGAGGTGCTAATGGCAGAAATAAACAGAAAGGTGTTGATGGCACAAAAAGCAAATCCAAAAACACAAACCAGAAGGGGCTCAGAGCTTCCCAAGGTGTCACCAGGGATGGGGAAACCTCAGAACAGCAGCAGGCAGCTGGTGGGGAGCACTCAGCAGGGTGATTGGGGCTGCACTGAAGATGTGAGGAGGGGGGGATTGCAGGGGACACCCAAGCTGTGTGGCACCTGCATTTGGACAACCACCTGCATTTGGAAAGCCCCTTACAAGAGGCTCCCCCAAAGGTCTCAGAGCAATGGATGCATCCCTCAAAACTCCTCAAATTGGGGCTTTCAGCCAGCACAGAGCTGAAGTCTCCCCATTTGAACCACAAGGAATTTCTCTGGGTCCAGCCAGGAGAACTCAGATGTTCCTTTTTTAAAAATAAATAAATAAATAAGATTTTAGTCTGGATTTTTTCAAGGAATTCTTTGCAATGACAGAATGTCTATGGGGAAAAAAATAAATAAAAAAAATTTGTGCCTGTCCTTGCCAAGACTGGGAAGACCTGAGCACCTACTATGGCTGGGATGGTTTCTGTCTCTTTGCACTCTCTTCTGGCTCCACGAATCCCCATTTGTGTCTCCTCCTTTTCCCAAGTGTGGAATTGTCTATGATCAATGTCCATCACTTTCCAGAGCCAGCAGGTTGAGGGGGGTATTGGTGCCATTCTTTCAGGAGCCAGAGATGAGGGAGAGGAAGTCTAAGATCACTTTCACTCAAAAAATAATTTAAATTAAAGCCTTATTTCTGCAGCCAGGTAAATTAGAATTTTTTTAGAGACCAGGAGAGGGCATCCCTCTGGTCCTTTTTGGAAGCCAGGCTGGAGACACCATGGCTGTCTGCTGAGGCACAGCCTCTCCCCACCCTCTGCACTTTCCCTAAAATAACTCCTACCAAGCAGTAATTCATAGTTCCTGATGAAGCTATAGAAAAATCTCCTGGGAATTTAGGAGATAAATAGCCTTTGGTTTTCCATAAATAGAAGTGATGGAAACAGAGCATTTATGTTGCCTTAGATTCTGCCAGAAGGTTTTGCAGCTTCTCTGCAAATCTGTAGGATTTACATTGCTCCCTGCCTAAAAACATATTTACCCTGGGAACAACAGTCTGTGTGGAAATGATGCCCTTTTTTTATACTGAGAAACCACTGGAAAATTAAGCCACAGTCTTTGATAGATTTGGGGACCACACTGAAAAATAGAATTTAGGAAAAGATGATGAAACTTGAATTGGCATCAATAACCAAGGGAAAATCTCTGGCTTTGGTAGCAAGTGTCTTTCAGAAGCAGCTCCCAAAATTGTGTCCACCCTCCTGCAGCCCAGGGCTTTGATCTCCTCTCTTTGCCCCACTGGTGCTGAAAGGACAAAGAGCAAACCTAACCCAATTCTTGTCATTTTTCTCTTTCTGGGTAATTTGCAGATTCTTCCAGCTAGGTAGGCCGTGAAAACAAGGTTAAGGCTAAGAAATACAACTGTCCCTGTAATTACTGACAAAATGGGATTTCTAGTGCATGAGCAACACTTTGTCCTCTTTGCTAAAGCCTGACACTTCCTTTTGAGTCCACTGCTTGGATCCCAGACACGAGAGGTGATCTCCTGGAATTGCAGCATCCTTTCTGCAGGCAGAGGAGATGCTGGGGTGTGATGCTCTGGGGTCTTGCAGACCATCTGGAAGTCAATGCATGGAAAGCAGAAGAGTGGCAACACTCACCCCTGATTTGGGGTCCCAGAACAACCACAGCAGATGAGCAGATGCTGCATCAGACTGAAAAGTGACTTCAGGTGACACTTGCCATGGCTTCAGGTGAAGGAGAACCCCGTGCAGTTCAGCAGATGACCTTGGGTTTCATCTCCATCAATCCTTTCCCAGCAGCTCCAGTTGTGCAAAGGATCCCAGAGGTAACAAACCAGGTCCTTCCAGTCCAGAAGCTCAACTGGAGAGGATTAGGAGTAAAAAGTTAAGTAGTGGTGATTCTCAGTACTGATTCATGCATGCAGCTTGGATGCTCACCAAACCCTTGACTGAAAAAGCTGGATTAGTCATTGTTTCCAGAAAAATGGATCTTGCAGCAGACACCACAAGGTATCTCCTCCTGCCCTTACTCACACAATCACTACTTACAGTCTCCATTGGCTTTTTGAGAAATACAAACATGAGATTAATTACTCATTAATGACTCTGATCTTAGACAAAACTCCCTTATACAATCTCATCTGATATGACTCAGGGGTCCAGTGCTACCTTTTGGGGTTGCACAGCCCTCCCCAGGGAAAGGGGTCAATCTTCCCCCATGAAAAAAAAAAACAAAACAACAAACCAAAATCTTGGCACGAGGGCAGGAAACACTGTGGGATTTCTTTTTATGTCACATCCCTGCCTCTGAGAACATTTCCCCTCTTCCAAGGGCAGGGCTGAGATTATGTATCTTCCAGCTTTCAGCTGTAATCCCTCTTTGAAGAAGCTGCCATTGCCCTTCCCCAGGATTATTCTTCCTCAGGCTGGTAACATTTATTTGTCGTGGCTGAAGAAAAGAAGTGACCTGAATCACACATACATCCATTTCTAAGAAAGGCTTTGAAATGTCTCCAAGCTGTTTTCCTCCAAGGGTTCCTGTGCATCATCTGAGCAGCTGCCAGACCACCAGCCAGGAGGCACTATCAAGTGTAACAATTCTTTGTTATTTTATATATTCCTGCAGTTGGAAATCATCAAATAGTGCTAGGGATTGCTGTGGAAAAGCAGCCTTCAAACATCAGTGACGTTTCAAGAAAGAAATGGGGCTTTCAGCACATAAAAATAGGCAAGATCATCTTCACTTCTGTCATCTCTGCCACTTTTCCAGGAACACTGCTGCAAGAAATAAATTCACATTTATCTTACATGGACTAGAAATCACCACCTCCTTTACTTCCATTACTTGAGTAACAGTTTTACCATAAACATAACTAACAGCAAAGATGAAAGATGCCAAGATTTTTCACAAATTCTAAATGTTCTGGAGCATTGAAAAACATCCACAGAGTTATTCTCACCATAACAAAACCCCTATCTCTGCAGGGACATTTACACTGCAAAGACCTTTATTTCATAAGTACCTGTTTATTTCCATAATTCTTTATTTTCTTCCACTTACATATGTTTTGCATGTGTATTTTACCACTTCCTCTGCACACCTCTGAAGCTGCCATCATTACAGCCCTCCTAAAACCTCTGGCAGGCAAATTGTGACAAACTCAATGAAATCAGGAAGAAAAGAAGTAGGTTATGAATCTCATCCTCGTTCAGTGCAGGACACTGCTAATTCACCACTGGATTTGCAGTGTTCTGGAGACATTTCTTGGCTGAGGGACAAAGCACAAGGGTCTCAATATTTAGTTATTTCTAGTTGGTTGGGGAATAACACCAAGAAAACATCTGATGGGGGTGGGCAGCTGCAGAGCAGAGGGCTGAGGGAACACCAGATTTTTCTAAGACCATTCTCTCCTTTAAAATGCAAACTATTAAAAGCCATGGTTCTTTCTAAGTGGGATCTTGCATTGAGCAGAAACCATCACTGCTTTTGCTCGTGGAGTTCTAACCCTGGTTAAATCCATGATATCAGAGAGGCTGCCAAAACGTAGCCCTCTTGGACACCCTGAAGGGTTAACAGCTTAAAGCTGGGTAAGGGGGGAAAAAAAAAAATCAAAACACAAGAAATTGAACAAGGCAGATAAGATCCACACATGAGATAAGAGCTGATCCATAAGAACTGGGGGGAACCTGACTTCTTGAGATGGTATTGAGAGAGGGTTTGAAGGAAAGGAGAGGATAGAAGGAGTTACAGCTGTTAGGGAAATGAACTGAAAATATCTCCTCCTGCTGTGGAAGAGGCTGGAGCTTTGTGGAAAAGCAGAGATGAACACAAAGAACCTTTTGTTTTCAAGTTGTGTCAAAAGCACTTTCACTGCATTTGACAGCCTTTGGAGGGAAAGCTTTTGACAAATCCCATGCTCATCCTAATGAAGAGGAATGAGGGAGCAAAGGAGAAGGGGGGAAAACAGCAAGGACTTGCAGAGAGACAACACCAGGAGTTAGCAATCAGGTCAATAATATGTGACCCACAGCCTGGTTTTCCCAAAGATATTTCCAGAGCTTGAAAATCATCTAATTTGGGTGTTTTTTGTTGTTTTTTTTCTCTTTTTTCTTTTTTTTTTCTTTTTTTTTTTGCATGCTAATAGGTGAGTGGCAGAAGGGTCCTCACAGCATCTCTTGAGCCACTCCAACACCCAACACAGCAAATAAACCCTGGGGACAACAACCCAAACTCTAAGATAAATGCAACAGGAGATCACAGGAGACAACACTTGGCCCTAATTGCAGTCTCCTGGGTCTGGTGCAAGGTAGGGAGAGAATGGACAGCAGCATTTTGGCTGTTATAAAGAGCATTTCAGGAAATAAGAAACAGAAGATACAGGCTCTTTCTGGCAGTGAACATTGGGTGTGAGATAAATCAGTGGTGCCTAAAGAAAAGCCTCACACTGCTCCATGTGCTGCTTTTCAGGTCATGGAAAGAAATCTGCTGCACAGGAGGAATTTGTGCTTAGTTCTGCCTTATGAATGGGCAGGCAACAGCCTTAGAGAAGTCACTGTCAGTTTAATAGAAAGGCAACATTTTAACAAGATGTAATAGGGACTGTTCCTTGAGTTCCTGGGCTCCTGATCCCCAGACCCAACCCAAACCATGGAAAACCAGGAGCTGAATGGCCACCAGCTCCCTGCTGCCAACAGGAGCTGCTGACAGAGATTTTCCTCTTGTCAAACACAGCATAAATTTCTGCTCCTGAAACAGCTCCCTGAAAACTGGGAATCCCTGAACACACCAGGTCTGCAGCAAGCCAGGATGGTGAGGGACTCCGTGGGCATCATGGAGCTGCTGGCTTCAGATGTGTTGGGCATCTGAGGCATCTACCAACCCATTTACAACATCCCTCCACTGCTCCTACCTCCCAGGCACACTCCTGGCTTGGAAACTAAAAGCATCCCCCAGGATAAACCAGGTGTTTTCCCATTTCAGGACCATTTTCTGCCTCACTGAGCACATCAGGTAAAGTTTTGCTGGACTCAAGGCTGTCTCTTTCCAGCCATCTTCTGAAGGGCTGATGGAGCCCATCAGGGGATTAATTATCCCAGCAGGTCTCAGCAATATTCCTGTCTCTCCCCTTGGGTGAGAAATGGATTATTCTGCTCCCAGGCTGTAACACATCCCTGTTGGGTGTCTTGCCCAGATGATGAAGGCATCATCATCCCTTCCTCTTCCTGCTCCAGCCACTCATTTCCTTCTGCTGTGGGTACAGCCACCATCCTTACAACACCCCTCAGAGATGCTTATTCCCCTGGAGGGATAAATAGCCTAAATTTCCACATCCATGGGCAAGCTGGCAAAAAAAAAAAAAAGAAGAAAAAAAACCCAAAACCACATCCTGTGTGATTCAGGTGCAAGAGTGTGTGTAAAATGTACAGTGACCTTGTGGTTACACCAAGCTGTGATGTGATATCCTGGGCAGGTTCCTTCTGTTTCTCCATGCCCTGTCCTTATGGATATGCCAAAGGGTAACCCTGTCCTAAAAGCCTTAGTCAGGCCTTTTAAGTTCTTGAGAGCTTTGAAAATGGCCATAAATACACTTGTGTTTATTCAGAAATAAATCTGAATGAACCTGGTGTTCTGCTCACTGCTCCTGGGTTTGACATGTGTAAGGCTTCTGGGTGGCACAGAGGTGCAAGGATGGGACCATCCTACAGGAAAAGCATCAGCCAGAATATTTGGGCAAAACCTACCCTTGTCTCCAAGCCATGGCATTTTTTCAAAGCCCAGGGTAAAGGTATTTTTCTTTCCAAGAGCTCATGATCTGTGCTAGGTTATTGTTGGCTACTCTGGATTTGTAGATATTTTCCCATCTGTTAGCCTGTAAAAAGTGACATTGTTCTCTCCTCCCTCTGTTTCTGTAGGTGAGATGGTTTTGGAAAGTCCACCTTCTAGGTTAGACAGTTTCACCTTGACCTTTAACCATATCAAAACTCAGGCAGTCAACACAAAACATTTATATAAAAGAAAACCTCAGGTTCCTTGTTGGAATTTTTAGGGATACCACCTCTTGCTTACTGAGGTCCCCCCGTAGAATCAAAACCCTCTCTTGGCCATTTTCACCATATTTTCTGGGATGACCAAGGGAAGTTTAAATATTAAAAGAGCAAATGCACTTTAACTGCAATAGGACTTCATTTTAACCAGCAGGAGTTTCAGGAAAAAAAAGAAAGAAAAAGGACTTGTTGACATGAAGCATGTGGAGTCACTCATCTGGCATTGTGTAAGGGTTATAAATCTGCCTGGAAATGAGGCACAAAATGCATCATAAGAAAGTATATAATCAACAAGATCAGCTTAAAATTAATGGTAGGTAACTTCTGGAGAGTATTACATGTCTGAACTTAAATCAAATGCTCTTCAGCTGCATATTTCTCTAACCTTTTGTATAAAAATCTTTCCTTTTGTTTCCCTTTACTTGAGACAAGTCCAAGCACTAAAAAGCCCACAGAACTATCTCTAAATTCATGATTGAAGACTACATAATCTGAAAAACAATAAAAACTTCTGACAGAAAGTGAGTTACAGGAGAAAGCATCACAAGTTTAAACTTTGGGGGAAAATTTTGTTCAATAACATGAAAGAAAATTCATCCCCTCCCACCAAGATTTCTTTAACTCAACCAATGCATCTCTGCATTTTACTTACTACTTTGAGACATTTTTCTGACCTCCATACTGTAATTATCTTCTTGCTGTGAGTTTCTCTCCCTTCCTCTCCCAAAAGACTATTACTGGCTTTCTGTGAAAAGATGAAAAGCAGATGGGGAGATACCAAAAAAAAAAAAAAAAAAAAAGGGGAGGGAGATACCAAACTGTGGGCTCTCTACCTCAGTTTTGCTGTGCCTAGTGAATACTGGTAAACATCATCAAAATTAAGTCATTCAATTACTCTCTAAAACTTATGCAAATATTTCTTTTGGTTGTAATATTGTGCCAAGGGGCTGGGAGTTGTGATCCTTCCAAATCTCATGAGGCCAGAGCTTTATCTCATCTCAGTTTCTCTGCACCACAAAACAGCCAAAAACAGGGCCAGCAGAGAGGAGCCCTGTTCATCAAGAAATCATCAAGAAAAGGCTATGGTGAGCAATGCAGGAAGGATTCTCCTACCCATAGAAGAAACAAAATATAAGAGCAATTTCTAAAATAGCAATTTCTTTGTATTTTCTGGTAATTCTGAAGAGAATAAGTAGCTATCCACAGCCCTTGCACCAGTTACATGGAGAAGCTCATGGCAGGGATCTATACACTTAGGAAATGGTTTCATCTAAATGCTGGTTATTATCTATCTGAGATGCTCTTTGCCTTTTCCTTGGCTCACTGGGAGACAGTGTTGTGCAACCTTTCATGAGCAGTCCCATCCCTGCCAGTTATAGTGGAAAAGTTTTAGCAAGGCAAAGTTCCTTGGCTAGACACCAACCACACTCTGAAAAATTAATTTTAGGGTTTTGCTAAGGCTCAGCATTCACTGCTGGAAAGAGCTGATGTGCCCTAGTTTTCTGACCCCTTCCTCCATCCATCCTTCCTGGGATTGTCTCATCCTGTGCATCTTTTTTTGGGGTTACCCTCTGCTTGCCCCTGTTGCCCAAAAGACTATGAATGAAATCTGGTTTTGGTTGAGTGTGCTTCCTGACATTGATTTGTAGCTCCCAGCTTGATGTTTTCCCAACAATTTTTCCCTTTTCATTGTATGGTAGCATCTTCTGAGCAAACAGAAGATTTTCCCTTTCTGTCAGCCAATCTTCACATCAAAGTCAGGTTAATAAGCCAAGGAGCAATACAGAAGCCTCCACCAGACAACATAAAAACATTGTGACTGAGTTCATCCTGTGGCTGAAAAAAAATGACCCACGTTTGAGTTAGACAACCCCAAAGCTGCTAAAGCAGCTGTTATGAACATGTTATGAACATGTGATTTATGAAATTAAATTCTGCTGCATAGCTCCAGGATAAACCAGACCCTGCTGCCACAGGGCAGTCCAGATGGCTGTTAGGATTAATGAATTGTCCAATAAGTGGAGCAAAAATTTGGAATTTATAGATGAATGGTACATTCTTTGCACCCCCCCCCCCCCGCCCCGAGGAAGCTCAGAGTGTGTAGTTGTGGTGGCTCAGGAGCTGTGTGACCCCAAGACTCAGAATCTGATCCCAAAGGTCTCTCCTGGAAGAGAACCAGATGCTACCTCTCAGCTGCAGTGATGGCTTTTCAGGCTGGATACACAGGCAAAGGCTTCCCAGGCTTCATCCATCCATCCTGCTGCATGAAGGAGACACCAAAGCAGTTTTCTAGTGACCCTGCTTCCCCTGGCAGTGGAAAAACCTGGGTAGAGGAGAGACAAACACCTCCATGAGCCCTTGCTGGGTACAAATTTACCCTCTGCCAGGTCCTAGAAAGAAGCTGGCATCACCAGCCAGGGAAACAGCAAGCTTTGTTTTGCCCTAGGAAATAATGGGGGAAAAATGAGGGTGAAACACAGAAGAAAAGTTCAGGTGCACAAACAGCAGACTCACTCAGAGAGGAAAAAACCTCTTAAGCACCAAGCAGCCAAGTGTATGATCTGTGTATCTTCTTTTACAGACATTATTACATTATCCCCTGTTAGCTGCACGTCACAGCCCATCACTGCCTCTCCAGAGGGACATGAGGGATTTTCTCCTCCTTGGTGACACAAATGCTCTGGCATTTGAACCAGCAGGGCAGCAAATCCTGACCTCTCTGGAGCCACTCCTGATTCCAGCACACAATGTCCCCTGCTGCAGTCCAAGGCTCCAGCTGACTTTCTGCTCCACTTTATCACTGATGTCTTGGCTGCAGCTTCTTTTCCTTTTGTGTACTTTTGCCTTTTTTTTTTTTTTTTTTTTTTTTTATGGTTTTTTTTCACCCAGCCTCCCTCCAGAAATCTGTTCAAATGAATAACTGAACCCCCTCTGCTGAAGAGAGTGTTGAACGTGGAGCTGAGATTTCTAGGAGCTGAGCTCTCAGAGTCAGTCAGGATGGAAATTATGAACCTCTAGTGCCTGACAGCTGATTTTAAGCAAACCTCCCTATCTAATCTGTGTACAGGAACCTCCTCACTACAGTCCCTTCTCCTGTAAATCTCATTCCTGCATTCCCCAGCTGATGCAGCACTAGGAGCAGCAGACTAGCAGCTAGAGTAGGAGGTTTGGGCTGGAATTTTGCTCTGCTAGAATCACTGTCCATACCCTCCCAGTGCCTCAGTTTCCCTCCAAGATCCCTGGGTGTGCTTGAGGCTGGATTTCACAGGGTTTAGGACTGTTCTTCACTTCTACAAGCACTTGATCTGCTCCAAAGGAAACCTAAGTAAAAGGTGTGAGGTAGATCAGTACTTTGTATCCAGATTTTCAAATGACTCAAGGTCCAAAATATCTTTCAGGTGTCTCAGTGAGAGCAAGGTCTTTTCCTTTGGTTTTCCAAAGGAAACCCAAGTAAAAAGTATGAGGTAGATCAGCACTTTGTATCCAGATTTTCAAGTGACTCAAGGTCCAAAATATCTTTCAGGTGTCTCAGTGAGAGCAAGGTCTTTTCCTTTGGTTTTCCAAAGGAAACCCAAGTAAAAAGTATGAGGTAGATCAGCACTTTGTATCCAGATTTTCAAGTGACTCAAGGTCCAAAATATCTTTCAGGTGTCTCAGTGAGAGCAAGGTCTTTTCCTTTGGTTTTCCAAAGGAAACCCAAGTAAAAAGTATGAGGTAGATCAGCACTTTGTATCCAGATTTTCAAGTGACTCAAGGTCCAAAATATCTTTCAGGTGTCTCAGTGAGAGCAAGGTCTTTTCAGTCCAGCCCATCCTCACTCTTTGCAGTCATAAAACCCAAAATGTGGTGGCAAAGAGAAAAGGGAACAAGCCTGCTGGAAGAAAAAGGATCCAAAAGAATCCCACTGGCATCACTTCTCATGACCTTCCCAGGTAGTTCTGGATCTCTGGCATATTCCCAGGTTCTGGGAACAATTTAGCTGGCACCTGTTGTTCTGATTCTTTTCTTTGCTTTCAAATGAAAGCTTGAAAACAGTGAAGCTAGTAGTGCTGTAAGGAGAAGACACTGTCTAGTAAGACCATTAAATTTATTAGTTTTAAAAAATGCAGTACTTTTAAACCATTCATTCTGGGGTTGGTGCTGCTCTTGTTACCCTTAAAGGTGAAAACAGGAGGCTCAGAAAATCCAAAGTAGAGGAAGGAGAAATACTGACTTCAGCTTTCATCTCCCAAAACAGTTTTGCCAGGTTACCTCCTTTCCTTCTCAACCCAAAGCACCTGAGATGACTTCAGCAAGTCTGAGCTGGATCATTTAGGAGGAAGTTTGCAGGGGAAGAGCCCCACACCAGTGACAGGGGAGAAAAGTTTAAATAAACACAAGTTATTGCTTCCCTTGGGCAGGGAATGAACCAGGCCCCAGGTGTGTGGCCCAAGGACCAAGGTGCAGGTGCTGCTCTTGCCTGGAGCAGGAGTCAGCCCAATTTTGGGGGCTGGATGCCTTGGGGAAGCTCTTTGCAGGGCTGTGATTTCCCTTTTGCCTGAAATAAAAAGCATCAAGACTGACTCTGGCCCGAGCCTGGCTCTTTGCCTGTGGAAAACATAAGAGTATGTAATGTTCCTCATGGCACTGGATAGCCCAATAACTATTTTAATCACTGTTTATGGTAACTGAAGAGCAGTTGAGAATTCAATAGCACATTTTTAGGTTCTTAACTCATAGTCAATACAGTTCTCCTCCATGCCCTGGGTAGGATGCTGCATTCAGGCATATGCAGTGGCTCAAAAGCACTTAAAAAAAATAATTATACCGTGTGCTCGTGGCACACTTGCCAAATCCCAAGAAAATCCTACCCAAGATTCTCCCATACTATTTTGGTTACTTTAAGGAGGTGATGGGACCAGCAGCACCTTCCAACTCTGAGCTTTTTCAACCAGTCCACAAAAAGCATTGTAACAACCAGTTGAAAAAAAAATATGTCAGAAGGCTCATGGAAGCATAATGGATTTACAAAGCTCAGACAATTTTATGAAGTTTGAGTGGGGCTGATGAGGAGGAACCAGAAGCACCATTTTACTCCTATAAACTGCTTAACCCTACACAGAAATAGCCATGAGGGACAGGTTGGTGACAGACCTGCAGCAGAGGCCTTGGCATTGACTTCTCTTCTCCTACCACCCATCCTTCTGCATGGACTATTTGACAATTGGACTTGGTGATCTTAGAGGTCTTTTCCAACTTTAATGATTCTATGGCTCACCCTTTAGGATTTTTACCCCTCCTTTTAATTAGCAAGAGCTAATTACAGTCCAAACTGGCCACATCTTCCCCTCAAACTGGGAGCCCATTAATAACCACAGTACAGAAGCTTTCCAGCAACAAAATAAAAGCCTGGGAAATACCTTGACACTCTTGTCCTGGGGAATCTCCTTTCGTTTGGGTTCATTTCTCTGACATCTGCCAAGTCTTGCTGGGGAATGATGCTCCTTGGTCTCCTTCCACCCTGCAGATTCAGTAACAGAGCTGAGGCACCTGTACCTAAGAGCAAAACCATCCAAGAGTGATGGGACACACTGCCTGAGAGAGGTTTTCTTTTCAGATGAGAGGTAATGATTAGGCCCTTGGCTCTATTGGAAATACAACTTGGTATTTCTTGCACGGACTGGGATATGAATTTCTGGCAAAATTCAGAATTTTTGTCCTCCTAAAATTCCCCCAGCCTGAGGTTACAGTTGGTGGTATTCATCTTTATTCCCCCACCAAAAAACACAAACCCAACTCTGTTACCTTGCCAGCACCATCTGGCTCTGGTAGAGCCCCAACCCAGAGTTCCAGTGCTGGAGGAATGTGCTGCAACACCATCTCTTGCCAAGCCCAAGCTAGGATTTTTTTGGCCTCCCCAAACCTTTAATAAAGCCCATGCTTTGCTACCTAACCCCTCTTTCCTGATGAAGGCAGCTTCAGAGCAGACAGGAGGCCAAAATCCCCCTCAGATGTGTTGCTAGGAAGGGGGATGCATCCTTCACCTCTGCAGGAGGGTGATCACAATGATGTCATGGGCTGGCACAGCTATAACCATCTGTATTTTTTTGCTGGGAGTCAGCCTGGGCTGTCAGCTCACCACAGCCCCAGCAGTGGCTGTTGTTGGGATGTAAAGACTAAAAAAGAGACCCAGCAGTGAGAGGTGAGGTGGTGGAGGATCTCTGATGGAGGAACTTTGGCCACAGCCCTACCCAGCTGGGCTCCTGAGCTGGTACTGCCAAAAAAGTGAATTTTACTGATGCAATATTATCATAGCAGAATTAACAGTGCATTTGCAACACTCTCAGTCTTCATCTGTCTCCAAAGAAAACCTCTCAATGCCATCACTAAGAAGTGCACTCTCCAGCACAGCCTTTATCTCATGAACAAAAGGGAGGCTCAAACAAACACCTCCAATGCCAAGCTCACAAATAATGTATTTTCCAGCCCAGGGGTTGGATCACCCAGGCTAAAAAAATCATCTCAGGTAGACCTGAACACCTTCAGGGCTGGAGCAAACAGCTTTGCAAGAGCTGAGCAGAGCAGACTGAGCTATTCATCATTGGTGTGAGCCAGAAACAAATGAAATGACCTGCAAAACCAAACACTTCTGTGGCTCTGATTGAAAACGGGGAGGATATTCCTGTTCCAGGCCCCAACACAATGGCTGTGTCTAGCCAGAGATGCCTTCAAAGTGATTGAACTCAAACTCTGTCTGGGCAAGGCCTCAAACTCCACAAATCTCTCTCCAAGCCTCACACCTGATGGCACTTTGAGTCAATCCAGACAAGAAGTTGGAGTCTGCATCCCACTTCTTCCACCCCTCCCAGCCCTGCCAGCCAGGCTGCCTTCCTCCAGAGAGAGCAGGGCAGGTCAAATGCAAGCTGAGCATTTCCAAACAGCAAAGAAACCCTCTGAAAACCCAGATTTCTGGCATCAGTGCAGATCTTGGACTCAGGAGGTGTGGAACCACAGAGCCAGCAAGCACCTCCAGGCACCTGCTGCAACTTAAGGAGCAAAGTGGGTCCAAAGAAGGACCAAGCCCCTGCTGAAAACAGGGCTAAATTCTAAATTGTACCAGGTTGCTCATGGTCTTGCCCAGTCAAAATTTGAATATCTCCAAAAATTGGGATTTTAAAGCCAGTCTAAGACTTTGTTCCAGCTCAGGGAGCAAAGTTTTGAGTGGCCATCTCTTTGTCTGGGCTCATCAGTTCCTGCTGATTCTTATGCCCACAAAACACATCACATCACATCACATCAGCACTGGACACTGTCCCTAGGGGGCCAAATTAGACTGAAATCTGAAGTGAGGTCTTTGATGGACACAAATTATCCAGAAGTCAAGAATATGCTGCCATGGTGGCTCTTTTGGATGTTCTTTCTCCAACACTACCCAAGTGTCAGGTTTGCTGTCACCTTGGCAGCAATGCATCAAGTCTGCCAACCAGCTGAGCTGTCACTGCCTTTGGCACAGACACAGGAGTGCAAGATGAAAGGAGGAAAACACACTTTTTTCCCTGTTGTCCCACCCACCTCAGAGGAAAAGCTGAATTTCCAATTCAGAAAAAAAAAAAAAAAAATTGTTCCTGAACAATCTGCTCTTGCTTTGAGCAGAGATCCCCTCCAACCTCGAATATCCTGTGATATTTTTTTTCCATTTCATATAACTCTGAGCCTGGTATGGAAATGAATTTTGTTGCTTTAGCATTTTTTCTGCATGAGCTCCTCAGTCCCCACATTTAGTATGGATTTTGCAGGAGCAATGATGATTCACACTCTCTAAGGTGTTGAGTCCCCCTTGGTCTGCTCTGCTCTTGTTGCCTCCCCCATCAAAGCCTCACACCTTTTTTATTTAATTTATTGAACTGATTGCTGAAACTGTGCAACTCCTCTGGATTCTAAAGCTTTCAGATAGAGAACTTTCAGCAAGAAAAAAAAAACCAAAAAAAAAAAAAGCCTAAGAAAAGGAAAACCACCCTTTTCACAGAAGAAGAATCTTATATACAGTTTTCAATTTTTTGGCTATGGCTCACCCCAGTTTTCATCTATTATCCATCATGTTGATAGCACTTAGAGTCTGAGTGAGCTATCCTGGGTCTCCTGCCACGTGAGGAAAACATTGCCTGTTGTAGGTTTGCCAAAAGAAAGCCCTTAAAATGTGTAAAATGTGAAGTCTGGGTGTTAAGCACTGAGAAGAGATGGAGGCTGGGGAAAGTGTAAGATGAACGTGGGGATGGGGCAGAGAAGGAAAAGAGGAGAAGAGGGGGTTGGGGCACAGGCAGCAGGGAACATCAGCTGCTCCATCTTCAGCCCCACATTTAAGAAAATTGGAGACAAAATGCAAATTTTTCCAACACAGAAATCCTCAGAGAGAGATTTGGTTGGAGGAGGGGCAGGAAGGAGATGTGCAACCTGAAGACCTTCTTGGTCTCCTGCAAACTTTTTGAAGGACCACAAGGCCTGAAGATAATCAAGTCCTGTAACTATGACAAAAGACTGGGAATAGCACTGGCAGCAGAACAGAGACAAAAGCCAGAGCATAATGATTTATGGCAAAAGAAGGGAAATGGGTTAGTTTTGTTTTGTTTGGTTTTTTTAACCAAGACAATCTGATTCACTGTAGAGGCAAGAACTTAAAAAGAAAGACCAGATCCCATGCCCTTCCTCAGGTTAACTGCACCCACTTCAACAGGATTTTGTTTGAACAAGGATGCCTGATGTTGTGTCTACACTGGAAAGAAAAAAAAGCAACCTTTTTACTTCAGTTTGGTCAACCCCAATGAGCTAATCCAGGTTTAAATAGGGGTTAAAAGACTTCAAGAACACAAGAACTTATGGACTGGGTCAGATCAAAAGTCTTTATATGCTCAGGGAGGAACCTATGAGCATGGGAGGCAGTGACTAATTCCCATATTATTTCCAGCCCTTAGAAACCCACAAGTTTTAGGAATCTTTGAAGTCAGAGGTCCCACCTGATGGGCACGTTTAGGAACCTCTCATGGGCTCATGCTCCATGCAACAGCTCAGCCTTCCCAATATCCCACAGAAAGAGGCTCCTCAGTTGGGAACTGGATGCTGGGACAAATCACTGCTTCCCAGTCACTGGGCATCCCAGCTTTTTGAGTTATGAGTAACAGCCAAGAGGTCATTTGGGGTTGGGGTTGAATGGAACTGAGTGAGAGCCTACGCTATTTTTCCTTTTTTTTTTCCTTTTTTTTTTTTTTTTTTCTTCTTTTGGTTCTTCATGCTTTTATTAGCATTTATTAGTTTGTTTTCTGGAATCAAAAACATATTTTTCTGCTTGTCTATATCTATAAACATCATTTTAGTTAAAACAGAATGAGGATGTAGTTATGAACTAAGGATCCAAGCACATTCTAGGTTTGATTAAAGCTCCAATCTCCAGTTTGTGCTTGAAATCAAGAAAACACCCCAGAAATACCTGAGATTGGTGGGAACAGTTTATAAATCTACAGGTCCTTAGCCTACCTGGTTTTTTATTTTAGCTGACTCTACCTGATGTCAACGAGGGTGAATGAAGGATTTTTTTTTTTTTTTTCTGAAGTTCCATCCCAGGTAGAATTATTTTATATACATATTTTTGGCAAGTCATTTCCTTTCCTGGCTTCTTGCACCATATTTTGTATCTGAAGTCTAAGAACATGCCTGGCTGCACAAAGGGGTCACCATCTAGGTTACAGATTAGGAAATAGTACAGTTTGTCAACATTTGGCCCTCACAAACTTTTAAAATATAAATACAGATGGTTTTATTTAAAAGAGAAAAAGTCCAAATTCTGCTAAAGGTTGGAACTTGTTTTCTTTCCAATCTCAATTTTTTCTCTGTATGTTTGGTACACTGTGTTCCCTTGTTATCAAGTCTGATTGCATTTATATAATAAAATGGAATTAGAAAAAGGGGAACAGACATTGAGAGTCTTTTGGTTGTGTGGTTTATTCAAGAAACTCCTGGCCTAAAGAGAACAGAATTCAGATATGCCACGTGCTTCTGGGAATACAGTCCCATGTTAGGAGGGCATGGAATAGAGGGAATTAAGGAAGCAGAATAGAGGATAACTCCTCTGTGGACCAGGCTCTTCATTCCCTTCATCCAGAGTCCTGAATGCTGTGGCTGAAACACTATTTATATTTATATTTGATATATTTATATATATATATTTATATATGAACCACTCTGTATATTTTACACAACACCTCGTTCACATTTTAGGATGTTTTGCTCAGGAAAAGAGATTTCCAACCCAGGAAATAAAAATTGCAGCCCAGCTTTGCAATGTGTCTCTTTGCACCAAAATTCACAGACTGGCAGCAGGGTCCTGAGTAACCAAAGAAATCTGCCCAATAAATTTTGCACAAGAAGACAAAAAAAACCTCTCCACCAAATGCCTGTAATAGGAGGCAACATAATTCATGGCTTTCAATAAATCTTGTGGTCCAGTGCCTGAACTCCAAGAAATCAGCCTGACACTTCCAGTGACCTTTGGATGCTCCAGCTTTAAAAGTATCATCTCATGCACACTTCATGCCCCAGGGGTAATAATCCAATAAACCCACATCTTGTCATTGCTTCCTGTTTTGTTGAAGGTTTTCATCTCTCCCCTAACAAAAGCAAAAGGGTTCAGCTGAGATGGGAAGCATGGAGTAAATAACAGCCTTGTCTTGACTAAAGGGGAAGCAGTGCTGGAAAAAGGGACACACTGAGAAATGTAGAAGAAACACCATGAAGAAAAGGTCTGCGTTAAGGCCACTGTTTTTATCAAAAGAGATGAAGAACTTTATCTGATTTTTGCTAAGAAATGTCAATTTTCATAGCAGAGCACCAATAAGCATGGAGAAGAAACAAAGTTTTGGAGATTTATTTCCTTGAGAATCTTACTGCAACTCACATAACATTTGGACATGCTGATGTAGGTAAGTGAGGTGGAGACAAAGCCCTTAAATTAATGTCAAATTAATTAAAACAACCTCTTCAGTTTTATGAATTCAGAGGCAGGTCCTTTGGGTAGAGCCATGAAGCTGTTCTTGGTAGCATTTGGGCTTAGACTTGGATGAAGAAACAAGGAGCAAACTTGTGAAGGCTGAGACTGTGCTTTGCAAGAGCTTTCCCAGCCAAGATGAAATCCCAAATATTCTTGGAATGATTGGCCCGATGGGCTGAAACAAAAATCCTCACATTGCACAAAGAAAAGAGTAGAGGATTGTACTTAAAAAGGAGAAAACAAGTGTGCCCAGGGAGCTGGTGGCAGGGGCTATATTCAGGTGGGAAGAAGCCAGGAGGAAGGTGGATCTGCAGTCTGAACAAGTCAGTGGGACTCAAATTGCTTGAGATAAACCCAACCTCATGCAGGGATGCACTAAAGAGAGTGCTCCCCAGTTACTCCATCCTACACAACTCTCATCTTCAGGCAGGGATGGGAAAGGTGAGGAGAATAAACTCCAAAGAAGACAGGAGAAAACAGCTGGAGATAAAAAAAAAAAAAAGACTTAGGAAAACACAGTGTATGAACAGGAATTTAATTTGTCTAAACAAAGGAAAGCAGCAACAGGAGATGGGAAATGTGTGTTCACAGCTGAGCACATAAAGATCATTATCAAGAAAATAGCAACCAGCAGCTCTCCAAGAGGACTGTGAGGTTCTCGTGGAGAAATTGGCTTTTTTTCCAACAAATACCCTGAACACTTCTTGGAGCTTAAACCCTGTATGAAATTGTTACTTTGTTAGGTTTTTTTTTAACCCCCTTTACATCAAACATCATAAAGGCAACAGCAAATATATATTAACAAGGTGCCAGCTTATCATCCACCCCACAGAAAGACTTCTGGTTGGCACAAATGCAAAGATGCTCTGACCTCAAGAAGAAGATGGTCCAGTTTGCAGAGGACACTGATTTCAATGCAAATTTTGTGCTGAACCCCAAATAACTATAAATATCTGTTCCTTGGGACCAGTAGCTACTGACCTGAAAGAGCAATGATTTATACCTTGAGTTTTTGGTCATCAACACCCAGTTCTGGATCCTGCTGTGCAGAACACGTGGTCCGAACGCGTCGAGCACGAGCAAAACTTCATGGTCAGATTTTGATTAAAATGGGGCTTTTATTCTTCTTTAAGATAATTCATCTTTGAGATAACTGGTGGATCAGAAGGGGGAGGAGACAGCCCTTACAGAGCTGAAATGTCAAGAGCAAAAACCTGAATTTGTGTTTCCTGTTAATGCATGCAGGAAGCCCGAGGTTTGTGATTCAGCTGTGATTGCACGATCCAGTCTGGCAAGTTGTTTATTTTTTATGAAATACACAAAACTAGAAGCCACATGTGCTGCAGCACATCCTGCCAACACTCTTGAGGAGCACAGTGACCTTAGAGTGCTATTTGCACCCTTCCTGACTGAATGAAGATAAAATATATCACCAAGGCACAAGCTGAAACTCCCCTGAAGCACCACTGGTGACCTCAACAGCCTCCAAAGCTTCCTTTGCACGAGCTGCAGATCTCACCCAAAAAATGCTATTTTTCTTTTTTTTTTTTTTTTTGTCCCCTGCTGTGTTTTCCCTTTGCAGAAGCAAAATTCTTCCCAGTGTAGGAAATGCTCCATTTTTTCCCAAATAATCAAGGTTTGACTACATGATGTATGATGGCTTTGGGCAATGTTTCCTCAGGCAATCCCTGCCCCCTCATCCAGATGGGGGGAGCTGCAAAAGGTGAGGGGGGGCAGCAGCTTTCAGACTATCCTGGAGATTTAGGAGATTGGAGAAAATATCCTTGGAGCTTTCAACTCCAAGTGCAGCTGCAGCACGGAAGGCAAACAGGATGCACTGCTGGTGGAATGTAATATCATGGAAAAGTTTGGGTTATTATTGTATGAGGAAATGATAAGATCTTCTGGGGTCAAGAAATAATAAGGGGAAGAAATTATATCAGTTCTCTAGGCTTAAAACAGGAGAAGTCTTCAGGACAATGGGCTTAGTCTCATTCCTATCAACCCCTGGTAGGAAGACCAGGTACAAAGAGCTCAAGAGAGCAAAGCTTTGGGTCTGTTTGCTTTTCCCCTCAAAAAGGGGAATTAAAAGGAAGAATCTGCCCCTTAGCATAAGGTGACTCTCAGGGTCACCTCTGGTTTTCATTTCCAGATGTCATGTGAGGCACTGTACTCCCAAGATCTCTGACACATCAAACCCTTGCATGTTTGGCTTCACCCTGAGCTACATTACACACTTTGCCACGTGTCAGCCAAATATTTTGCAAGCATCACACCAGTGAAAGAGAGGGGAAGAACAAAACAAAACTGTTATCCAATCAAGGCAATGACAGAAGGGTGATTAATGACAGCTATAATTACCACACTCTGAGGTCAAGCCCAGGATGGATTTGCTGCTATACAAAAATACAGGTAGAAGCAAGAAGAGGTGTCCTCACACTCAGGAGGACACAGAGGTGTTTTCTTGGACAGATTTTATCTTTGCTGGCTCAGTTGCACACAGCTCTGCAAACTGTTCATAAAGACACATCCTTAAATCCACACATCTCTGATGGAGATGCTCTGGGATTTGGTTACTGGGGGAGAGCAGCAAGAATGACACCTGGAGACACCAAATCCCACTTTTCAGATGGGATGACAGCACCAGGAGGGGCTTGTGGGTTCCCTTCAAACCCTCTGCCTCCCTCGGTGCTTCTCACACAGCCAGCTCCAACAACACTGCCTTAAACACCAGTTTAAACTGGTTTAGCTTCCTTGTTCCTCCCAGAGCACAGGTTTTCCTTACCTCAGTCAGGAGCTGATCTCTTTAGGACTGGTCTTCAGGTGGCTTCTGAAACATGAGAGATCCCATTGCAGGTAATGAGGTGGAAATAAAATGGGAAAAAGAAAAAAAAAAGAAAGAAAGAAGGAAAGGGAGAGGAGAGGGAGAGGAGAGGGAGAGGAGAGGGAGAGGAGAGGGAGAGGAGAGGGAGAGGAGAGGGAGAGGAGAGGGAGAGGAGAGGGAGAGGAGAGGGAGAGGAGAGGGAGAGGAGAGGGAGAGGAGAGGGAGAGGAGAGGGAGAGGAAAGGGAGAGGAAAGGGAGAGGAAAGGGAGAGGAAAGGGGAAGAAAGGGGAAGAAAGGGGGAGAAAGGGGGAGAAAGGGGGAGAAAGGGGGAGAAAGGGGGAGAAAGGGGGAGAAAGGGGGAGAAAGGGGGAGAAAGGGGAAAGGGGAAAAAAAAAAGAAAAAAGAAAGAAAAAAAAGAAAAAAGAAAAAAGAAAAAAGAAAAAAGAAAAAAGAAAAAAGAAAAAAGAAAAAAGAAAAAAGAAAAAAGAAAAAAGAAAAAAGAAAAAAGAAAAAAGAAAAAAGAAAAAAGAAAAAAGAAAAAAGAAAAAAGAAAAAAGAAAAAAGAAAAAAGAAAAAAGAAAAAAGAAAAAAGAAAAAAGAAAAAAGAAAAAAGAAAAAAGAGAAAAGAGAAAAAGAGAAAAAGAGAAAAAGAGAAAAGAAAAAAGAAAAAAGAAAAAAAGAGAAAAAGAGAAAAAGAAAAAAGAGAAAAAGAAAAAAGAGAAAAAGAGAAAAAGAAAAAAGAAAAAAGAAAAAAGAAAAAAAGAGAAAAAGAGAAAAAGAAAAAAGAGAAAAAGAGAAAAAGAGAAAAAGAGAAAAAGAGAAAAAGAGAAAAAGAGAAAAAGAGAAAAGAAAAAAGAAAAAAGAAAAAAAGAGAAAAAGAAAAAAGAAAAAAGAAAAAAGAAAAAAGAAAAAAGAAAAAAGAAAAAAGAAAAAAGAAAAAAGAAAAAAGAAAAAAGAAAAAAGAAAAAAGAAAAAAGAAAAAAGAAAAAGGAAAAAGGAAAAAAGAAAAAAGAAAAAAGAAAAAAGAAAAAAGAAAAAAGAAAAAAGAAAAAAGAAAAAAGAAAAAAGAAAAAAGAAAAAAGAAAAAAGAAAAAAGAAAAAAGAAAAAAGAAAAAAGAAAAAAGAAAAAAGAAAAGAAAGAATTTAAGAAAAAAGAAAAAAAATTAAAAAAAAAAAAAAAAAAAAGAAAACAAAAGGAAACCCAAAACCAACCTCCAGAGGTATACTTAGAGATATTTTAGAGGCACAGGATTCCCTCAAAGCTTCAGTTTTTGGAGTTTTTTTTTTTTTTTGTCTTACTTTTACTTTGAGTTTCACACATCAGCTCTGGTTCTTCTGGAATATACCAAGATTGTTTTATACATTTTCACAGTAGCAGAGAGTTTACATCAACAGCTTTTCATTTCCAGGATCTTCAAGAAAAGAATGAAGAGAAAGCTATCTGGTTGAGATTTTTTTAAAGCATCCCATGTGCTCCAGTTTTGCAGAAGACCAGGCCAGATTTCTGCCAGAGAAAAATTATAGCAAATGGGAGGGATTTGAAGGAAACTTGAAAGTGTTAAAAAAGAGAAGGAAAATAAATTAAGGAGATTTATTCTAGTCTACTTTTTCATCTCTTAAGTCTCATAATTGAACATTATCTGACTATAGACACAGATGGTTTTTGCTGAAGTATTTAGCTGTTTATCTTTTCTGCTCTGTACGTCATGATATTTCTGGCAGAAAAAGGCTAAATATCAAATTTATACCTTTCTACTAATTTCTTAATAAAGATCAGCCAATTGCATCATCTCCTCTCCCTGCCAAATGGACCCTGTCGTTTTATTTGGCCTCCTGCAACCTGTTTTCTGTAGAAGTCATGATATTTCTGGATGTTTCTTTCTCATTTGAGAAAATAAACTTTGCTAAATGGCATAACTCTTCCACAAACATAAGGTGATTTGGACCTGGAAAATGGTGTTTTCACCATTTTTCTGTAGCTTTCAGACTACAACATTTCTACTGAGGCCAGTGGAATTATTTCTCAGTGTTTGCCAGTGGTACATTTAAAAAAAACAACATAAAACCAACAAACCATGAGTTAAAATTCTGTCTGAATCACCTCGACTTGTCTTACACTGGGGTTCAATATAATGTTTCAATTTTTTTAAAGAAGAAATAGAGTAAAGCAAATGGAAAATCTGCTGACTCAACAGATGGTATCATGCAGCCTCCCCAAATTAATTGGGAGAATCACAACCATACTTTAGAACTGAACATCCAAACTTGGGTAAATGGCTTCTCAGGGTATGCTATTCACTTCTTCCCCCCAAAAAGCACATTAAATATTTGGTGTTGTCACTCTTACTGCCACTACACATCATCAACACTTCAGCAGTAGGATTCAAGCCTACAGACCCAGCTCCCAGAAGAGGCTTCCTCCTGGAGAGGGATAAGAAGAAAGAATACCATAAACTTGGTACTTCCAGTGATGCTCTGAGGATCCAGTTTTGGGATAAAACCTTTCTTTTTCTAACTCAGACACTGAGAGGTTAAAAACGAGCTGCTGCTGGGAGTTCAGCCTGGTTTTCTAAGGAAAAAAAAAAAATCAGATACTGGAAAGGCAGAGAAGGTTGGCTCTGGGGTCATGTGGGATTTTGGCTGCTTCTCTTTCCCCTCCTCCTTCCTCCACCTCTCTCCAGCCCCAGTTTCAGCAAACTCCAACAATGCAACCCAAGCTATCTACCCTGGTTGTCCTTCCAAATTTCTGTCTGCTTGTAGATATCCTTATATTGAACTCTTATTGATTGGTAGGGTCCAAAATATTATCCAGAGCTGGAGGAGAAAACCATCCCTGCAGCTCAGCATGATCACTTCACCTCCATGGACACCTCCAGCCAGTGGAAAGGTCCCAGCACCAGCCCTCACCTTCCAACTTTTTTGTGCTGGATGAGGATTTGGCCTCAGCCAAGTTGAAAGCAAAGCAAAAATCTCTCCAGAAAGGCTAAAATCAGGAAAAGCACCAATCATTTGCATTGGCCTGCTGCATTGCTGTTGAATTGCACCTTTGCACCCCAGTTTCCAAGCAGAAAAAGCAACCATGCTCATTTTATTGCTGAGCTCAGGTTCTCCCCAGCCATCTTTCCCACTCCCTAATCAAATCATTACTCTTAACACCACCAGTTCCTCTCAGCCTCTTTTGCCATAAAGTGCTTTAATCTGAAATCCTAACGGCCTTAAATACTTGACTGAAGGGTTTATTCAGACTCATTCCATAAACTGCTTTGTGTAATCAGCCAGCAACCCAAAATCAGCAGCAAGTCCTGGGGCCAGAAGTCCCAAGTCCTGCCAAGCTCAGCCACCCTCAAGGCGACCTTAAACTGGGTTGAAATAACACTCTGGGAGTGTGGAACAGTACTGAGGAATACAGAACATTTAGAGGAAAC
This sequence comes from Heliangelus exortis, assembly GCF_036169615.1. Lineage (NCBI taxonomy): Eukaryota > Metazoa > Chordata > Aves > Apodiformes > Trochilidae > Heliangelus > Heliangelus exortis. The sequence goes on from NC_092434.1 coordinate 2,070,685, forward strand.
CATCCCAGCTACAGTAAGACCAAAAAGGCCTTTCATGAGAATGAAAACCTAACCTGGAATAAATTGGGCCACCTCAACTTGGGACCTAATTTTTCAATTTCTCTCTTGATGAAGCCAAGAATTCTACCTTTGTCCCTTTTTCCAAGCACAAAGTATCAAGCATGGACACAAATTCTCCCAGGAAAAGGGCATGAGCTGCTAAATAAGAGATTCTGAGGATCATTTCATGCTGTTGGAAGTAAAATGCCATGGTCTGGCCAGTTGTTTCTGAGAAATGACCATCACAAGACTGTCTTACTCCAGGCCACTGGAGTTTCTGAAGGTATCACTCCTTCCTAAACACCTCGAGCTATTGGGTTATTATAAGAGATCCTTTTTACTGAATTTAAGAAGAAATAAACCAACTGAAATCTCTCATCCAAGTGTCTTTATAAGGCTGCTGTGTCTTTTTACAAATCACACATTAGTTCCCATACTGGAAGATATTTTGCTCAGCATGAAGCATTCAGCATCACGAGCAGCCAGGACTTTGTAGTCACAGATTGAACTTTACATGGCTTAAAAAAAAAAACCCAAAAACATGCCCAAAACATCTTGTCTGGAAATATTTCGATTTTCAAATTATTTGGTATCCTAAAACAAGAAAAAATACTTGACAAAGAAGAGCTGCTTGTGGAAAGCATTATTTGTTTCATATTTCAAAGAGAAAATTGGAAACACTTATGAAGGGTGTAGCTATTTACCAGTCAAGAGTGTTCTTATAAACAAAATAATACAAAACATATCCTCTTCTGCTGGTTTCTTGTTTACTATCTTCCAGTGTATCACATTCCAGAGAGCAGAACAGAAGAGAAAATAGAGTGGATTCCAAGAAACCTTGCAATAGATACAAAGGGCAAAGGACAGTGGAATGGCAGCAGTATCTTTAAGCTTTATATGCCCAGGAATCATGAGGTGGGTATCAGTTTTCCATCAGAAAAGGTGAAGAGAGTGTTTCCTGACATCTACCTGGAATTCCAGTTGGGCACATCAGGAAAAGTGAGGAAACCTAAAGGCCAGAAGAAGACTTGAGTTCATCTGATGGACAGGTGCTTGTGGGAAATTCTTCAACTTCTCTGACAAACTCTGCAGAAAAATTCAGCTTGAGAAAAGAGATAAGTAACAAAAAAAATCAAGTTCACAGTTAAATTATTCCTAAACAAGCTTTACCTTGGTTCCCATGTTACTTACAACCATGAAGCTCATCATAGTTGTTTTACTCACACCATTTTACCCACAAAGAGCCTTGAGAATATGAGAAATATATTGATGTACAAAGCCTAAAAACCATCTCTGGCAGATGGGTTTCCACCAGTGAAAGCATGGGGAGGATATTTATTCTTCCTGTTGGTGTGGAGAGGCTGTGACCATGCTAAAGACTGCATGGAGAAGTAAGTGAAGGAGCTGCTTTGTTTTAAAGAGACAGAACCAAAGGGCTTTCTATCATTTCACAGCTGCAGAACAGCTGAATTTACCCTGTGCTTCAATCCAATCATGTTCTCAGGTTTCTCTTCTTTGTAAACCAGGCAAACTTTTGGAAAGAACATTATTAATTAATAAGGGGAGAGCGGCACGTTTGCTGACATCAGTCTCTTGGTACACTGTAGAGCTCAGAGGAGCAAGAAAGTTGGAAGAAATGCCATGTGAAGTTTATTTCTGCTTCCAGGCTGATGTGATGCCCTGGGAAAGGGCAGCTCTGCCTGAACCCATGCAGCCTTTCCAACCCCAGCAGGAAACCATCACCAGAGATGGCAAAAATCAGGGCTAAGGCTTGCAAACCCCCCAGAATCGTGCCCTGAACTTTGGACACTGGTGAGATGGCTTTTTATTTAACTCTCCCTGAATACAGAGCTAGGTTTAGCATTCATGAATTTATATATCTCACTCTCCAAGGTGTGGTGGTTTTTAGGTTGCAAACACCTGCAGGAAATGGGTCAAGTAGGTCCATCAGCTGCAGCAAAGTTGTGCCAGTTCACACCACTCAGATACCACCTGGGAGGGTTCACTATTGTCTGGAAAACTGAGTGTCCCACTAAAACCCTGGATAAGGAAGGCATTTACAAGTTCCAGTCTCATAGATGACTTAGGAAGTCATCCAGTCTTAAGAACTCTAAGAACACTTTGAGCCACCATATTCAAGTGCTGCAAATCCAAAGCAGAATATCAGTTTTCTTCCATGAAAAAAATAAAAACATCTCCGAGATAAAATATTTCTTTAGATTCTCCTTCATTTGGTTAAAAAGTCACAGTCAGATTACAAATTGTATTTCCCAGGTAACTAGAACCAGTTGTACAGATTCTCCAAGACATCCTCACAGATCCAAGGTTTACCACAAAGCAGAGAAATTGTGGTTAGGAAGGACAGGCTCCTGCCAAAATCAGAAATACACAGATAGAGTAATATTCAGAGCACAAAGCAAGACATCTCTCTCCTACTGCCCAAACTCAAACCATCCAATGTCAGAAATCAGGGTAGGTTGGAGGGGTTTACTGTAAAGCAGAAAAAACAACGTGTGGTCACTGCCCAGCAGCTTGACAGAGCATTGAGGAAATGTTTTAAGAACTATGTGATTGACTTCAATATTTAGACTGAGCATGTGCTCATCTTCCCATGGGAGAATTAAAATTTTCCAGAGAGAAGTCAACTCCTTACTTAAAATGTCCCAAATTTCAGATGTCAGAGGTTCAGCCTTCCCACCAAAAAAAAAAAAAAAAAGGTTTTGATCAGAAAATGGCCACACATCAGCCCATCATCTGTAAAGCAGGCACCAAAAAATTCTCCAGATGACCAGTGCTTCTGAGACAGAGCTACCCCATGCTCTGCTGCCCATTGACCAAAAAAAAAAAAAACAACCCAGTTTCTTTCTCAAAACAGATAATTCATAAAGGAGAGGAGAGAGTTATGAACCTGCTCTGGGTTCAAAAGAATGTCCTGACTCGAGACAGTTTTTGGAGACATCCCAGGCATCCTTACCTTGCAAAAATTAATCTCAGATTAATACTAATGGATATTCTGTGGAAGAGGACAAGATGGGGGTAAAGGAGAAGACAAGACTGGTGGAGTGAAACAGGCAAGCATCAAATAGAGTCAGAGAATCATTTTGGTTGGAAAAGACCTTTAAGCTCATCAGGTCCAACTGCTAACCTAGCACAGTGCCAAAACCACCAGGAAACCATGTCCCTCAGCCAAACATCTTTTAAATCCCTCCCTGAGATATGCAAATCTTCATTGTTTGTATCCTTTAATGGCTACTAATGGGAAGTTTTAGCTGGAAATCCTGCAGGCAAGGATCTTGAGGGCCCAGCATGGTGGTTTGGGTGTATTGCTAGCAGATGGCTTTCTGAGCAAGGCAACACCTCTTTCCCTCCTTCCCAAAGCCAGGAATCAAGCTGTGCACAGGGATCCAGCATGAGTAAAATCACAAGGAAAGAAAATCCAGTAAGCTTTAAAACGTGGCTGCCTTTTCTATGGCTCAGGACATGGCCCCAGATTTTTTGGCTCAAAAAACTCGTGGTTAGGGCTGGTTCCTCCGGGTGAATGAGGATGTGAGCAGCTCTTGCTTTTATTGTCAGGAGACACAAACACTGGAAACCTTGAATCAGCCAAAGAGGGCTACAAACAATGTAATAACATCTTTGACGTTATTGGAAAGATGTTTCCCAGCTGCCTTCCCTACTTCTGGAAGGAATAATTGGGTTCATTAAGAAGGAGACAAGCAACCTTTCTTCTTCCTGGCCATCCTGTCCAGAACCAAATGATCTCAATGATCCAGAGCAATCTGGGCTCCTGCTGACAGGCACAACTTGGAGGCTGATTTCCCCTCCTGGCCCATTTCCCATGGCACCATGAAGACCTCCAGAGCTGTATCCTGGTGATGCAGTCAAGAACTTCAGTAGTTACATCACGTTCTCTTGAGACTTTCTTGCTTTCCTCATATATATTTCATCAAAGTGCAGCCTCTCTCCTTAGAAATTCATTTTATTCCCTCTTGTTTTGTTGCTAACCACTCAATCCAAAGGGAAGGATACCCATGTCCCTAGAGCACCAACTCTCAGCCCTGCTACAGAGAAAAGTTTGTGGTCCCCTGCCCCAGCTGAGGAATGAACTGAAGATTTTAGAGGATGCAACCAGCTCTCAGAATCATCACAGCAATATCCTGCTCCCTGAAGTCAAGACAGACTTGGAAATATCCTCCTTGCTTTTCTTGCCCTTCACAGATAATCTCTTGCAATGCCCTCATGCTGGATTTGGAGGAGGAACCACTTTTCCTGTGCTATAAATCTTTCTCCTGCCATAAAACAGGTCAAGACACCAAAAGGTCTTGTTGCACCATGTTCACTACCTAAGGGACCATCTCCTGACTGATTTGGTGACCAAGCCACCAGGATGCCAGCAGACTAAAGAGGCTTAAAGAGAGGTGATTCTGTTCAGGAAGAGGCATTACCACCCCCAGAGGGCAAAAATATTCAAATACCTCATGACCCAATGCCCCAACATTGCTCCACATCACCCCAACTAGCACTTATTTTATCAGTGGTCCTAAGAAAGACCTCAATAAAATAAACAAGCAAATGAACATCAAGGTGGTTGTAATTCAGTGAGTGCTGTTACTCCATGGTGCATCCATGACAAGTGGAGTTTGCAGACTAGGGTGCCTGATTGCCTCTTTTTATGCCATGCAATCTCCCCCAGCAGATGGTGAGGATCACTCAGGACCCTTTAATTAGAAAACTCTTTGGTGAGCTTGTGTTAGACCCCATCCCACAGCCCTGTGGATACTCACAGCCAGAGGAATGGATTGATGTCATCTGCTGCCCTGCTTTTTCCACGGTGGAAATCACTTGTCCTGCAAAGACACCCTCACCAGGACACCACCATGTCAGAAAAATCTGCATTTTTTTTCCCTTCATGGCTCATTTAGAGCATCTAATTTAACCAGAATTAGGCTTCCTGTGCAAAGCCCAAGCAGGTGAAAAAAAAAAACAACAAAACAACAGAATTTCTGATGCGTGCTTTTCAGTGCCAACAAATTTTAAGAGGCCATGATTTCAGTCATGAAAAGAGATCATTGACACAACTGCATTTTCACTTTCTAAAACTCAGAATTGTTGGCATTTTTTTGCATTTTGACCAAGAAAACCACTTTTCATTTAAAACTGCCTCACTGGGAAAACAAGGGGTATCTCCTGCTCCATTTGGCTCCTTAATGCAACAAAATTGCTTTGAGGAATGAAGTGGTGGAATAAACTTCATATTAAAAATGGCTTCTTTGGGGCTGATTTTTCTTTGTGCAACTTTTTTTTTTTAAGAGGTCAATCTGGCAGTGAAAAAAAAAAAAAACCAAACAAAAATCCCTGATTTATGTACAATTTATAAATATGAAGTCAAAGGCTCTGATTCTCAGGAGTGCCCAACTACTGACCCCCTGCTCAACACCTCCCTGCTTGGGTCCCTTCCAACCCAGCTGCTTCCCTCATGTGGACACCAACTTTCTTCATTGGCCCAAGACCTCAGAGTAGCTCCAAAACTGCATCTCAGATGTGAAAGGTTGGCAGACAGAAGACACAAAAAAAAAAAAAAAAAAATTAAAAAAATAGGACAGAGGAACACTTACCCAATTCTGTAATATTACAGGTAAAAAGGTGCTGCCTTGCAGCTGCTGATGATATTTCTGTGTCCAAGTGTCTGAATTATTAATATTTAGTATCTGTGACTCACTAATATTTGCTTTAGGAAGTATTTTTATAAAGTTTGACTGGTTTTCTCAACGGAGGAACTAATGGAGGCTCCTGGTGTTAAAAGCCAGGGAGCCCTCCCTGAACAAACTTTGCTGGTCACAGTTTAAACTGGGCTAAACTGGGTTCTTTTATGGTCCTGAACCTCTAGCATGGAGCCCTGGGGCTGGCAGGGATCAGTGCTGATGGCTCTGCTGAGACACAGCTAATTTTAAATCTGGATCTCAAGGCAAAGGAAAAACCTCTCTTTTACTGGCACAGCCAAACACTGTCTTCAGATTACGGGAAGAGGCTGTGAGGGAGCACACACACACACACAAAAAAAAAAATCCCTTTTTTGGGTATTTGGCATCGATTTTATCTGAAGTCTTGGATTATCCAAGAGAAGAGCAGAGACCTCACACAAGTTTCTTCTGCATCAGCGTGGGAGCCCCAGGGAGCTCCTCAGCACCGAGCTCATGATGTCCACCTGGCCAAGAGGCCAAGGCTTGACCATTTTTCCAGTAATTCTCCTCAAAAGAGGATCATGAGCATTTTCTAGGACTGCATCCTGAGCTGTCCACAACATCAAGATGGCTTTTAAAGTCCTCTTCGTAGTCTAGAGTTTGGAGCTCAAAGGTTTTCAGAGGTTTATGGCCCTTGTTAAAAGGGTTGGTGCCCAAAGAAATTCCAGTTGAGTGCTTTGGATGTGCAAAAAAACAAAAACAAAAAACCCAATCAAACAAACAAACAAACAAAAAAAAACTATACAAAAAAAAAAACCAACCCAAAGCATCGTTTTCTTTATAAAACTTCAGAAAGAAGCTCTGGCACAGAAAAACATGGGCCAGTGGAAGGTTTGTTAGCTCTCTGCATCTGTTTTTCTGCAGCATTTTAAGACTTTTTGCCTTCACTCATGCATTTGGAAAGGAGAAAGCACCCTGCTGAGCTGGCCTGCTGCCCTCAGACGCCTGAGATTTTTTCATGGCTCTGTAGATGAGAACATTTCCATGGTCTCCAGGATCTTCATGGTGACATCCCTAAAGCCATGCCCTAAACCATCCTCGGGCAGCATTTCAGATCAGCATTTTTCTAGATTTGTCCCCAGCTCTTTACCTCAGGAGGCCCACAGGTCCATCTGCAAACCCACCTCAGGATCCCATGGGATTCATTCGTCTGCCAGAAGACCTACAGGGGGAAAAAAATAGCTGAAGAGCAGTTGGGAGAGCAGTGAGTTATTTTTATTATCTCAGTCCATGCCTGCATGATGCTGTGCACCTTTATCTAGGCCACTTCTACTGGGAAGTTATCATCTGTACAACCTGTGGGTCAGTTCTGGTCCATGAGTAGGCACCATCCAAGCAGATGATGGCCCTTCCCAGCTGATTTCATGTCTCCCTTACCCCTGAAAATTACAAAAAATTACAGCTGGGAGGTCCACCAAGACATTTTCTAGCCCATCCTCTCCTCCAAGCAGGATTAGCAGTCGCTATCTCACTCTTAAGAGCTGCCACCCAATATTTTCTTTTAAAAATGGCCTGAAAAGACCACAGAGTATCTGCTCCAGGCAGAGCCTTTCCTAATGTCCAATCTCAAAGTTTCCTACTGCCTTCCTTCTCAGTGAGGTCCTTCTGGCCATGAAGAACAAATCCTCTCTCCCCTTATCATGCACACTTCAAGAGTTCTCCTCCTCTCTTTGGGTATCCTCAGATCCTTCCTCCTTTCTCAAGGGTTGTTCTGGCTCTCAGGTGCACCACACACATTACTGATTCAATTATTAGATTTAAACTAAACAGACATTAGCTGTCAACCCCTGAGAGTTGCTCTCCAGACAGATAAAGTTACTGATCCAGGTTAAAACCCACTCACGTTCATCCAAATCATATTTTGATTACAAGCACATCAAGTGAGATGGCACCCAAAACCCTTCTACAGCCAATTTGTATCAGGTTTTACTCTTTTTTTTTTTTTTTTTCCCCAGCTCACAAGGCTTCTTAAGCTGGTAGAAAAGGAATTCTCTCCTCTGGCCCCTTGGCATAGCTCACAGGTGGTATTTTTCCTTCCCCACGTGCAAAAGCCAGAGGTGCAGAAACAAATCTTGAAGCAGCTGCTGAAACAGAAACCTGAGGCCCAGCATCAAGCCCTTCTCAGGACAGTGAGTGTGCTGACAGGGTCTCTTTTAGGGTCATGGTCACCCCAGCCCCTCCCCAGAGGAGCCCCAAGCAGCTCTTACCTGCAGGGTTTTCTGAAACACTGAATTTATTCAGCTCCTTTCTCCTCCAGCTTTTAGCTATAATATTCCACCTGAGCCTCTTGGCTTTCAGCTCAGTGTAAACAGCCTTATGTTCCATTTGGCAATTAACAGCACTGTGATGGCCTTAGAGATGTGGCAGCTGAATATTGGAGCTGAGCATCACCTTTGCCTGCTCAGATGCTGCAAAGCATGAGGAGCAAGCACTGCAGAGAAAGGGAGAGCACAAGGGAGACCTTGTCTGGTGATTTAACTCCCTAACCCTATTTTAACCACTGTCAACAAGATAGAAGGGTGGTTTTCTGTTTATACTGAGGCTTCTTTATGCTTCCCTGTCCACACCCTCAAGTGGCATCAATGTCTTCTAAGTGCCTTAAAGTAGGTCCTTAGTAGAAATGAGAACCAACCCCATCGTTTGCAAAAGGGCTTGGAAAACATGGCCTGGATGCATCCTATAAATGAATGTGGGGTTTTGGAAGAAAAAAAAAAATACCATCCCCAGGCATGCCCATGCTATACATAGCCTCTGATGAGCTCAGCATGGGATGAGCAGCAGGAAGCAGGAGCAAGAGTCAACAAGACTTTTCTCCTGAAATAGCAGGCAGGGAGAGCCCAGCATCCTGCTGGTCCCAGAGGATTACCAGCCAAATGGGAAAAAAAAGGCTTTTGAGATCTGCTCTTTTTGTAGACTGCCACTCTCCCCCAGTCCCACCTGGATTTCTCTTTCCTTTCTACTCACATCCAGCCCTCCAGTTTTTCTGCCATTTCCACTCCAGTCTGAATCTGAATTCCACCTTCAGCTGGGAAAAAAATTAAAGAAATTCAAGTTTCCTCTTACCTCTTTGTGTTTTCCTCCAAGATGCCACTTACCTGATTTCACAGCTTTGGCTGCAGCCTTGCATGCACCCAGCACCCCTGGTAACAACATTTTGGTTTGTAGGCAAGTACAGGAGCATGGCTGGAGCAGGAGGAGAAAAAGAGTTAAAAAAAAACAAAGAGGATGTCAAAGAGATGGCAGCTAACACATAGGAAAGGAATATCCACCTTAAATTTTGGCACTCAAGTTGTTTCTCCTCCCTGAGCCAGCCAGGACATAAATTTTGCAGTAGTATTTTGGAGCATTTTGTAGCACGAGCAAACAGGAGCTCAAACAACTGTTGCAATCAACAGGCTCAATGTGACCATGAGAATCAGCTTGAACACCCTCCCCTCTCTGCTGGCTTTGGAATTCCACTGGTGAAAATCTTCCCCAGTGTTTCCAGCAAGGGAAACAGCTTTGCAGGAGGGAGAATGGGGCAGAACAAGCACAAACTGGAGATGGACACGTCCATGATGGGCAGTTTGTACTTGCAGACCACAGGGAAGCCATGAAACTTCCCTTCTGCAGAAATCATTATCATCCCAGGAACAATGTTAGCTTGTCAGTCCTTGGTTTTGGGGTTTTAACTCTAATTGTAGCAGGGCAGCCTGGAGGTGATGCAAACAAGTCTATTTTATGTGGATCTGGTTGTATATGTGATGGAAAACATAGAAATTCATCAACCAGGACTCCCTCCCATGGCTCAGTCCATATTTTTGGTCAAAAGCTCATATGATGCTCACTGCCTGCAGGCCCAGTTAGAAACCTCCTTGTCATGTTTGCTCCTTTTCTCAAGATGGTGTTGGATTCCCATGAAAAAACCTGGTTTGATTTGTTGGTGTTCTTGGCAAATACGAGCTTGGAGAAAGAGGAATTTAAAAAAACCCAACAAACCAAACCAAACTTTTTAATATACTTTTCCCTTCAAAAAATTAGGGTCCATTTAGCAACATGGGGAGGAGTTCATCTCAGTTGTATTTTGCAGCACTTCTTCATTAAAAACTTTTCCCAAGTTGCTGATCTCTCTCATCCCTTATATTTGACTTAGAGGCAGACTCTGATTTTTCCCATTCTCTCAGGATGTTTCAGGAAAGGATACATCTCCTTCCTGGTGGGCTAAAATCTGACTTTTAATGACTGGGTATAACACTTTTTTAATATATATTTTTTATATATATATATATTTTTTAGGGCAACAGACTCTGCACATCCCAATCAGACTCAGGATCTCCAGGGCTTGCTTTGGTCCCCAGGAGTAATCTGAAATAGCTCTTCTAAATACAACCCCAGCTCAGGCTGAGTATTAAAGACAAGGGATACATTCATTCTGGAAAGGTTTTATTTCACAAATAATTCAGAAATCAAAAGAAAATGGAAGGAGGGGGAAGATATTTTACAATTCTGTATTTAGAAAAAAAATTATAGTTTATAAACAACCACACAGCCCCACGAAAAACATGCAAAGGCACACACACACACACACACAAATTTACAAGAAACTTTTATACATAGGAAGTAAAATACATCATTTTTCATAGAAAAAAAAAAGCAACTCTATGAACTGGCCCTAAATATTTAGACTGCACAACAGACCAACTGGAGACTCTGCCATCAGCTGTTGGCTGAACATCTTAAAATGAAGAAATTTGTGGAGCCCACAGACCCCACAGCAGAGCAGCAGCTCCAGCTTTCAGTCTGCTTGAGTCTTCTGGAGATTTGATTGATGCTCTGTGGTGGGAGTCTTAGCTTCCAAACTAAATTTCTAGGACAAGAACCACCAGGCAACACTGATTTTGCCAAGGGTTTAACCAGATGCTCCAGTTAAGGCTACACCGAGGTGCTCCAAGTTGGCACCATGCTTACTAATCTGCTGAGCTGGGGTCTAAGGAGGGATGGATTTGGGGAGTTAAAGCCATGCTGAATCTTGAAGCTGCACTGAAATGGATTAGGCTGAGAAATGTTTGGGTTTCAGATAAAAAATCAGCAAATATGTGGCTAAAAACTGGTGCTGTCCCACCTATTTATGGGTAGCTAGCACAGAGGATTGCAAGAAACTGGTACATCATGGCTGCCTCAGAGGACCTGATCACCCCTAATTCTGGTGGAGGTATGTTTCAATTAATAGCACCCAGGACCTCGAATAATATTTGTGTAGTAAAGTCACAATTCCTCTTTTGTACAACAAATACAAAAATAAACAGATACAGACTTAAATTAACGTCAGCTGCTAAAAATCCAAACCAGTTGGCTGCAGATAAAAATACGTAATTGTAAGTGGAATGAAGCATTTTGGGATACTTCTGTTGGAATAGTAAGTCTTCCCTCATCCCTTTTTCATCAGGTAGATGCACCTCAAGCTGTTTGGGAATTTATGTGCTCACTATAACTCCCTTCATCCTTTTATAGCACATGTAATGGTCATGGATAACACAGGAGAGGTGGGATCCTACTTTAGGGCCAAGGCATTTTAAATGCCTGATGGCATCTCTTATACTTTCCAATTCAATAAATAGCACCCTGGCTATCATTTGGCTCCCAGTGGTCCTAGATTCATGCTTCATTATTTAATGGGCTTGAACCAGACCATATTTAGTGAACCAGATCAATTATTCATGGTGGGCAGCACCAGGGAAACCTTCTCTCACCACCAAGACCTCAAATGCTTCCAACCAGAAGCTTTTCTAAGATATGTTCCAGCTTTTTTTAACCTAATAAGAGAAAATTAGTTCAGTTTTCCTATCTAAAGCAAATACTGAACACTTTGGAAGAGGATACTATATAAACAAGGCTGACATGGGGTCATTTCTCTCTACCCACCCCAAAGGTAGGTTTGCTGTTCAGCACTATTGGAGACAACACAAAGTGGCTCCAGTTTCTCAGTTTAAAAAAGGTTTCTTCCCAAATTCAGATTTCACAGAGAAAGAAAACACACTGGTGAGACAAACCAAGTGATAAAAGTAATTACCTTGCTGATTTCATGGTGTTTCCTGAACTAAAGAAAAGCTTAACCATAAAAACCTTTTTGGTCTTTTTTTTTTTAAACAGCTTGAAGAGATGGCTTTTCTACCTGTCTAACTTAAACCAAACACAGCCTGAGCATAAGAGCAACTATCAGACATCTGCCAAGTGGAGGGAAATATTTCCCCATTTGATAAGAAATACTACAACCAAGTGGAGCAGAAGGATTATACATTTCCAAGAACTGAAGAACTAATGTTTACGCTGCCTTCTCATGAGTAACGAAGTTACTGGAGGTTTGCACATCAGAAGACAACCAGATTTGGGTTTAGACCAATTCTAAACATTCATTTCCAATATGAAGCAGAGAATACTTTCCTGCCTTGGGGAGCAGGTTATGCTCTTCTCTTGGCTTTGAGAAGCACTTGGATGCATGTTGAGACATCAAGAACAAAACCCTAAACAAGGCCATTGCAACACCTATGGGGTTTGCCAAACACACCACCCTGGATGACAAATCCTCATTTACACTGCAAGCTGGGCTCTGTCGTGACAAATTCACCAGGGGAAATTCATCTACCCCACATTTATGCTGTTATCTCAAAGCCTCAGAACATCACACACCACCAAGAGCTTCACAAAGGTGAAGTGAGCACGTTTCCCAGGGCTCCAACCATTCCTACCAGAAATAAGGTTAACTTGATCACTACTCAACTACTACAGATAAAACAACCAGCACTGCTGTATGAAACAATACACTGCATTTAACTGAAATTTTATTGGAAATGGTGTGTAGTACAGGATGAGATGTGCCAGCACAGGAGCCTCAATTCACTGATTTCTCCTAACTTGCCTGACTCACAGAATACCTGCCAGTGTTTGACCAGCAAACACTAAACCTGCTATTTTAATTATCTGGTGGCCTCATTTTCTACAGCAAGGATCTCTGCCACCACGTCACCCTCTTCCCCAGTCCCCAAAAAACCTTCATGTTCACCCAACAAGGACATCTTGTCCCCAAAGGTGACACCATCACACAACAGAGCCTTACACAGCAGTGCTGACGCATGGGAAAAATACCAATATTTTCTCTTCTTTTGCACAGAAAACATCAAAACATACCCAAAAACGCTCAACCAAAGCCCAACCTCTCCTCAAAAGATGCAACTTTTCAAAGAGTTTCTCATTTCCAAGGGTCCAGCACCTGGCCAGTCGCTCACTTCTGAACCTGCTCAGCAGTTGCCACGTCCTCAAACCCATCGCAGTGGATGCTTCACACCCTAAAAAAAAAAAAAATGCCACCCAGGGCCAGGCTGAGAGATCCCCACGTTGCTGTACAGGGAGGCACCACCCTTCTGTGTAGCACACCTCTCATAACTTGAAAGTCAGAACAGTTTATCACTGCTGAATGCCCCTAGAGAAACAAAAAGATGAAAATCAAAAAGATACAACGCTGAACGGGTGCGATGAGATGCGAACAGCTGAGTCAGGACCTGGTGTCTTTTTTTTTCTTTTTTCTTTTTTTTGTCTTTTTTTTTTCTTTTTTTTTTTTTCCTTAATTCCCTGAAAGAGATCATCAAGGAGGGTACGGTCAGAGGTGATGCCATCAGAGGAGCTTTCCTGTCTCTGGAGATCAACAGAGTGCTCTCCCGAAGAAACTTCCACCTTGCCCAGGAATTTTACTGCTTCACAGCAAAAATTCGGAAAGCGTTGCCATCTGAAGGATTCTTCAAGCTGCAGGAAAAAAAAAAAACCAAAAACCAACACATGTAATAAACCAGCCAGGACCCAAAGGGCTATAGACACCCTGGCACCCCCCCATTTCTTCAGGGTGCCCTTGTCTGTGCTGATTCTACCCTACCAGGAGCAGAAGGTGAAGGATGAAAGAAAAAAAAAAAGGCACACACACAAAAAAAAAATCACTTTTGGTTTATGCTTTCATCCAAATCCACAGTGTTAATGCCAACAAAAGGAGCTGGGAAGCAAAAGGTTCTCTTCCTTATCCAAGGAACACTGAGCTCCCTTAGGCAGGGATTCAGCCCCAAGTGTTTCCTAAAAACAGTTGTCAAATGGGCTGGCAGGTTCCCAGGGCTTGTCTGGCCCATCTCCTGCTGCTGGCAGTGGGAGAAGCCAAATCAGCTCCTGTTAAATGACAATAAATATGGATATTTATTTGCAGTCATCAGAGGTGACTCTGGGTGGCTGTTTGCATAGGGGCAAAGAGTTATTTCTAGTCCCAACTCTTCTTCCTTCAGCCCTGCTTGGCTGCAAAACCCCAGGCAAAAGGCAAAATCTTATATTCCCACAAAAAAAAAAAAAAAGAAAAAAAAAAAAAAAATTCCAACAAGTGTTAAGACTCAGTACATCTTAAAGGCAAGGTTTTCCCATCTCAGTTTGGGTATCTACCTTAACCAAAGGTTATTTCCAGTGTCCTACTGCATAAGGAGTAAAGTTTTTTGATGTTTTGACCTTTCACTACCTCGTGGATCTCACAGCACGAAGTTGCTCCTTACTGCTGAGTGTAAATAACATTTTCCAAACTTTCATGATCATCCCTTTGGTTTCCCTCACCTCCTGGTGCTCATATTACAGGTCCCTACTAGCAGTAGAGTTTATTCTTAGTTAGGGCAGAGTTTGCCATCCATGCTACAAGTTGTCTGGTGATATAAAAGATAAATGAAAGCAAGAGAGGGAGAGATAACACTGATACAAACAGGAGGTTTGTCACCAAAATCCCACCTATCAAATTTCAATCACAGGACTGGAAAATAATAAAGCTATTCTAAAGAATATTTATGCTTAATACCATATTTAATGCCTATGACTTTCCTTTTTGAGTCTATTTTTATTTTCTGAGACACTCAGAGAGGTAAGAGCAGGGCAACACGCTCTATTTGTTTGCATCCCAAAATCCACAGTGACATCCTTAAGTCCCATATCTCCAGCCCTTCTGCCTGATATCTGCTGACTTGGACATAGGATAAAACCCACAGTCAAGAATAAAAGGGAAGTTGAAAGCCAAAAAAAAAAAAAAAAAAAAAAAATCCCACCTCTCAGACTGGACCCCGTTCTTTAAGGAGCCAATGTAAGTTTTTTTCTTTTCCACAGGCATCACATCCACAAAACCACCTCTTTCATCTGGAATGACTCCTGCATGCACTGCAGCTTTGCAGATACTGGAGCTCTGGAAAAGAATTATTTCAGTTCATAAATTGTCTGTGTGTTGTATATCCTGAGATTTACTGTCTCCATCAGCATCAAGGAAAACCAGGGAATAAAGAGAGAAAAAAAAAAAAAAAAAAAAGCAAAAGCAAAGTTTAAAAAAGTAAAATTTTAAAGAGTGGAGTTGAAAAAGCTACAAAACAATTCTTTGTTCTTAGGGACAAAGTGGGGATAAGAGATCTCATGGACCAGATTTTGCAGGGACAACAAAAACCCCTCCTGTAAGAGCATCCATCACCACCTCAAAAGACAAGCAGCCTTTCCACCACTCCCTTCTGCCATGGAACTGTGCCTGGGAGATCATTTAGGGCCAAAGCTGACTTGAGGACAATTTTCCAGCCAGTGCCTCTTGGGTCTGCACCAACACAAGTGCTGTGGTGAAACTCCTCACCAGTCAGCAGCCACCGCAGCAAAGTTTATTCACCCAGTTGCCTGAAAAGCAGGAATTGTTCCTGAAGGAAGGGAAATGACCACCAATTATCCAGGACAGCTTGCATCCTTCTTTCTAGGAAAACCAGAAGGACTGCACCCATTGAGTGGTGTAGTTTTTGGACAGGCATTACCTGGTAAAACAACACTGAGGAAGGAGGGAGATTAACACCTCTGAAAATACTGAAGCTTCTCTAGCTCACCACTGCCCTGCTCTCCAAGATGTGCAGAGTCAGAAGAGCTGGAGGAACACAAAAATGACTCGTGGCAAAGCTCCCAAAAAAAAAAAAAAAAAAAAAAAAAGGAGTAGCACAAACTTGGCCACCAGCCCTCTGGAAGATTTCCATGCAGCAAGGTGACAGAACAAAAACCCCAAACCAGCTTTGCCCACGGAATGGCAGCAGGTGAAAAAAACCCAACCCCATCAACTCCCTAAAAATCCCCAAAGCCAACTTCAAAGCCAGATGTTCCCATTGCCTGGGTGCAATACAGCTCCTGCTGGGTCACTCCTGCAGCCATATATGGCATATATGGCAGGTCAGTCCTGTCCCCTGGTTATTTATCCCTTTGGATCCCCTATCTCTTGGCAGCTCTCTGAGTTCTGAGTTCCAGTTTTGGTGGTTTGCTTCTATATATGGCCACGGGAAGGCTGTGCTTGGGAGAGATGCTGTGAACTCACCCTAGGATGTGGTGGGAAATCTCTAAATCTAAAATTGGCTCACAGAATTCAACTGTCTTGAAGCAATTTGCACCATTCCCCACTGGGAGACATCCTCAAAGTTGTGCTTTTCAAGGCATTCCTGGTTGGTTTGTTGGGTTGTGGGGTTTTTTTGTTTTTTTTTTTTTTTCCAGGACTCACTGTTCCACTGCTTCCTCAAAACTTTTTCCTGCCTCACCCCCAAAGCTCCCCTTCTCACCCTCTTATATCTCAGACTGTGGTGAAACTCCTCACCTTTCATGAATTAATAGCAGAGTTTTGGGAAGATGAGACCTTAAAAGAATAAAAACCTTCCCTTCCAATCCCAAGGCACAAAAACCTTGAGGACAACACAAGTGTTTTCCATGGTGTAGCCCCTTGGGATGCTCTCCAAGAACATTTCTTGACAAAATGAAGCAAACACTGTAAATAATATTTTTTTTCTGTCTTATTTTAGTCTGTGCCTCTAGGTTTAACCACCCATCATTTCCTCATTAGTGTGAATATTTAATTATTAAGTTAATATCTCCTGAGAGCTCAGACACCCATCTGGGTTGGCTCTGGTGATAAGTACCTGCATCCTTATGTTATAGAATCATCCAATCATTTTTTGGGGGGAAAAGACCTTTAAATCATCAACTCCAAGTGTCACCCAGCACTGCCAAGGACATCACTAACCTCTCACCAACTGGGGCACAATCTGGGGTAAAAGATTCATCCCAGAAGCCAAGAGCTTTTCCCCCCAGCTCCATAGGGAAACTGAGCAGGGATGGGGACAAATTTCCACACTAAGAGCCTGGCAGAGTGACAAATGACAACATCTTGGGAAATTTAAAAGCTCTTTGACAGCTTTGATAAAGGTCCCTGGCTCCAGCATCACCCCAGAACTGGTCCTGTCCATACTGGCAAGAGCTGAGTTTTATTTCCTAGGCACAATCATGTGTTTAAAGAATTTTTTTCATTTCCCCCCACACAAATCTTCTGCTCCCCAGCCCCCAAAAAAATGTTATTCAGGTGGAAAAACCTGGGATTTTGGCATGCACTTTTCCCACAGCATATTTTCTTGTTAATTTACCCCAATTTTTAAGGCTCCTCCACAGCCCTGCTCCATAGTCTCACTAATTTTACTGTGAATGATTTCCCACATTGCTTTTTACAGCCCGGGCTGCCAATATCTATTTGTGCTCCATTTCACCAGGAGCTCCCAAGAGCTTATTAACACACAATCCAGGTATATTTTATAATTATGAGTTAAAAAAAAAAAAAAAAAAAAAAAGAAAAACAATCAGGCAGCATTTAAAGCAGGTAAAAATCCCTTCACATAAACTGGGATACGGATGCCTATGCCCTCTGAAAAAAAAATAACCAGGCTCAGCCCATAAAAACCCCCAATTCTGCATGTTTTTCAGGGCAAAACAAATTTTCAAGGGCCTCCCTGAGATCATGGAAATAGGAATGGGTTAAATCAGACCCAGTCAGCCACAGTAGCCAAATATTTTGTTCATTACAGCTTGGACCATTGACTTGGTACCTGGTACCTTGGTACCCATTTAGTGCTTTGGAGGAGGTGCTAAAAGGCCAGAGGGCACTTTTGAAGGAGTTCAGGCTGGAAATTAGGCCAGATGCTTCTTTTTTTTTTTTTTTTTTTAGATAACTTATTGAGGATGACACAGTTGGGGCACAAGTGCCCCCAGGGTGATGACTTCAGATCTGAAGCCAAAGAGCCCTCCCAGAGGACTGGCACTTGTCTCATCCAACTTATTCTCTGCTTTAATCATTCCTTGGCCAGGGGCTTGGGTTAATTCACAGCATCCCCTCCTGGAGAGGATCCTGCACAGCCCTGTGATCCCTGGGAAATTACACTCACACCACACAATTAGGAGAGGAGCCCCCCAAAAAGGTTTCATAAAATCATAGAATTAATAGGTTAGAGAATCAGAGGTCAACTAAATCCTCTATGATGTGGACAAATAATTATTTTTTTTTTTTCCTATTTTATTTTTCTCCCAAATCACAGCCCAATTCCCTCCTTTATGAAACAATACCCTGGGGGTATGGTTGGAAATTGTGTTTGCAGTTGATTAAAGGCCACCAACCCTTTTGCGTCACCAAAGCAAGAGCTGCTCCTCACCTAAACCCCTCCTCACCCAACCCCCTGCTCTGGGGTAATTTTGGGGAGTTTTGTCCCCAGTAAAAGATGAGAAAACTATTTCCCATTTCCTGCAGGCTGGAGCAAGCACAGAGGCAGGCACAGCATGAATTTGCCCCCTGAATTTGCATTTCCTGCCTAACTTGGTTGTGTAGTTCTACCCTTAAAGCAAAAAATTGGAGTAAATAAATAATATATATAAAAAAAGAAAAGGTATTTTTAAAATTTGGTTTCAGAATTGCTTGCCCCAAAGTAGTGTATGAAAAGGGGGGAAAGGGGGGAAAGGGGGGAAAGGGGGGAAAGGGGGGAAAGGGGGGAAAGGGGGGAAAGGGGGAAAAGGGGGAAAAGGGGGAAAAGGGGGGAAAGGGGGGAAAGGGGGGAAAGGGGGGAAAGGGGGGAAAGGGGGGAAAGGGGGGAAAGGGGGGAAAGGGGGGAAAGGGGGGGAAGGGGGGGAAGGGGGGGAAGGGGGGAAAGGGGGGAAAGGGGGGAAAGGGGGGAAAGGGGGGAAAGGGGGGTAAAGGGGGGAAAGGGGGGGAAGGGGGGGAAGGGGGGGAAGGGGGGGAAGGGGGGGAAGGGGGAAAAGGGGGGAAAGGGGGGAAAGGGGGGAAAGGGGGAAAAAAGGGGGAATAGGGGGAAAAGGGGGAAAGGGGGAAAAGGGGGAAAAGGGGGAAAAGGGGGAAAAGGGGGAAAAGGGGGAAAAGGGGGAAAAGGGGGGAAAGGGGGGAAAGGGGGGAAAGGGGGGAAAGGGGGGAAAGGGGGGAAAGGGGGGAAAGGGGAAAGGGGAAAGGGGAAAGGGGAAAGGGGAAAGGGGAAAAGGGAAAAGGGAGAAAGGGAAAGAGGGAAAAAAGGACAAAAGGAAAAGGAAAAGGACAAAAGGAAAAGGACAAAAGGAAAAGGAAAAAAAAAAAGAAAGAAAAAGAAAGAAAACCAAAAAGGAAAACAAAGGGGCACCAGCAAATGGAAAACAATTGAAATACAGTTTTTAGAGGCCTAATATGAAGAGATTTTTTTTTTTTAATTACTCTTTGCCTAGTTTTAGTATCAAGTCTCAGGATCAAGTTCAGAGAGCAGAGTTTAGAAGACAAACCAATAAACCCCACTCACATCCTCTCTTTCCAGGGCTCTGTGCTGCCTCCTGACTGTTCAGAAATGCTGCTCAGCTCCCAGAACAAGGAGGGGAGGGGGAAAAAAAGTCTTTTTTTTTTGCCTCCTATGGCAGCACAGAACAAAAGTCCTTTGGTGCCCATCTGGAAGATCCCAAAGCACTTTGTCAAGGCAGATGAACACCACACCCTAAGGCACAAAGTGGGGAAGTGACATCCCCAAATCCATGGGAATAAATCAGTGTTGGAGGCTGGGAGGCCATCCCAAGCACATCAACCCCAACCTGAATTGAATTTTCTTGGTGCTAATTCTTCCTTCACCCCCATTTATCCCATCCCCACATGGCAATGGTCCTGGGGAGGAGCCTCCTTTAATGTCTGAGTAGGGTCCTGGCTCCCCATGGAGCTGCTGATGGGGAGAGTGGTGAGGGAAAGGAGGATACTCACATCTGCATAAACATTTGTGCCAAACACTGGTGCCCAGTAGGATGGTTCATCTTTACAGTGGGCTGGACAATAAATCCTAGGAAAAATAAAATAAAATTCATATTTATTCTCTATATCAAGGCTCGACAGGAAAGCAAACTGCATTCTTGGGAGAGTTCAAGTGCCTGCATCTGGTCTGCAGGTGGCAATGGGGAATTTAATTATTTGTTCCCCTCAGATGACATTTGGTAGTGACTGCAGCTCTGCAAACAGAGGGTTTGGGTCAGGATTGGATCTTTTATGACATTTCCAAAGGGGAGGACCTGTGTTTTTTGCACCATGTAACTCTTTCTTTCAAAAAACTGTGTTTTTTGAGCACGTAACTCTTTGCACAAATCTCTGCCCCCCCTGCCATGAATTCCTCCTGCACAAAGCAGTTTTCTAGCACAAGCTTCTTCCAGGTTTTAAGGTGGAAAGGAAAAACACATCCAAAAAAGCCAGGAAAGGCAGAGCATGAAGTTGCATGCTCATACTTCGGGGTGGGCTGAGCCAGCCTGCCTCCCATGTTAGGGAGGTGGTACAAAAAACTGAACCTGAATTTTCCACCACAAATCCAAGAGAAGCACAGTGGCAGGAGGAAACACACCATCCCCAACATCCCCTCTCCCTCATCTGGTAAAATCAGCTCCATTCCTCAGAGCTGGGGACCTCAGCATCTTCCATCCCCAGAGCAGAAGGGGTCATGGCAGGCAGGTACCTTGGGCAGTGGCTCACTGGCTTCTTGAAGTGGCACAGCTCAGCTACTGTGGTGTAGCAATCCAGTGTCTGTGCTGAGGAAATAAACAGGGAAAGGCAAATTATTTGGCCTGGCAGCTGGGGCAGCTGCAGAAAACACAAGGGACAGTCAGGCAGGACATCTGGGGAGCCCCATGTCCTGCTGAGGACAGCAGGAGGGATGCTGCTGACTCCCTTCCCAGCCA
Organism: Heliangelus exortis; assembly: GCF_036169615.1. Taxonomy (NCBI): domain Eukaryota; kingdom Metazoa; phylum Chordata; class Aves; order Apodiformes; family Trochilidae; genus Heliangelus; species Heliangelus exortis. The sequence goes on from NC_092434.1 coordinate 2,091,513, forward strand.
TGAGTACCCAGGAGAGGGCTGAGCATCTCTCCAGCAGCAGCAGCCCTGCTGCCATACTCTAACTCAGCCTTCAAAACATCCCAGCTTTCAGAAGAGAAAAGCAGCCAACCCACAAGTGTGTTTTTGCTACAGCTTCAGGCGTGGAAGCCAAATAAGCAGAGCCCAAGAGTTTTCCTTGCACGTGGCTCAAGGGTATCTAATCAAAATGAAAACAGCATGGAGGAGGGATTACTCAAAGATACTCAGAAAGTGGAAACTGCCTTAAAAATACAGCTCCACAGAATTTATTTATATGTTCATCATAAATGAGATCACTGTTAAAAACTAATTTTGTGTGTATTATGTTTCATGACACTACTCCCCTATTTTATTACCTACATTTTTTTTTTTTTTTTTACAGTGTTCACATTAGACTGAGACCTCCCTACAGGGATGGCTCATCTTCCATCACTTTACTACCAGCAGCTTGTGGCACTGCTCTGAACCATTATCCCTTTTTCTGTACCTTCCTCCTAGAAAATGAGGTGGGCAGTGGTGGAATTACTGAGGGCAGGGGATGAATCACCACTGTAGGGTTCAGTTTTGCTCTTGAACCATTTGGCAGGATGACTTAAAATGAAAAAGAGGACTGGAAGGAATCTTGTTTTCAAGTATCCCATAAAAGTCTCACCAAAAAATGGTCTCTTCTCAGCTTTTCAAACTTACTTGTGACTTTGGAAACCATGAATGCATTTGAAGGTTTACTCTTCCTGCAAAACAAGCAAACAAAAGTATTCATTTAAAAGAAAATCCTACTCAAATGACTTGAAACTCTTACATCTATGTATGAGCAGCAAAGCTCTGCTTCTATTTAAAGTAAATATAAAATTTTTGTCATGAAGATGGTACCTAAAGGATTCCACGCCGTTCCTGGTAGACTTTACAAAACCTGGTGTCCTCCCTTTCCTTGTGATATCAACCAGGCCTCCTTTGTTGTCCAGAATCCCATAATGAATGGCAGCACGACATATGCTTGATGACTGAGGACAGACACAAAAAAGACATGAAATGAAACTCCCTCACACAGCAACCCTCACCTACTGCTGGGCAGAAAACATCAAGAAGAAACAAAACCATCACCCAAGTGCCAGATGGAAAATAAGCTGAGTACACTCTTTTGGAATCTGGTCATTAAATCTTACTCTCCCAACACAGCTTTTATTCTTTATGCTTTAATTTTTATTCTTTACTCTTTATTCTTTACTCTTTATTCTTATTCTTTATTCTTATTCTTTATTCTTATTCTTTATTCTTACTCTTACTCTTACTCTTATTCTTATTATTAATCTTACTCTTAATCTTACTCTTAATCTTACTCTTAATCTTACTCTTAATCTTACTCTTAATCTTACTCTTAATCTTACTCTTAATCTTATTCTTATTATTAATCTTACTCTTAATCTTACTCTTACTCTTACTCTTACTCTTACTCTTACTCTTAATCTTAATCTTAATCTTAATCTTAATCTTAATCTTAATCTTACTCTTAATCTTACTCTTATTCTTACTCATTCTTATTCTTACTCTTAATCTTATTCTTATTCTTACTCTTAATCTTATTCTTATTCTTACTCTTAATCTTATTCTTATTCTTACTCTTATTCCTACTCTTATTCCTACTCTTATTCCTACTCTTATTCTTTATTCTCCCTTATTCTTAGTCTCATTCTTTATTCTTATTCTTACTCCTATTCTTTATTCTTACTCTTAATCTTATTCTTACTCCTATTCTTATTCTTGCTCTTATTCTTTATTCTTTATTCTTTATTCTTTATTCTTTATTCTTTATTCTTACTTTTAACTCCTACTCTTACCCATTCATTATTATTATTATTTTAGGCAATGCTGGGCTGCATGGCAAGCTGTTTTTAAACAACAAACCCATACATTTAGACACAATTTAGAAGAAAAAGCAGCACTGGAAATTAACACCCAGTATAAAATACTTTTAATTCTCCATAAAATATTCAAACCCAAAATACTCCTGCTGAAACCACTTGGCTGTCCCCAGTCTCAGAAGCTGCAGAGCAGGTGATGGAGTTGTGCACCAGGAGTGAGAATGGGGAAAGCAAACATTCCCTTACACAAAAACCCTTTTAGCTTCAACCTTTCTTCACCCCAAAAGTAGTTTTGCTGGAAAACCAGTGCCCTGCTTTGCTTGGAAATTATCCTGCTAATTCAAAACCCAGCAAATCAGCTCAAAATATTACTCAGTTACAACATTTAAGAGTAGGGTTTTTTTGGATAAAACTTTCTGTTCAGCACAGCAGCTGAAGAAATCTTTGCAAGAGCTGTGGATTGGTCTCCATCTCTCACTTTCCATGGCTTTCATTGCACTTTAAGGGCATTCATGAGAAAATCCTCTCTGGAGCCACTTTGCTTTTCCAAAAAACTTGGTTTTTTTCCTCAGTACCATGCAGAAAATAGAGCTCATCTTTATTAGCACCAATTTATACAGCCCCATAAGTGGAGCATACAAGAAGCCAAATTTCAGTAGAATTGTTGGCATTTCCCATTCCTGTTACTATTGCTGCCTCCCCACAAATTACATCCATGAGCTATTAAAAGGTACTTACACTCTCATAATAAAATGTTCCAAAGATCTTTCCTTTACTGTACAAGCAGCCAGCTGGGCACAGATACCTAGTAAAGATATATATCTTTGAGGGTGGCAAAAAAACAATTCAAGAAAAACAGACTTTGACTCCATTTCATTTAATGGTCATTCCATTCATTTCACGTAACTCTCCCATTTAAAAAAAAAAAAAAAACAAGATTGCAAAATAGCTACTTTTTTTAAAACAGTTTCCCCACCCTCCTTAAAAGCCTGACCAATATTTAGATTCTGTGGATTTGGTTTATCTCCAAGTGATAAACTGTCCTGTTCTTTGCAGAAACCTTAACCAGAAGTTCTGGACTGGCTGGGAGGGGACAAGCTATGAATTATTGGTCTGGCTTGGAGAGCAGTGGAATGCATGAAAAAGGCTCCAAAATGACTCTGCCAAAATGTATTAAACTATTTTGGACACCTGAAACTGTGGGTCATCATGGCTGAATAAAATTAACTGAGTCACCTTACTGCTGGGCTTGAAGGTTTTTATAAGAAGAGAAATGAAGGGATTTTTTTTTTAAAAAAAAAAGAGATCGCAAAAAATACATAGTGGTGAATTTTTAGGCCCCTTTTTTTTCCCTGCAGCACTCCAAGTGGCATCAATAAAACTTTACCTGTTGCATGTTGAGCCTCTGCATTTGTCTCTCATCTTGGTTTCACACGTAATGACTTGTGCTGGAGAGAAAAAAAAAAATAAAATTAAAACTAAATACTTTAAAAAGGAAAGAGTCAGCCACAGCCTGCCCTTGAACTCCAGAGCTGAGCAGCCCACCATGCATCTTTCCAGGAGGTCTTTGGTGCAGCAAAATAAGATTTTATCACAGACCAACCCAGCCTGGAGGAGTTTGTGCTGCTGTAGCTGCTCACCTGAGACAGGTGCCTTTGGAAATATTTGCAAGGTAGAAACATCTGACAGCTGAAAGCTTTGATTTACAGCCAGAGGTCTGCAACCAGAGCTCTCATTCTTCATTTAATTACAGCCTCTCCAGATGCTGGCAGATAAACTTGAAAAGGATGTGTTGGCTTGCCTCACCTTGTTTTCACAATAAGTCCTTTTTAATTAATAGTGATTAAAAAAACAACTGAGGAAGCACTACCAGCTCCACAAATAACTTCAGAGACCTTCCCAAGCAAGAAATAAAAAGGAAGCAAAATAAAAAATAAAAAAATATATGCTGCAAAGAGGGTGAGTGCTGGATGTGGAACACTGAAAATGAGAAATAAAAGTAGAATTTCCTGAAGTGATTGCTGATCTGGGGCCATTGGGTTCATCACTCCTTTTTGAGATGTTTCAAAAGAACAAATAATTGCAGGCTGAGGTGCATAAGGCAGAGGTGGCTTTTGAAAGCTCTGTTTCTGCAATAATTAACCCTGAATTTTTGCACAGATCCCCTTCCCCCCCCCCTCCCCGACTCAAACATCCTCCCAGTTATTTTTCCCCTGAGCCTTCTCCTGGATTTCCACACCTTTTCCCATAGAAGCCCTTCAAAACTTCTAAGGAACTGGAAAAGAAAGAGGTTTTCTTACTCATATAGGTTTCTGGGGTGATTTTCTTGGGCTTGATGGGTTTGTTGGCCCTGGGTTCTGGAGGGTAGAACTTTACTGGCTTTTGCTCCTGTGAAATCTCCACTTCATTTGTCTCATCTGTCTCAGCGATGATGGGATCTTGGTACCTGTAATCTTGTTGGAAGAAGGGATTAAAAATAAATACAGGCACTGGTGGGGAAGTGGGACAAGTTCATCTTTGGATGGGAGGTGGTTTGGTTTGAGGAGGATCTGCTCTGAAATAGTTGGAAACTCAAAACTGGCCCTGAAAGGCACCGCAGGGGATACCAGAAGGGGAAAACTTCTCCTCTCCTGCTCCTCTGCACACAAAGCAGCATTTAGAGCACCTCAAGATGAAGTTTTGGAATGATCCCCTCTAATTGGGGGTGAATAAAAAATGCTATTTCTTCTTCTGTTTCCCACTCAGCTCTTTCTTGCTGAAGGACAACACAAATTTGCTGAAGGGCAGGTGCTAAAAGAGGGCCCCAGTAGTTTGGGAAGGTGGCTGAAAGCTTTTCTCATCCCCCCTGGCTTTGCTTCTCCAAACCATCCCCCCTTCAGCACAGCTTCATCCAGTCCTCTGGGAAAACCTGGGTCCTGCTACAACACAATCCTGGCTCTTGCATCCGTGGCAGGTTCATCCCTGGCTGTACCCTTTGATGGAGAACAAGCTGCCCACTGTTGCAGCTGGGCAAAGGGATCTGGGAAAAGCTGCCAGAAAAAGTCATTTTCACTTGGCTGGTCCTCCCCAAAACCCTGCAGTGCTCTCCCCAGCAATGAGGAGGAGGAGCAGTGTAAACACAGGGATGATGGATGGATGTTCAAGAGGGTTTTCCACCACCAGGGTATCCCCTCCCCTCTCCAGCCCACCTGCAATGCCATGACCTCCCCTGGACCCAGGCTGAAAAATGAGAAATGCAACCCTGCAGCAAAATAAGGTCTCCTGGGAACCTGCCTGTTCCTAAGAGCCCAGTTTCTGCATCAAGAAAAACACCTTGGAGAAGAAAAATGCCCTCAATGCATGACCCCAAAAGATCCCCCAAGTGCTGGAGGATAACGCTGCTGCCGGGCTGGAGGCTTCAGGGTGAAGGATGGATTTTTAGAAAACTCCCCATGTGAGGAAAAACCATCCACCATCCCCTCCAAGAGACAGGAATCACTGTACTCGTTTTGCAGTCGTGAAAACCAAGGTGGGGAGAGAGGGAAAAGCTCCATCCCCAGCCCCTGAAGGAGTGGGGCAGACAGCCAAGCTCTGCCCACCCACATCGCCTCTGGGAAGCACCGGAGAACATTCCCTTCCCACACAAACCCTGCAAGGATGGGATGGCTCCTGCTAGCCTTTAAAAATCCCACCAGAGCTCCTGAGCCAAAACCATGGAAGCTCAGAGCTGCTTTTCCCCCCATCTGAGTTCTCCTTCTCGTTTTCACCGGGGGAAAAAAAAAATCCCTGAATCCGAGCTCTGGATTTTTAGGTTTTTTTTTTGTTTCACCCATCCACCACGTGCCATGAGGTTGAGATATTAAAGGTGGCTGATTAAAAGGTGCATAAAGCTTCTGATTAAAGCTCTCACCCAGGGGGTTGCCCCAGACACCCTCCCTATTCCCTGTACCTTTGTAGCAGAGGTTGTTCTGGCAGCCTCCTCCATAGCTGGGTGGGCACTCAGAGCAAGGGCGTCCGGTCTTGTATGGGGCTTCTCCAATCCAGTTGCCCCTACAAGCGTGGGACCAACACACCCCCATCAGCCAGACACCCAAAGAAATACCCCTTAGACACTTAGCTCCCCAGCAGACACCTAAATAAATACCCAGCAGACACCTAAATACCCATCCAAGCCCCCAAGACCACCTGGCACTAAGGGATAAGGGAAAAAGGGTGCTTCTGGTGTCCTCATCCTTGGAACAGGGTGCTGTAAATAGGGCAAGGATTGCCTGTTCCCACTCTTTCCATCCTTATGGTGCCTTGGTGGGCTCAGGGCTCCTTGCCTGCTGCTTCCCATTTTCCTGATGCTTTCTTTCATCTCTCATGTTCAAGCAGAGCCCCAAGTCCCCCACCAACTCCTGCAACACATGGGGTAGGCTGGTGCACAGCTCTTACCATTTCAAAGCTGCTCCATTTTCCCCCTGGAACTTTTCCCAAAAAGAAAACCACCAGGAATACACACACCCCCCCCCCTCCCTGTGCCAGCTCCTTTGGGAAGCAGAGCAGGAGTTTGCATTCCCTCCTCACCCATCCTGGACAGCTTCAAGTCCCCACTTTTGCCTTTGAGGCCACAGAAACATCACCCTGGCCCCAGAGCAACTAAGCAAAGACTAAACAACCACCCCCTGAAAGCCTTGGAAGAAGAATGTTCCTCCTCATTTCACCTCCAAAGATGACATTTTTAGGGTTTTTCCTTAAATAAACACTGTGATCTTATGTCAACAGAGGTAAATCAATGGATTACTGCATTTTCCTCTAGAAACGACCCAGAAACAAAAGGCTTTTCTGGCCCTCTGTACTGCAGACCTTAAGGGCTGAGAAGGTTGAAGGAATAAGTTCAGCCCATGGCTACAAACCCTTGGATTATTGCTTCTTCAGCTCTCCCCATCTGCAAGGCTGGGTGAGGAAAATGTGCACCAATGCCAGAGAGAAAAGAAGAGAAAGAAGAGAAAGAAGAGAAAGAAGAGAAAGAAGAGAAAGAAGAGAAAGAAGAGAAAGAAGAGAAAGAAGAGAAAGAAGAGAAAGAAGAGAAAGAAGAGAAAGAAGAGAAAGAAGAGAAAGAAGAGAAAGAAGAGAAAGAAGAGAAAGAAGAGAAAGAAGAGAAAGAAGAGAAAGAAGAGAAAGAGAAAGAAGAAGAGAAAGAAGAGAAAGAAGAGAAAGAAGAGAAAGAGAAAGAAGAAGAGAAAGAAGAGAAAGAAGAGAAAGAGAAAGAAGAAGAGAAAGAAGAGAAAGAAGAGGAGAAAGAAGAGGAGAAAGAAGAGGAGAAAGAAGAGGAGAAAGAAGAGGAGAAAGAAGAGGAGAAAGAAGAGGAGAAAGAAGAGGAGAAAGAAGAGGAGAAAGAAGAGGAGAAAGAAGAGGAGAAAGAAGAGGAGAAAGAAGAGGAGAAAGAAGAGGAGAAAGAAGAGGAGAAAGAAGAGGAGAAAGAAGAGGAGAAAGAAGAGGAGAAAGAAGAGGAGAAAGAAGAGGAGAAAGAAGAGGAGAAAGAAGAGGAGAAAGAAGAGGAGAAAGAAGAGGAGAAAGAAGAGGAGAAAGAAGAGGAGAAAGAAGAGGAGAAAGAAGAGGAGAAAGAAGAGGAGAAAGAAGAGGAGAAAGAAGAGGAGAAAGAAGAGGAGAAAAAGAAGAGGAGAAAAAGAAGAGGAGAAAGAAGAGGAGAAAGAAGAGGAGAAAGAAGAGGAGAAAGAAGAGGAGAAAGAAGAGGAGAAAAAGAAGAGGAGAAAAAGAAGAGGAGAAAGAAGAGGAGAAAGAAGAGGAGAAAAAGAAGAGAAAGCAAGAAAGCAAGGAAGCAAGGAAGCAAGGAAGAAAGAAAGAAAAGATTTGTCCATCCAGCAGCCCAGAATGGATGATGTGCAAATAGCCCAGAGAGCTCCACGGGACACAGGATGATCCTGGATGAGGAGCAGGGTATTAAACCCCACCAAGCCACAAGCATCATGTTCTCAGCAGCCAACTGGGCTTAGAAAACCCACCTGCAGGGCTCTGCCTGGATTCTGCTACAATCTATTTATTTACAGAGAGCTGCAAGCTCTGAGCATCTTTTTTTTCTCTGCACGATTCTGCTCTGGGATCTCCAGAACTCAGGTGCTCTCCAAGCCACTCCATTCACCTACAGTGATTTCATTTTGTTGCTAAGATTTAAATCACCCAGGGCTTGGAGTGGGAATGTTTCTCCTATTAGCCACTAAAAGCAGAAAATATCAACTGCCATGGCCAGGGAGGAAACTTCTCCTGGACGTAGCAGTCAAGAAATGTGCTTTTAATCTTGAAATTAAATCAAAGCATCGAGTTCACTGCGTCAGTCAGGATTTAGCTAATTTTTTTTTTTTTTTTTTTTTTTTTTTTTTTTTTTTTTTTTAAGCCATGGGGAGCTCATCAGGTCTGGGATTTCTCTCCTCACAGCAAGTGCCAGCTCAATTCACTCCCAGCAGTGACCAGTGCAGGACTGGCTTTGCATAGAGCAGAGGTGGGGTCAACCCAGCAGAATTTTGCAGGGGGAGGGAGGTAAAAATATGTCTTGATACCTGGCTGGGTACCACCACCTCATCCCCTCCCAGGAGCAGGGAATGAGCAAGCCTGGCTTGGCAGCTCTCCCCAGCTCCATCATAGCCATCTCCTGCTCCTCCTACCCATGGCAGGAACACCAGAGCTCTGGCCTGGCCCCTCATTCAGTTTTCCAGGCTCAAAAGTTTTGACCCAGCCTCATGCTGGTGTCTAAAGAGAAAATTTAAAGCCACAACCAGACTGCCTGAATTCTCTTCTCCAGCTCCTGGGGCTTGGTTAAACAACCTGCAAGTTTTGGGGAAGCTGGAACCAACCCAGCTCATCCCTTCCTTACTTAGGTGAGTAGTTGCAGACCAGGTAGACAGCATCCTCCCAGATTTCTCCCCAGACATTCATCTTCTTGCAGAGGTTCACAGCACACCCAATCCTGTTGGTTGTGGCCCAGACTATCTGCAAGAGCAATGATGGAAAAATCAGCAGGGTTCCCAACCATGGGTGTGTGGGGAGGTGGAGGGGGGGATGTGGAAGGGCAGAAATCCCAAAGCTCTTCAGCCTCTCTGACCTGGGTGTAATGTGTGCACATGGAACCCGTGCACCTCTCTGGACACCATGGGTTGCACTCGTGAGGATATGGGTATGTGTAATCTTTAACTTCATCATACCAAGACTGCACATGGAAAGCTGGAGACCGATACCTGAAAGAGCAAAAGCAGCTTCAGTCACAAAGTTCTAGTTAGAAGCTTTAAAAAAAAAAAAAACAACCAACCAACCCCGTCCTGCAAAACTGTAAGCTCAGATTTTTATAACACAAGTGTTGTTTTAGTTTTTGTATAAAGGTTTCTCAGGGCAAGTTCCATTCACTGAGGAGGTGTTGCTTAAAGAGCTTGGTAACATGGTCTGGCAAACAGGAAAAAAAAAAAAAAAACAACTCATTGAAAACGTTAAAGATGACCTTTTTTTCCCTAAGATTCACAGCCCAGTTTGACTTCCTGTATTATTTATAGGTTTGACATGCACTTCAAGTGCTGCTGACCTGAAATGTCCTCCTGACTTTTCCACACAACTACAAAAAAAACTTGGAGTTGGGCAGAAAGTTGTATTTTGAAAGCAAACACAAGTTAAGGTTTCCCAACCATCTCAAACCAAAAGCCATCAGGTACCTATTTTACCACCAGGCCATTTGCTAAATCTGGAAGTAGGTGAGCAGGGGATCCTGCCAGACCTTTTGAAATGAGTGGGATTTTTCACACCCCCATCCCACCAAGCCTTAGCACAGAGTTGTTGGTGTCCTTCACACACATCCCAACTTTTATTCCAAGAGTCTGGGCTGGGTGCCCTTGGTGCAACCTCTGCACCTGACCCTGGGGTTGGTTGCAGCACTGATGCCACTTTGTGCAACTTTGGGGGAACAAAAATGGTGTTGACACCACCTGTAGAAACCCATTTTTTGTGTGCTGGGTGGGCAGTGAGCAACCAGAGGAAGCTGCAGAGTGTCCTGAAGTTCAAAGCAGAGCTTCAAACCCACTGCTTTTTATTGCTCACACAAAATACAAATGATATCATTACCAACTGGAGTTTGTTCTCTCAGCCAACTCTTCATTAAAAGGCATTCATTAGTGCTTTGAAACTACTTCTAATCTCATAATCTCATGATGTCATTAAGTGAATACTTTCCGAATCCGAATTTTTTTTTTTTTTTTTTTAATGGGATAGGAAATTGAGGCAATCAAGTTAAGGCCTGTTCCTGAGCAAAAATTGAGATAAATCTGATTTATTTTTCCTCTCAGTGACTGTAAAGGGAGGAAGATTGGAGCTACCTCCACCAGTAACCCATGGCCATCTTTGATGCTTGAAAGTGAGCCAAGAACAGCCCAATCTTTGAACTTTGTCTCTGATGGATTAACCACTTTACTTTCCAATCATTATTTAATTCTGCCAACACAAACAGGTCCAAATTTTATATCAGGCCAATTTGACACATGCAAATTTCCATTGTTTTACCCAAGTTCTACCTGATTTACAACATCCATAACTGCATTCCCACCCTTTGGGGCTCCTGAGCACATAGAAAATGTTGGTTGTACAAAGCAAGTTGAACCTAAAACAGGCTTAACAAGAGGGGCTTCAAAAGGAACAAGTTTCACCATGGCAAATCCATTTGGAAGCCCTAGACTCAGCTTTCCTAGCTGGATTAACAGCTCCAGGTTAAAAATTTCCCCAGGAGGTTAAAGAAAAAAAAAACAAACCTGCAAACTGGTTTCAGTCAAGAGAACTTAGGAGCTGGGTGAATCTTTATGGGCGTTACAGCAAGAGAGAATTAAAAAGTTTACAGCAATGGGTTCTGAACTTGCAGAGTCCAAACATTGTTCCTGGGAAACTTCAGCTTCCAGCTGGTTCTCAGGATGATGCCAGAACCCCCCTGAAAGAGCAGATTTAGGAGCAAGGGTTGTGGCTCCTTCTGCAGCAGTTGTCCCCAAGGACTAAGAGTGACCTGAGGAACATCACAGAGATCCAGGACATGGAAAAATCCCCCTCAGTGTTGGTTTCTTTGGAACAGGATGCTGAAGGTGGCTGCAGATGCCATCCCATGGACCTTTTCAGTACAGCAACACCAAATTCTTGCTCCTCACCTTTTCTCCTGGCTCCCCAGTGCCCTGTTGAGCATCAGCAAGGTAAAACTTTCCATCTGGCTCTAGAGGAAGATCCATAAATTTCTTGTAGCACCCCAGCTCTTACCTGCCCCAGTGAACAGCCAAGTTCTGCCCAATTGATCTGATGAGGTCACTGGGTCCATGGTCCCAGATGCACTGCTGAGCCCAAGCATGGGCTGATTTTTCCAGCTCATCATCCCAGGTCTGCAGTGGGTGGGGAGAGAAAAGAACAGGGCAGTTTGTCACCTTCAAGTCTATTTCATCAAGAGACCCAACCAAAAGCAATCAGAGGAGAAAAAGACACTAAATGACAGGTCCTGCCTGGTGTCTGGCTGCTCTGGGTGAAACCAGAACATTTTGCTGGTGTACTAAAAGAAAGTTTTTCTCCAGATGTCCTCTGGTGCCATGACAAAGGGTCAGTAAGGCTGCATTATTCCTCATGCTTGATCTCACTCTGCTTATGGAATATTTTGGATAGGTCAGCAGACAACAGAGCTCAAGAACCCATCTGGACATCACCCTAAGTCACAACAAGACATTCTCCATAGATGTCCTTCTGATCTGTCTTTAAAAAAAAACCCCGAAGCCATCAAGGGCAGAGATCCCAGTGCTTCCTTGCAAGGTTTCTCACACTCCAGCACAATTTTCCATCCATGGTCCTCACTACCAGGACATGTCCTGGTTTTCCTACCAAGGGCAACTCCAGCTCCAACACTCTGTGCCCTCAGTACCATCACAGGTGGGAATTTTTGGCCCAACACCTTGAACTACAGGTGTGGGGCTGAGACTCCTTGTTCCACCTCTTCTCCTTCCAGAGAAACTGCAGAGTCCACTGAGGGATCCAGCCAAATTTACCAGAGGTGGCAAAGTCCCAGAGCTGTTAATATATATAATATCACTCCCACTGAAAAAGGAATCAGGGTAGAAGTTTAGAGTTTCTGGCCTCAAATTGCTCCAGGGGTAGGTTTAGCTTGGATATTAGGAACAATTTCTTTACTGAAAGGGTTGTCAGGCCCTGGAACAGGCTGCCCAGGGAAGTGATGGAGTCACCATCCCTGGAGGTATTTAAAAGCTGTGGAGATGTGGCATTTAAGGACACAGTTTGGTTGTGGATTTGGCAGTGTTGGCTTAACGGTTGGACTTGGTCTTAAAGGATTTTTTTTTTTTCCGACCAAAAGGATCTGATGATTCCATAAATGACAAATCCCATTTATGTTCCCACTGGGGGATGGATGTTGGGGTGAGATCAGTCCTCACTGAATGTCACTCAGCTGTGAGCCAAAGGAGAGCTCAAACCCCACACAAAGGCAAAGAGGAAAGCAGGCTTCAGTGGCTCCACTGCCCAGGAGTGTATTTGTTTTAAAGGCCAGACTTGCTGGACCCAGCAAAGAGTGCCCTGAATTCATTGTGTAATTCCTGACAGCTGGCCTATTCAGAGCAGTCCTTAGAGGATAATTCATTGGGATTAAAATATTACAGCACATTCCTACAAATAAAACCAAAGAGAAGAAAGGTCTTGTAATGTGTCTCCAGCCCATTCATGTGCCAGCACAAGATGATGTCCTCTCTGGACATTTACCATCACGACCAGCTGGTCTTTCCAAGTCCTGGATTCTCCAGAAGAAAAGCAAGTCCTGCTCTCAGACACATCATAGGACCCATCAGAGCCCCATTTGAAGGCCCAGAGGGAAGTTAGGCTCTCTGAAAAAACATCAAATGCTCCTTCTGAGTAAGTATCTGAAGACAGTCTCAGGCAACTCTAACTGAGATGGGGAGGGACCACATGTCCCTGGCTAAGAGGAAAGGAAAACACCGTGTCTCCTGGAACTTGGTGTGTCTACACTATCTTCCTAAGGCAAACATGAGCTCATCTGACTGAGCTAAGAGCCCAGACCTCTGAGAACAGCTTATCATTAAGCATGCTCAGCAACCCAAATTCCAACAACATCCCAGGGCTGCTCTGAGCTCACCAGTTTGGCTTGGAGCTGACTGGTGGCCGAGCAAATCCGTGTCAGCCTGCAAAGCCCTGGACACAGCTCTGACAGAGGCAGCAAAACCATTTTCCATCTCAGCCTTCTCCAGCTCCTTGAAAGTGCCTGGGATCCGACCCATTTTCCAACCTCTCTGCTCAGGCAGCCGATTGCAATGGGGCCCGAATAAATACCCAACTTTTTTGTGGCCTCCTGCTTTCTGCACCAGGCAGTGAGCAGCCACAATCCACCTCCCCATCCAACCCAGAAAGCCACAGAAACTCCCCCAAGATGTTGTGTGCTGCTGGGACTTTCTAGCAGAGCATCATTCAAAGGCTCCAAACCTCCTGATTTAACCCAGAGACATTGGGAGCAATTAAATGGAAAGGGCTGGGAACTGTACGAGTTACATCTTCCTTTGGTGCCTGAGGAGAAAAGAAATGAACCGGGACAAAAGATCCTCGACAGGCCAGAGGGGATGAGCTCCTTTGCATGGCTCTGTGCTTGAGGAGTGGAGAGGTTTCTCTGGGCATCGGATTACAAAGCCATCCCATTGAAATTCCAGCAGTTTTTTGCCTCTTGCTTCCCAGACGTGAATGCGGTCAGGAGGCTGGAATTATTTCAGAGCAATGAACATATTTAAAAAATAATAATAATAAAAAAAAAGAATAGATTTCAGACTTTTCCCAGCTATGCTTGGAAGCAATTTTTTTAAGCCAATATTCAAAGCAGTATCGAGGAGGACTACTGAAGCCAGAGGGGCAGTGTGGGGCCATGCTCAGTTTCCTTCTCAAGGGGAGATTGGGAAGCCCTCAGGTCTGCAATTCCAAAAGATGGAGCACATGGAATTTCTCTCTTTACTCCTGCAAAGCTGTAATGGTCTTTCAAAGCACAGGTAAAACACATGGCACATCTGTAAACTGTAAAACCTGTAAAACACAATTTGTAGTTTCAGCTTTGGTAAGAATAGACCCCACAAGGAGTCTACTCACTCAGCCTAACTGGTCTGTTAGACCCTAAACACCTAAATTCCAGTGATTTGGTTTTTCTCTCCTTTTTTCCCCCACCTTTGCTGTCATGGCACAAGAGTGCAGGCTTGACATGTACTGGCAAAATCTTGGATATAATTTGCTAACCCAAGCAGAAATCCTACCCCATCCCAACAGGGCAAGTCACCCCCATTCAGTTTAGAGGATGGATGGCTACCTTATACATGAAAACAAACTATTTTCCTCCCAGCAATCTGTACTGAGAACAATTTCATTTTATCCAGCTGTCTTTGAGGCAAGAGCAAAGATTCCTGCCTTTCATCACTGCTGAATGCCATCTGACTAAGCCATCTGTAAAGGTCAAGATGTCTTAGGAACTATTACGTCCTTTTCACTTTGGGTTCATTAAAAAAAGAGTTTGTTTGGCTCTTGGCACCTCTCCCCTGCCATGGCTGCTGTTTTAAAGCCCAAACACACCGTGGAACTGTTGATTAGAAAGTTGTAATAGAGTTAAGATAATTCTGCAGGGAAGATGCAGCAAAATGCACACTGCTCCCTCCTTTTCCATTAATCCTGAGTAGCTGTGCTAGCTCCCACTTAACTGTACAAACCCAGCAGAAAAAATGTTTCTCTTCATTTCTCCACTTCACTTTACCTTTATCCCATATACCTATACATTTATGTATCATTCTTTTGATCTCCAGCTAAGCCATGGGACACACTGAGTTATTGCTTTCTTATTAACAGCCTCCACTGACTAAAGTTCACCCTGGAGTATAAAAATCCATCCCTCTCCTGGAATGCTCCCCTTGCACTGCAGAGCACTTGAATGAGCCAGAGGTGGAGCTGAGAGGAAAGATTTTCACAAGGCAGTGTTTGGATGTGGATGGAGAAGACCAAGTTGTACCCACTTATCCACCAACCAGTGAAAAGAAAAAAAGTTTATCTACAGTACCAAACACAGACTGTCCCCTTAAACGAGTCCAACTGAGAAATGTCCTCTGCAGAACAAAGCATGAAAGTGAAATTCACCTCCAGAATATGTAGGCAGCATTTCCAAGTCACGTTGGGTAAACAGGAATAGCTGAAAGGCTGCTTATAGCCTTTCCAAGCAGCACCATCTTATACTCAGCTTCTTTCTTCACAGCATACAAGACCCTTTCATTTGCCCTCAATCAGCCAGAAAAAAACCCACTAGAAAAGCACACAGAGCAAAGGCAAACAGAAAAGTGCAACCAGGCTGGAAGCGTCCCCAGCAGGCGGCCAGCGGAGCATCCGCAGCACCAACCCTCTCAGATCCTCCAAGCCAACCAAAACACACTTGGGCTTTCTCATGCTTTGTGTTTACTTTCTGGAAACCAATCAAGTCACCTCTTCTCTGGCAGGACCTCCCCAGCAGGATAATGTGGGAGCTTAGAAAAGAAATACAAAGCACCAGTTCTTCAAAAGGCACCGGAGTGCTGACCAAGTGATGATGCAGTGGCAACCTAAGGAGGACCAGCTGATGGACACAAGTCCTTCCTCTCTGTCCTCCCATTCCCTCTTTCCCTTTTCCCCACAGCCACAAAAGGCAGGATTTTCCATTTGCAGCACTCATTCCAGCACAGCTGGCAAACCAATTTCTGTTACATCTAGTGTGCTATTTCTTTTACCCTTTTAAACACGGTCTTAACAAATCATTAATCATTTAATCTGTCAGCAGGAGAGCACAGTTGAAGTCAGGCAAGTTTCAGTCATAATTATATTTGCACATTGGGAAAAGGCACCAAAATAATAATAATAATAATAAAATATTATTTACCTACATCATTTTCTGGCCCTGCAATATTTTGGTGGCAGGTCAAAAATAGCTCTGAGTAGGGGCTCTGGCATCAGGTGAAGAAAAACTATTCATCTGAATTGTTGATGGCAAAGGCAAATTTCATACTCAGGCTTTAAAATTCTCCCTCTGAAGTGGGAGAATACATTGACCAAACTTTTATTTTGGTTTCTTGAATGACAAAAAGCCAACAGCTCTGACCCCCATCTACCCACAGACACCTGGAGTCTTTTGAAGCTAATTCCAGGGAATTCTTTGAAGATGGAGCCACCTTCCTCAAGTCTTTGTTCTCTCAGGTGCTGAGCAGATTCTCAGCAGCATCATGGATGTTTGGCTTACCTAGAGCATCTCTGTTGGTCAGTGTATGACAAAAGGGCAGAAGCAACCCTCAGAGGTTTCCCTGAGCAGCCTGTGCCATCCCAAAACACCAGTCACAACCATCTGAAAGCTTAACATGGGTTAAACACTAGGGAAAATTTGATACTTTTATGACATTAAGGTAATGGAAGAACCTGCTGGGGCAGGCTATGGAATTGCCATCACTAGAGATGCATCCAGGGCTGGGCCAGACACAAGTTTATGAATAATGGAACCAGGCCTGAAACTATGCAGCAGATGGACTTGAGGACCCATTAGTGGCCCTTTCCAACCCAAACAGTCCAATGATCTCAAGCATCGTTCAGTTCAGAATGAAAATGCCCCAGGAAAACTGAATTTGGTACACTTCTTGCACCGGGAGGAAAAGCAGAACAAATTAAAAATAAAAAAAAAATAATCAAGTTAGGGATTAGGAGGTGGACTCACCATGTATTCCATATTAGAGGCCACCGGGTACACTTGACCTCTCAGTTTATTGTGGAGCATCAATATCTCCTGTCTGTCTGAGAACAGGATGGCTCTCTTGGATCTGGAGTGAGCTTCCCCATCCTGATATTTACTCAAAATGCTCTCCAGGTGACTCGAGTTGGGCAAGACAAAGCATTCAGCTGCCTTTGTCAGGAGCAGTACACATCCAAGAGAAAGGAGCCAGGGCAGGGCAGGACTCATGGCTCCTCTACAGCCAGAAGAAGTGGAGGTGAAGATGAAGGCAGAGCTCCTTGCAGGGACTCCTGGGGCTCAGAGCAGGTCTGAATTCTGAGGAGAAACAGGCAATCAGAGCAGTCCTAGAGAATCCCTCAGTGCATACCCCCCACACCCACTCTTTGTGCTTGAGAGCGATGCCCACAGTCAAAGAAATTATCATTCACCCCAAGGAGAGGAAGAGCTGGACACCAGCAGGAGTGATGGGGACCCAGTTCATCACCCTAGGAGGTAACACCTGGGCATGGCAGCACCAACAGCACCAAGGGTTGGTGTCACCAGGTGTCACCAGATGTCACCCAGCAGCTCCCAGTAACCTTCACAGCTGCAAAGGGAAGACACTGGAAGCAAAAGAGCAGCTGGGAAAGAGGAGAAGGGACACGAAACAAAAAAAAAAGGGAAAGTCAGATTCCCAGCAAAGCAGCTTGGAGAGGTCAGCCACCAGCAAGAGCTATTTTGGAGAGGGCCCTCTCTGCCAACAGGCTCCAGCAGAGCAGCTGCCAGACCCCGTGCCAGAGGCTGTTTGTGCAAAATGTCACCGTAACGGGGACCGACCCAAATCCCTGCTGCCCAGTGACCCCCTGGGGGGTTCTCAGAGTGTGGGAGGGTGGCCAGAAATATGAATTATGGCAGCTGAGGAGATGAGCCTCTCCTGGCCAGAAGATTAGGTGTTCCCATGCACTCTCAGAACCTGTCAGCACCCAGGGCCCAGGAAGATGTTCTCAGTTTGGTCCTTGCCAAGTTTGGAATGGTTTTATTTAACCCCCCCCATCCTCTCTCTTGTTCTGTGGTGCTCCTTTTCAACCTGACATTTCCAAACTCTTCCTCCCTTCATCTCCCCCCTCTGCCTTGCAACTCAGCTTCTCCATCAAATGAACTTTGTGCATCTTGGCTGCTTTTATTTAGATCATGAGCAATTCCTGGGAAGGAAAGAGGTGCTGTCGTGTGGCTCCTCAGCATCTTGTGCTCTTTAGGTGGGACCTAAGATCCACCAGAGCAGAACCAATCCATCAGGGGCAAGAACCATCTGGTGCAAGTGCAGTATCCTTCTCCTGAGGGCTAAATTTTGGAAGAAATCTTCCCCACCCCCATTTTCCAACACACGAGGTGAGGATCTGGTTTGGAGAGCACTGGTAGAAGATGTGCTGAAAGAATCCCTACACAGCATCAAGAATTATTCAAGACATTTCAGCCCAGTGACACAGGATTTGGACATGGGGAAACTGGATGAGTTGGAAATGGTCCAAGGCAGAGCCTTCCAGCTCCCAGCTGGAAAAGCTGCAGTTGAGCATGAAGTCCCAAACTCCAAACCCAGCAGCATCAGGAAGGCAGTGGCTCAGCTTTGCACAGGTGAACACTGTCCAACCCCCCCAAAAAAAAATTAAAAACCAAAAAAGCAAATAAACAAAAAACTCACCACCCTCAGAGGCCATTGAGAACCCCTGAAAACTTGCTGGCTGTCTACATAAAATAAACAAATTCCCTCCCTGAGGCTTCTTGTGCTGTATTAGGGTGGATGAAAACCAGCTGCCCTCTGCCTCTCTCCAGGCAGAGCACTGAAGCCTCTGCTGAGCAATGCAGGCCTGGAATTTGCTCACTTCAGCTGATGGCTTCTCATTATATAGGTCAGACATTAGGAGGAAATTCTGGCTCAGGCTGCCCAGAGAAGCTGCCCCATCCCTGGCAGTGTCCAAGCCCAGGTTGGATGGGGCTTGGAGCAGCCTGGGCTGGTGGGAGGTGTCCCTGCCCATGGAAGGGGGGTTGGGACTGGATGAGCTTTAAGGTCTCTTCCAACCCCAGCTATTTTGTGACTCTGATTTCCTACTCTGCAGAGCAAATCACACACACACACACACCTTGTTCCCAGCTCCAGGCACACCTGAGAGACAGGAGACTTAAACCTCATCCTCTTCACAGCTTTGTTGGCATTTCCTACACCCCCTCTGCCCCCCCCAAAAGCAAGAGCCCAACCTTCTAACCCAGCTCCAGAGAGGAGTAGGGGGAGGCAAAACAAAGCTGCTGCTTCTGTAGACTGTCTGACCCAAATTCAGGGGAACAATTCCTACTTTGAGGCACTTTCTGAAGAGCTTAAAAATAGCTGCTCTGCCACGGCTGGGTACAATGCAGCCATTTAGCAGAAGCAATTTTAACTGCAGGCTGCCCTGTAGGTAGAGCAGGCAGGAACAGACAGCTCACATACACTGCAGGCAGACCCCAGCATTTGGCTGCCTGCCCCTTTGCTAAATAGGAGCCCATATCCACCACCCATTTAAGGCAAACACTGAACTCACAGAAAGGGCAGCTTGGAAAAAAAATTAAAAAAAAAAAAAAAAAAAAAAATATATATATATATAAATCAGCTGGTAACATCTGAAAGCCCAGAGGAGCTGCCCCACTCAGGGCTGCCCAGGGAAGCCAACGCATCTGGTTTCCCAATCCAGCCAAAACCTTGCAACAGATGGAGCATTATTCCTGGGGAAGTTCTTTCCTGCATCATCCCATTTGTGAGCCCTTCTCTAAAATGAGGTCACTTGGGCATTACCATCCTCTTCACTCGGGTCCCTTCTTCTGCTTTGGCTCGAGGTGGGGAGCGCTGAGCATCCGCAGGAAAGTGATCAACGAGGTGATAGGGAGCAAAAAGCTCCCTGGTGAGGATAACTGACAGCAGCAGACAGATGCTCACATTTCAGCAAGCTCTCCTCGATTTCAGATGTCCAGCAATTTGCCTCTTTTAATATCCTCACGTCCAGGTGCAACAAAACCCTGGGACATGTGCTGAAGCTCAGCCAGCCCGAGAGCCCTGCAGAGCCGGAGTGGTGGCTCTGAGGCAGCATCAGGAACTCCTCATTGGAGAAGATTGAGATCATCTTGCCTTTGAGTTGGGGGTTGAGAGTATTTGGAGGGAATTATCAGCTGACAGTCAGCTGAGGAAGTGTCCTCTGTTGTTTTCAAGGGGCCAAGAGGAGCACAGCCTCCCTTTCCAGCACATCAGGCCCTTGATGCTGGTGCCAGGTAAACATCTGGGAGCCATCAGAAAGGAGTGAGTCAGCAGAACCCAACTCCCTCAGATGCTGGAGAGCCTGCCCAAACTGGGGACAAAAGGGAGGCCAACTTCTGGGGTCTGAAGAAGCTACAAAGCAGCACCAGGCTTTGAAAAAAGAATATTTTTAGAAAGCTATTTCCCCAGCCAATGGATGGTGCCTGCACTTCGCAGAAAGCAGAAGAGTTGGTAGCATTTGAAGGCTGGCAGGCAGCACTGCCCACTCTGCTTCCTTATATCCTCACTTCACCTTACTCCTCACAGCTATTGATCTTTAACTGCCCCACTGGTAAAGTGTGAGTAATGCTGCTCCTTGGTTACAGATGATATTTGTGCCCCAAAACATCCCGGGACCTGCAGAGTGATCCATGGAACAAGCTGACAAAGCAGCAAGAGGTAGCTGGGGAACCCAGCAGAGCATCTAAAACAGCAAAGCAGAGTTAGCCTGGCATCAGCTTTCAACCTTTGCAAAGAAATCCAGAATTAAAGTCACAGAATCCTCAAGGCAACAAACCCCAGGCCATTTATTAAACACATTTTGAGCGCTGAAGAACTGTGCTCAAAAGGAAAGCAGGATCCTGAGTTCCCTGACACCATGTGGAACATTCTCTGCACCAAACATCCCATAGATTCAGCATCTTTAAGGCCACAGGGAAAAACATCTGGATCTTCCATTCCAATCCACTCCCACAGAGCTGAAGTTTCTACGTAAAAGCACACGGAAAACCCTCTGGAACCAGACACAACATGTGGAGACACTGGAATTCTTTTTAGACAAGACTTTTGAGCAGAGAAGCAGAAAAATGGAGCAGCCTAGGTGTGCCCATGAGTAGTCAGCTATCCAGAACTGCTCCAGCATCCCTTGGACATTTTCTATTTGTGTAGAAATCCACTCCTGGATTTGCAAACTCCTCCCATTCATTCAAGATTCATATTTATGAAGCTTGCGTTAACCTCTGCAAAGCACAAATATAATGGAAGCTCCAGCTATATTAGGCTATTTTATACCATGCAGGCAACTTTTTGGAGAAGTTACTGAACTTGTGCCTTCTTATTAGAGACATTTCTGGCACAAACACACACACACTCACTCCCCCCCCTCCTCGAATCCCATTGCAGTAGCAGAGACCAAAGCTTCCACTTACCTCGCCGAGTATTTCCAAGTCCCCAGGAAAAATGCAGCTCCTCCAAGCCCGTGCGTGGAAAATAAATTATAGATCTGAAATATTTAAACAAGGAGGAGGGGAGGGGGAAAAAAAGAAAAAAAAAAAAAAAAAAGAAGGATGAAATCAGCCTTAGGTGGTGGGAGGAATGCGAGGGCTCGGCTCAGCAGCTCCTACCAACTGCAGTCTCACAGAGCTCCCCAGTGGTATTTATGCTCTCCAGGCAAAGAGGACAACCCTGGATCATCCTGTTTGGCAACAGGCCTGTGGTAATAAGAATTAAAAAAAAAAAAAAAAAAAAAAAAGTTAAATAAATAAATAATAAAAAAAAACCCAACTGAAAACCAAGCCAAAAGGAGGGAGGAACCAAGAGAAGGAGGCAGGAGCAAGGAGCAGAGGAGTGTGGTTGGAGATAACCATTGGGGCTCAGCAAGTGAGGACCATCCTCCCACAGGCTGTAACACAACACCCGGGAGGGAAAGGGGGAGAGGAGAAGGAGGAGGGCAGGCAGAGGAAGATAGAAAGGGTTTATTGCTGCCCTGGCTCTGTGCAGAGCTCCCAGCCCGGTGGGTTGGCAGGGGGGAACACGACGCCTCGGTGAGGGGCTCCGGTGAGGAGGGAGGGGGATTCCAAAGGAAGGGGATTTCAAAGGAGGGGAATTTCAAAGGAAGGGGATTTCAAAGGAAGGGGATTTTAAGACAGGGAGGTTTCTGTGAAGACTCAAGCCAGCTGTCTCCTCTCAGCCAACTCTCTGCTCCCCACAGAAATATCCCACAATGGGTCCTGAGAGCTCTGCTGGGTCCTCACAGCAAAGCAGGGTCCCCAGCTCTGGCAGTGGGGCTGAACTGGGCTGCAGCCCCCAGGGACAGACACCCTATGGGACCCCCTTTCTTTTTAATTATTTTTTTATTATTATTCCAGAGCTGGGGATTTGCATGGAAATGGGAGATTCTCCCTCTCAGCACTTTGCTGCCAAGAGTTCAGCTCGGCTCCTCCTCCGGCGGGACTTCAGGAGTCACTGAGAATGAGGAAAAGAGAAAAAAAAAATGGAGAAGGGCAAAGCTCACCTCTGCTGCTGAGATGCCCAAAAAGCCCCAGCTCTGCTTACACATCCAGCTCCGTGCCTGCAATTCCACACACCCTGCTGAGACTCAGCTTTACTCACTGCAAAAGGAAACGGTTGTGCAAAAGACAAGCTGGAAGTAACTTCTTGGTTTTCTTGGTTGTTTTTTTTTTCTTTTCAAGTAAACAGGAAAAAAATAAACAGCTACAGTGAGTAACAACATGAGTGTACTCCAGCACTTCTGCTGCAGCAGCTGCCAGCCTGCAACAGGATGCTGGAGGGAGCATCAGCATCCATCCCTTGGGGATGGTCCTGGCATCACCATCCATCCCTTGGGGATGGTCCTGGCACACTATCTATCCCTTAGGGATGGTCTTGGCATCACCATCCACCCCTTGGGGATGGTCCTGGCACACCAACCACCCCTTGGGGATGGTCCTGGCATCATCATCCATCCCTTGGGGATGGTCCTGGCATCACCATCCACCCCTTGGGGATGGTCCTGGCATCGCCATCCACCCCTTGGGGATGGTCCTGGCACACCAACCACCCCTTGGGGATGGTCCTGGCACCAACCACCCGTTAGGGATGGTCTTGGCATCAGCATCCATCCCTTGGGAATGGTCCTGGCACACTATCTATCCCTTAGGGATGGTCCTGGCATCACCATCCACCCCTTAGGGATGGTCCTGGCATCACCATCCACCCCTTGGGGATGGTCCTGGCATCACCATCCACCCCTTGGGGATGGTCCTGGCATCACCATCCACCCCTTGGGGATGGTCCTGGCATCACCATCCACCCCTTGGGGATGGTCCTGGCATCACCATCCATCCCTTGGGGATGGTCCTGGCATCATCATCCACCCCTTGGGGATGGTCCTGGCATCACCATCCACCCCTTGGGGATGGTCCTGGCATCACCATCCATCCCTTGGGGATGGTCCTGGCATCACCATCCACCCCTTGGGGATGGTCCTGGCATCACCATCCACCCCTTAGGGATGGTCCTGGCATCACCATCCATCCCTTGGGGATCCCACCCCTCAGCACATCTGCTGGCCCATACCTGGGGTGACCCAGTGTCCCTCAGAGAGGCAGGGGAGCACCCACCTTTGGTATATCCAACTGAAGTGCCAAGGATTTTTCCATAGCCACTCTAGTCCCCTCTCAGAAGTTCGTATGGAAAAAAAGTCCTCCGTTCTTCTAAGCAGTTAAATATTAATTTCTTGAAGCAAAACACCAACCAATTTGATTGACTGTTTACAAGAAGGCAGCTTACAAGATATTCTGCTGCTGAGGGGCTTGTTTAAACCCCAGCAGTGCTCAAGAGCAGAATGACATTTATCAAACTTGTCCAACAGCAAAAACAGTAAAACCACCCCTCCAAAGTCAGCTTCAAGATGTCTCTGCTGATTTAATCTCTTACACCCTTTTTTCTGAGACTTTTTTTTTAAAGAAGAAACAGATTCTCATCACTTGGGGTGTATCTCCATCACTGTTTCTGGGCTGTGCACTTTAAGCCAAGTCACAGCTGGGACCACTCAGTCCCAGTCCTGCAGCCAGGTAGGGCCACAGCACCTTTTCTGGCTGCTTTTCCTCCCTGGCCACAGTCTCCCAGCTGTATTTACAAAGAATTTCTATTTGTTCCATCCCTGTACATGTGAACCAACAACATATGGTCCCTCATGTGGACGTGGCACTTCTACCCTAGGAACAAACTCTGCAATCTGGGCAGCTCCCTCCCAGGAAGGCTCAGATGCTGCCACCAACCTGGGCAACTCAAAGACCACACAGGGCTGGGTTAAGAGGAGGCTTTGCTCTCTAAAATCCCTGGAGCTTCCTCCTTATTTCCTTGCTCAGCTGATTCATCCCAGATCACTGAGTTTGCTCTGTTTGCAGAAGGCTGGAAGATGCTGCAGCCCCCAGTCTCCCCATTTCACCCAGTAATGAGGGGCAGCACTGGTGAGCCATCGTGCCACCCCAAAAACCCCACAGCCCTGACTCACGGCCCTCAGAAGGTGCTTTTCACTCCAATTACCAGAAAATTCAATGAACTCATTTTAATTCCCACGTACCGACGGATAAATTATTTCCAGATCTCAAAGAAATTCAGCATTTTGTAATCTCCACAAACATTCCTCTGGGAAATGAACCTCTCTGTGGGATGGTTTGGGCTGTCTGACTTCTCCATCAACCTGGCTGCTTTACAAAGAATTGATTTTTTAAAAAATTTATATATATATATATACACACACACACAGGTCATCCACGGTGCATGGCTGAGCTTGGGGATGAGCACAGCTTGGAAGGAGCCTTTTCATACCTCCCATTTTGTCTCAACTTGGCAGTTTTAGGTCACTCAATCTGACCAAAGCCAAAACAATCAAAATTGACTTTTAATCACTCAGGGTTATTACCCCCTTGATTATAACGTCTCCATTTCATGTGTGGTAAAAGCCACATAAAGCAGGCTGCATATATAAGTATATATTAGGAGAGAAGGCTTTTAAATGGAATAGCCAATGAATAAAAAGAAACACAGATTTCACTATTCCCTCCTAATTGAGCAGGCAGACAGCATGTCTTGATTTTCAGCTTCCAAATAATTCCCCTTTATTTCCTATTCAAATAAGCAGCTCAGTAATAAGAGGAGCAAATCTGAGCAGGGGCAGAGGGGGAAAAGAGGCAAGAGCCTCAAAGCTGTGGGGCTAACTCTGGATTCTGTCTGGTTTTGACTCCTGCTCCAGGGAAAGGAGAGTGCAAGGGGATTAATGGGGATGGAGCAAGCCCAGTGGCAATAGGAAACATGCAGGAACTTGGCTGGAATTGTGTGAAATGAAAGTGTCACAGAAAAGATGAGCAGCCCGGGAGCTACTTGCTGACAGCTGTGCTCCCAACTGGGCAAACTGCATCCTCAGTCCCTTTGTTTTACATTTTTCCCTCCTGTCTGGGCTTCATCTGTGCTGGATGGCAGGGTAGAGAGGTCCAAAAAACCTCCTGTTTTGTCCATCCTCAGGTGAAGATGCTCCAGTCCCTGGATGCTGCAGCATGACACTGCCCTGGCATCACATGCTGGCTGCTCTAGCAAATGAATTAAAGTGTCAGGATCCTGGCTCACTGGAGCTAAAGCCCAGCATTTATAAGATTTCATCCCAAATATAATTAATATTTGGCACTCTGAACCCCTACTTAGTCTCTCTCCTGTTTTGGGGCAGCCTGGAACTGTGACCACCCAGGTTCGGTTGTGGCTTCTCTTCCAAAATAAAGAGCAGTTCCCCAGATGTTTCATCTGCAAGGAAACAGCTCCCCACAAAACTCCTCAAAGCCTCTCCACTGGTTTGTCAGTGCCCAGGTGAAAAATGAGAAGAGTAAAGGCAAGGAAATAAGCACCCAAGCAGCAAGGTCAGACCACAGCAAACTCAGCTGACCCCCTCTCACCTTTTTTGGGCAGCTCACCACATTTCCTGGTTACCTCTGGAGATGTTGAAACATAATTTTTGAAATAAAAGGAACCAGTACAGACCTGCAGACTGAAACAGTTCAGAAATATTAACCCAGCACTCATCTGCTGAGATTTCACCCTGGAAGAGAGAAGATGAATCAACCCCAGCTATTACGTCTGCTTTATTTGCTAACAGAGATTCTTTTCCAAAC
Organism: Heliangelus exortis; assembly: GCF_036169615.1. Classification (NCBI taxonomy): domain Eukaryota; kingdom Metazoa; phylum Chordata; class Aves; order Apodiformes; family Trochilidae; genus Heliangelus; species Heliangelus exortis. The sequence goes on from NC_092434.1 coordinate 2,117,337, forward strand.
TATTCATTAGGAATAAACCTCACAGTGCCAGGAATCCTCCAGCATCTTGAGAACATCCACTGCATGTCAAAGGCACTCTCTTCATTCCTATTCAAAACAAGAGAGATTTATAGCAGATTTAGGAAGATAAAAACCCCTTCACTGACAACCCGGGAGCTCCCTGATGTCCGGGAAGGAATTTTGGCAGCAAATTCAGAGCTGGAAGATCAGGAATCTGACGTGTGCCACCACTGCCCTCTGCTGCAGCCCTCCTTGGGAGACATCTTCTGGGGAGAATATTGTAGAAAACAGATAATTTCTTCATTAAAAACCACACGACCTCTCCCCACCCCCAAATACCTTGTACTTCAGACAAGGGTTCTCCTCCAGCCCATCAAATCATCCCTCAACATTGATCTGATTTATGGTGTAAGATTTTTTTTTTTTTCTAAGAGTCTTTGGCACATCCAAAGTTTCTAGCTTTGAAAAGTTTAGGTCTAAATGTGTGTTTTTAAAAAAGTATTTCTTAAAACCTGGTTTAAACATCAAAAAATGACCATCAGATTTTATAAAGTAGGGGAAAGGGGGGTGGTGGGGTTGTTTATCTTGCTTAGTTTTCTTTCTTTTACATAATCACAAACAAACAAAAGGCTACAAAATCCTGGTTTTGCAACACTGGGAGGAGCTCAATATAGAAAATAAAAATTGTGGTTATGTGTTAACATCAGATTATTGCCACACACTTTTTACTTTTTTTTTTTTTCTTTTCTTTTTTGAGCAATACACTGCAGAAGGCGTATTTTAGCAGCAAGTGTATTTGTAATATTCTTAGTGAAAAAAATAAAAAAAAATTAAAAGCATCTGAAAAACTTCCATTTCGTACTAAGAGAGGATTTCAACACTTGCTTTTTGAACTGGCCATTACTCATTGCTATTTCTTTAAAATAGTAAATAACACTTGTAACCTGCTCACATCATGCAGAGCTCATGTGTCCATGTGTTGATGCAGACTGAGCTGCATTTTTTTATATTTTTTTTTTGCAGCAGGAGCTCCTCCCACAGTCTTCCCCGATCCTGACCATTTTTATGATGTCTACACAGGTCTTTTATGCACAGGAAAGGTTTAAGTTGTATACCAGAACTTGAGTGCTGAGATAAATTAATTTTCTCTTTTTTTCACACCTGGTGATAAACGCAGAGCACACAGGGAAAGCACTTGGAGGTTCCACAGCTGCAAAGGAACAGAGAACCATGCATCTTAACACCAAAAAACCCCTCCCAATAGCAAAAAATATAAAATAGGATGTTCTTAGGATCAAGCCACTATTGGGTAAAACTGTATTAGGTGATGAAACTGCAATTTAAACACTTTAATATTTATCATGTGTGCAGCAGCTCCAAGCAAACCTCAGCAGAAGCACAAGCACAGTGATCACTTAAAACCTCACTGATTGTGCACCAACTCTTTCTCAACATTTTGGTTTTTTAGTTTCCTCTTTTTTTTTTTTTTCTTCACTTTACTCCTTTTTTTAAGGCTATTTCTGCCATGCTGGACTCCACTCATCACAAAGAGGTGTCAGCTCCAGGTCAAAGACTCATTTCTGAAGGCAATGAGTGCCCTCTAACAGAGAAGACTCAGCTCATTATTCACGAGAAGACAGAGAAAAAACATGTTTCTTTTCCAAAAAAAGAGAACAAAAGGCAAGATTTCAGATAGCAAAAAGTTGAATTCTTTTCCATGCACATTCCCAAGTGCTGGGAAGGCCTTTTAGGGCTGCTGGCAAACAGCTACCATCCCCTCAAATAAAATATGCAACGATTTTATTATACTTGTAATTTCCAGGCAACTCTATTACAAGCCCACCCACTACTGGTTAAGGAAACTAACTAGTAGGAGCTTTTTGCTAGAAAATCCACCACCATTTAGAGGAGCAGACCAGCACCACAGGGTCCAACTTGTTTCTACAAAACATACCTGGTGTCTTAGCCACAAATGTGCACCCAAAATTTTTTGAGTGCTGTGGGTGAAAAGTCACCATCCCCTCATCATCTCCTGTAAAATTCAAAGTTGATTGCAAGGACCTGATTATCAAGTAATGTATTAATCACTGATCACCTGGAATTTTATCTGGAATATTCTTCTAAACCTGGATTAAAAGAACCTGATTTCAGACCACTAGAGATAAATACTCAATACAGCCATAGGAAGAGACAAAAAACCAAAAGGATTTCTGTCACACAGGAAATTTCAACCAGAGTGCAGGGACAGGACAGGAATAATAACCAGCATAAAACTGCAATTTCAGAATCCTTTTTTTTCTCTACCCACCCCTTCCTGCACCCTTCCCAGATTTCAAATTGAAAGGAAGACAAATGTCTCAGCAGGACTGGCTTTGGGTAATCCCCATCATGGGTGGCTTTCTACTGGGAAAGCCAAGAAGCCTCAGCCCCTCAGCAACCCCCTGGAATTCTGCCTTTGGGGCACTGTGCCCAGAGAGCAAGCAGGAGCTGAGGTTCTCCCTGTGAGTGGCCAAAATCAAAACAAGATTTGGACAGAAAATTGCTTCAGTTGGTGGAATGTCACCAAAATCAAGACCAGTTGTCTTAGGTCACAAATTTCAGATCAGAGAATACCCCCAACTTTGCTTATCCCAGAGAAAAATAACTGTGCATTTGGATATCTGAAACAGACACAACCCCAGAAATTTTTCCCCAGCATCAGGATTGTGGGAGTGATGATAAAAAGTTAAAAATTCAAGAATGAACCAGCTCATTCACCTGCAGATCACCTCTAACAGCCTCACCCCAGCCATGGGGCTGGGAGCTCCTACTCACTGCTGCAGCCCTGGGGCATCACATTCATTCCCAGCACGGGAATGGGAACAGCATCACCAGGAGTGATTCACAAGCAGGAAAATCCCCAAACCACCATTCCATGAGAGAGCAGACAAGTCAGAAGGCACATGAGCAGGGCTTTTCTTCAGCACACCTTATTGCTCATCCAACTCACAGGAACTGTGCTTGCAAACACTGACTGCCCTGCACAATGAGGTTGTGCAACCTGCAGCCAGGATTTAACATCTCACCACCAACTCCTGCCAGGAAGCAGCCATGAAAAACCTCCTCATCTTCCCTGAAGGGAGAAACTGGTGGTTCACTGGGCAGAAGACACAAAAAGGAAGCCCAAAGGGTGTGTGCTGGAACTGAAGGCAGCTGCACTTCTTCAGTGATGCCCTAAGCACATAAAAACACCACTAGCATCAAATCAAGGATTAAACAAAAAAGACTTTTTTCATCCTCCAGCAGCAGGAAGCTGATCAAGGAAATATTTTCAACAAACCTGTCAATGAAATGGCCAGCTGGCTAAGGAAGGGAGCATTTTAATGAAAGACAAACAAAAAACCCATCTACCTCAAAACCAACAGTGCAGGGTTTCAGGTAGGACACAGAAGGGATCCAGGCCTGGAGCTGACACATCCCCACGCATCAGACTTCCAGGCTGAGTGATCTGCTCTCCCTTCCCAAGTTCAGCTCCACCTCAAGTGCTGAACAGGAACATTTCTGAAGTTTCAAGAAGCTGTAAAAGCCCAAACCATCTGCCCTCCAACCAGGGAAAGCCATCTGGAATTTGTAACACTGCCACATGGGAGGGTTTTTTTTGTTTCCAAGGACAGAATTTACACTTCAGGAAAAACAAAACCCACGCACACACCTTAAACCAACTTTGTGACTTTTATTGATGGGCGACAACTTTATACTTCTAGATATCACTAAACTGTGTACAATTAGGAACTCAACATTATAGGAGAGCAGACAGCAAAATTAAACAAAGCGGACTTAAAGAAATATCAATCTTAATTATTTTGCCCATATTTTTTTTTTTTTTTTAATTTCATGTACACAGAAGCATAAATGCAGTTTGAAATTTCTTAATAGCAATAAAGTTACAATCACCCATCTATATAGACTAACATCTTAACTCCAAATATTTGATCTGCAATGTGTACTTAAGCAGTTTCTCATCGCACAATTATTAAAATGTGTCTTTTTCCTACCAGGAACCAGCAACTCTGCATTTTGGATGCTTGGACATTTTCTGAAGCACATAGGACCATTTCCATCTCATAGACATCGGCTCATATTTTACCACTTATCAAAAACTATTGGGGAAGCAGAGAGCACTTCTTATTTTTTTTTTTTTATATTTTTTTTTTTTTTTAATTTTTTTACTTAAGTAAAGATAAAACATTTTCACAGAAATCTACAAGTTCTGTTGCTGGTGCAGGGTTTTCTACTACGCAATTAGAAAGTGGGAATCAAATGCAAAACCCCTTTTGCTATCTCAGGATTCAGCATTAACCCAGATTAATTTTCTTTTGTTTTTGTGTGTGTGTGTGTATTGTGAGTCATGATACTGAGTCTTTTTCAACCAAGTGACTTCATTCTGCAAAGTCAAAAGTCAACACAAACTACGATGTGCACAAACCCAGGGTAGTTTCCTTTCATCACGCTATCCCATAGTCGCAAGGGAAAAAAAATTAAAAAAAAAAAAAAGGAAAGGAAAAAAAAGGGAAAAAAAAAAATTCACTCAGAAGAGCATTTACAGGAGGAAAAAAGTTAGTGAGAGTTGGCATTCTACAAAGCATGTATCTTGCACACACAGCATAAAAGGGAGAGGTTTCACAGCAGGTCAACTCGGCGGTAGTACAGGAGGTAGGCTGTGCGCTCTGCAGAAGGCTTCACCACCTGGTACTGGTTGATGACTTTGACTGCCTGGTCATCAATACGTAACCAACCATTGAGACCAATCTGGAAGACATCCGTAGTGTAATGGCCACCAGTTGCACTGTTTCCATGATGATAGACAACTGTCAAAGAGAAATCCAACGTGCAGGGTTACACCACGCTGAGAGAAACAGCCGCCGAAAAACAAATCGACAAAAACGTTCATGTGCAACTCAAAAGAAAATATTTTCTATAAACACAGAACATCCTCCAAAACCAGAAACTCCCACAGAGTTGCTGTAATTCTATGTGCAGAATTTGAATCTGTAGTACAGGGAGTAGAGGCATAAAGATAAATAAATACCTGCAAAGAGCCGGTAGGTTCTTTGGCCTTTAAAAATTTTGCTTTTCACACCAGGAGACAGTAGCTCTGGAAGAGGAAAAAAAGTCACAGAGGCAAAGTAGTTAGCAAGTTCAGAAATTCAATTTCAAAGGAATCAGTTATTTTTAAGAGAAATCAACACTGCTATAAAGGAGAATGTTTAATTTAAACATCTTCTGCAGCTTTTAAAAATTGTCATGGTTCTGATACCTGGTAATCAAGGGAACGAATTTTGAAGTTTGCTTAACTTCATTTATGGAAAATTAAAAAATATAAAAGATAAGCCATTCAGTATTTTCCTTTCATTCCTGCTGCCAGACACTCACAGAATCAACTTCACCTTCCAGGTCATCCTGCAATTACTCTTTCAACAGCCAATGCAAATTGTAATACTTCTAGAAATTAACATCCTGAAAGTAATTCTTAAGATAAAATAAAATAAAAAATAAAAAAAAAGGGTACTGTCTGAAAAAGCATGTGTTTCACTTGAGGCAAAGGTAATCATCAAGTTTACTTATTTTTTCTTACTTAACTACTGGCTGGCTAACATCCAGTTTGTCAGATCAAACCAAAATGCATTTGCTTTAGCAAGCTTCAGATCCTGGGTTTTATCAAAGCTCTCACACTCTGTACAATCAGTATCTCTTCAGGCATTTCTTAAAAGGAAGAATTTTGCTGCTTAACCTCTGTACTATGGCCTGTCTGCCTCCAGATTGCATTTTCTATAAAACACCCAATTTCTTTTCATCAGCCACTGTTCATTACAATGATTTGGCACTTCTGGGAATGAAATCTGAAATAAAAGTATCTACTATTACTTGGCAAAAGTGTTGTGTAAGGATACACCCCCTAATTCAACAGGATCACTTCCCATTTTTGTCCTCAGCAGTCTTATATATAAACTTTATAGCTGCAAGAAGCTCTTATTTGGCCAACCCAATGTATAGGATGTGCTAAAGATTTTTCAGAGTATTGCTGTTTGCAAAATGGATGCAAGACTAAACCCAGTAACCCAAATATATTCTTCCTATGAAAAAAACCAAGAAAAAAAGAGAAAAGCAGCATACCAGATACCAAATTGCTAAGTTTCCGTTCAACAGTGGAAAACTGAAACACAAATACCCTAAAAAACCACATTATTGTGTTGCAAAATCTTTACCTTTACTAATTTCCAGATCAACAGGATACTCAATATTCTTGATAAGCTTCTGGCATCCACCAGTTTTCTCATACACAAACCGCTTGAGGTGTAAAACAAGGACAGGGGGGAGTTCTTCAAGTGTCACTCTTCGACTGATCTCCACCTAACACGTGCATACAACAAAAATTAAAAGATTCCTGGAAGGTAATCCTTTTCTATTATTTATCTATTATTTATCTATTACTTGTAAGTAATACAACCCAGATTAAAACACCAGAAAACAGTAATAATTTTAAAAATAATTTTTTTATATATTTATCGTTATCAAGAGACCTGAGCTCCCCCTCTGTGAAACATTTTTAAATGTTTTACATTTTAATAATCCATTTAAAAATACAAGTCAGCCAAGTTCCAGCTATTCATTACCCATGAATCAGAAGGCTAGTATCAGTTAAAAGCCATTTTACTCATAATTGTATGTATCATTGCCACAGCTCACCCTGTTCATCTAACATCCAATCCAATCAAATATCCAACCAATTACTACACCAACTCAGAAAACTTATTTACAGGCATAGTTTTGGTTAAGAGTTTTGTTTAAGAGTTATCTCTCTTTCTTTCAGTGTGATACACCTTACCCCTGCAGGACACTTTGAAAAGGTCAGTACCTCTCTTGTCAACATGAGCAACAGTGTTGAAGCAACTTTGTAAAATAAGAGCTGTACAAAAACCCTGTAAAAAAGTTTCATGTTGGACTGTTCACAGGGGTCAAGAGAACCCACCTCTTGCTTGGTTTTTGTGGTATAACCCTGGACAGACTCTCTTGCCACCAAACTTTCCAATGCATCTTGGACTGTGCGGATCTTGTCTGACTGGATGTCCAGTTGCAGGGTGAAGAAAGGTTGCAGTGTAGCAGACTCCTTAGAACTCTGTTGGTAAACTACAGATCTGTGGAAACAAAATAAAAGGCAATAAAGCAGAGTGATTTTCATCGATGCAGAAGCTTCAAGGAAGAATGGCACAGAAGTCTACCCCATTTATAATTAATCCAAAACAATGCACACAAATACAAAGGTTAAGCAGAAGTGTCAACAATATGAATCTGAATTAGCACAATTTAAATGAGCTTCACATCCACTGAGAGCATAATGAGTGGGATTTGACTTGAACTGTTTCATTTATGCAAGGAGTGAAACAGCTATTGGGTAAGCAAAGCCACTGGAATTTTTGATAATGCTTTTTAAAATATTCACCTCCAGACTCAAGTGTTTTAAAATTATATTTTCCAACAGATAATTTTTTCAGAATTGCAAAACACTAATGCTTACCTAGCTGTATGTCCTGTGAAAAATACAACTGATTCCAGATTCTCTAACACAGACAGATTTTTTTGACACTTCACTAAGACCAATTTCAGAGTGATTTTAAATTGTTTGCTTAAATCTCGACATAGGAAATATAAAATATGCTCCTTTGAGGACTGGCATTTCCTTTTCCTCCCATCCTTTTCTGTGCCCAGACTTTGTCCATGTACTCCTTTGTACACACACTGGAGTCTTTTGGAAAACTGGCAGAAGTAACAACCTAGGGCATGAGAGCATGTTTCCTGTTTTTTTGGGGTTTTATTTTTGTTTGAAGTGTATTCAGTGGCAGCCCTTAAGAAGCCTGGCTTGGTGATCACTGGTGCAGTGAGACATTACACTCTTCAGCCACACCATCACTGCACTGAGTGGACTCTTCCTGATCTCCCTTTTTCTTAAACTATGCTGAAAACTTCAAAAACATCAAACGCAGCTCGAGAATTTTTTTTTTCCTATTTATTTTGAAAGCAGCACTTACATTAAAAAGCTCCAGCTGCTGCAAAAATGTGGCTTTGTGAAGCAAAAGAAATAATTTAATTATTTTGTTACATTTGTTACAGTGCCTTACAAAGCTTGGAAATAGTAAGAGAGTTAATTTAGCTGCAATCCAGGCAGTGATGCTGAAATCTCTCCAGGTTATGTACAAAATGTTAACTTACAGGTTTAACTCCTATTAAAAGAGCCCCTTTGATTGAGGTAAAAGCCCTGAAGCACCAACGGAAAGCCAGTATGTCTTTTTCCTCTAAAGGATATAAATTTACCCATATAGAGAGCATATGAAAAACAGCTGCATCTTTATTTCAGTTTAACACTTCCTCCCTGGCTATGTTTAAGGACAAATCCTTCAAGACATGGCAAGCACCGTGGGGTTTCAACAAACAAACCCTTCCCTGTGTAATCCTTCCTGCTTTTGGAAGCTGCAACTGCTCTTCAGTGAAACAACCAAGAGAAAAATTCTAACTCCAACTGCTTTCAAGTCCACGTGTTAAAGATTTAATCCAAAATACCAATAATATTCTGGAAAGATAATTTTCAGGAAAAACGTTAAGGAAAATTATTAGACATTAAGCTGCAACATTTTTTTTTTTTCCAAAACAATTCATTCAAAAAGGGATTAATTTCATAGCAAACTATTTGCTGGACTATTATTTTCTGTATCAATATCTCTTATTAGAAAAAATTAAAATTTTATTGCTCAAGGGAAAATGCATCATTTTAAATAATTATTCTTGAGTACTGTAAGAAGTCTACAGTAGGAATTTTTTCAGGAAAACAGGAACTACCCATCACTACCCTGCCTAAACTACAACAATGGAACTGAGGCATTTTCTTTCTAAAAATCAGTGCATTTGAAGGGGAAATGCTGGTGCTCCTTACAGCAATATTTAGCAGATTTCTAACTAGTTTGCATAACTAATATTTGAAATTCACACAAGCTGGGAGTCAAAAGGCTCCTCTGCACATGAACAAACCAGATCCTGTGTTTCTTCAGACCTGAGCATTTGTCTCACATTGCATAATAAGCTGGTTTGGTTATTTTTAAGCAATTATGCTTAAATAGGCATTAAATAGACAATTAAAACCCCGAGGGCAGCATAAAGTTTCCCAAGCCAAAAGATGCCAATTCAAACTACTTTTTCCTAGCTGCTTTTTCCATTTGATTTTTCCAATTTCTGATGCTTTCATTTAGCAGACTTCTACAGTCAATTCTATATTCAATTCTGTATTCAATCCTTTCTACCTCCACCCTCAGCCTCACAGGATGAAGCTTTCCAACATCACAACCTGGGATACTGTTTCTGCAGTAAATTGTGTGACCTAGTTTGGAAGCTAAAGAAAATGGGTGTGGTGACAGCAGACAACAGATGTTGGACTGGAAGTTGTGGTTGTGTTGCTCAGGGCAAATTTTTCCCTTTTTTTTTTTTTTTTTTTCAGTATTACCTTTGCTTTATGCTATTTTATGACTTCTAAAGAGACAGAGTCCTCTTAGTATGCTTCATTTTAAAACTAATGGAATCATGGAGAGATCTAAACAATTCTGATCATGATAAACACACTGAGGGTATTAACAATACCTTGGGCACATGGAAATGCCATTAAAGCAGAATTTCATCAATACGTAGAAAAATCTGTCTGCCAATTCCTATGGAAAATATCATCTTATTTTCCAGCTGTCTGACTCTAATCCCCAAAGAATCATTTCAGTGCATTTCACAGGCAGAAGGCACTGGCCCACGTTATTCACACCTCTAGACTGAATACCTGGCAACACAGGGAGTCAAACACCAGCAATTAAGTGTCTGTCTCCAATTTAAAAATAATTCTTCCAGTCTAGCATTTTTGTTTTGGAATACGTTTTTAGCAAGTGTTTACCTTGCTTTCATTTGAAATTATACATTTCTCCAAACAAGTCATCAGGCTTCCTTTCCAAAAAATACTCTCTCAATATCTGCTTTCTGCTTTCATCTGGTATCAGACCTGACTATCAGTGATGTCTCCCATTCTTTTCATTCCTGTAACATCTTGTAGTAATTAACATTTTCCCAAACCTTTTTTGCCTTTAACATTTATTAGCTATTACACAAAACTTTCCTGCCTGATTGAAGTACAAGGGTCTAGATAACCAAAAGTTTGCAATTTTGTATTTCATTTCACTGACAAGATTTAACTCTTAGCAAATCTCACTAAACCTTAGTATATTTATTTACAAGATGATTCAAGACTCCTCAGAGGTCACAAGGATTAGGCAGTTCTGCAGTGGTTTGGAATTGTAAGATATCAATATACAAAGCATACATATTTCAAAATCCTCTATATGCAATTCAGGGTTTTTGTTGTCCAAACAGTCTGTTCTTTTCAGACACTTAGGATTCAGACTCCACAGTAAGTCATAAAATCATCTGATCAAGCTTCTGATCATTCTGTCCCACCTTCTGAACCCTCATAATAAAATAATAAAAACTTCATGGTAGAGATAAAGTTTTTCATCCATGGTTCACCTCCCCTGGCTTGAGCAAAATGTCTAAAACTTCCTTCTATCCAATGATCCAATAATGGTAAAACATACAGAAAGCAAAGGAGAAAATGTTACTTGAAGAAGCCTACAAGCTCAATAACTTTTATGAAAAAGTACTATACCTTATGTGACCACCAAAAATATCAGTAATTGGAGTCTGCACAAAGTCTGCCTGTCGAGTGACTGAGGATTTGTTGCGAGGCCCCACTTGCTCCCATTCATCCTCACTGCCTTCCCCTTCCTCATCTTGCTCCTCTTCCTCATGAACAGTCTGAGCTTCAGGGCCATTGGAAACTGGGAGTTCTTAAATTACAGAGGAAAAAAAAAAAAAACAGTTGCGTTTTTTTTTTTTTTACAAATAAAACATGTATGCAAGCAAAAGAACCCAATACAAATAATTCTCAGAGAATTAAATGTTTTTGTAGATGACAGAATTTAGAAAGGCTCACTCATAGTGGGACACACATTAACAGAACACAGCTCTCTGATGACTGTATATAAACAGATGAAGTTTTCCAGCAAAGTTGGAGATATTTTTAGTAGGAAATTTATGGCGTAGAAAATTAGAAAGCCCAGTGTTATTCTGGAGTCATAATTATGCCATTATTGAATGCAACTCCTTTCCTCCACAGATATTTTACAGGGAACCCAAGGCTTAGCAAATATTTTCTTTCCAAGTGCCAAAGTCAGGAGGCTATAAACCACACAGAGCTGAGGAACAAAATACAAAATGATCACATGGAATCATCAGTAAAAAATTACCCTACTAAAGAGAAATGGGTTAACTAGTGACCTTAATTCTATACTTTGCAAAGACTGTTTATTTTTCATTTTTAATAGGAAACCTGAACACTAAGGCACTAAAATAAAATGGCATTTTAGTGTTTTGTCAATAAGAATTCTAAACCAATTTCATATGTTCTGTTTTACGTTAGATGCTTAAAAGACCTTACTCAACAGTGGTTGAAACATCACAAAAAAAACTCACTGATGTATTTTTGATCTAACAGGAAGAGAGCCAAAATGCCAGGAAACACCTGACAAATAATCAAATCATGTTCAGTTGAGCTCAGAAAAAAATTGTAATACATAAAATGTTTTGCTTAGGAGGACCAGGTATGACACTATTACTGTCCTTCAGTGTCCTTACAGAATACCCAGTAGCACTTCAGATCATTTGTAAATTGGACAGAATGGACTCATTTTATCCCTTGGGTGGCTTTTAACAAAATATTATTTGCTAATGTCTCTGAGTTCCCCAAGACATGTACCCCTAAATCATCTACTCCAAACATTCTCTGTATTACAGAATCACCACCAAAAAAAAAAAAGAGAATATTTGAAAGAAATTTAAGTTTTCTACAAAAAAAGGAAAAATAAAAAAAATAAAAACAACCCAACACTAACTTTCATTCTGTGGAGAGAGAAGTTTCTTTAGGGTCAGCATTTCTTCGTGTAGTCCATTGAGGATAAATCCCAAGTATTCTTCAGCATCCTCTTGCCTGCCCTGAATAAAATGTGTTTGTTTTTTTTCAGTTAAATGGCATTTTCATGGTTTTAGTTTAACAGGAAATTTTTGACACTGAACATTAAGTTTTCTCCTAATATTTGAGCTAATGTGCCAACTACTCAGCCTAAGCTATAAAGTCAAATAAAGTTTAAATTCTACTATAACAGCTCCTCATTTTTAACCAATTATAAAGGAACCTGCACATTAATTAGTAACCTGCTATACATGTAAGCTTGAGCTGGATACAAACATTCCTGCATGCTTCTCAATACAAATTTGATTTAACATGAGAGTTGACAATTTGGGTTTTGTTATTACTTTTAAAAGTAATATTAAAAGTTGCTGTCATATCAAGGTAAAATCAAAAGATGGAATGAAATATTGGCTCTCCTTTACTTTGAAACTAAACCTGAAATAGTGTTTTGAAGTCTCTGCTGACCTGCAACCATTTCAAACCAAATCCCAAGCAGAAAAAAAAACCCTGCTTATTTCTTAAACATGAATAATAGGTACGTTTGTTATAAAAAGAGATGTTCCAACTGTATTTTTTTCATTTTTCTGACATATCACACTGCCAACTTGTAATTAACATCTTCCCATCATTTATATCCCAAGGCTTCACTATACTGAATCATCAGCTACTCAGTTTTAGTGGACTTGAGGCACAAAAGCTGATGTATGGCTTCACACTGGCTTAATGGCAGTGGTTGCAATCACAAAAATCCAAGATTTGGAGGTCCCACCTTTTCTGACAGACTGGACTTTATAACTGTCAGCAGTCTGTAAATGTAAGTAGGCTCAAAGGCAGCTCCTGGTCTGATGTCCCTCACAATTTTCTCACCTAAAGCTGCAAAGCAAAGAGAAGTACATATAAATAGCAATATAGAGAAGGTTTTCTACATTATACCTTAATATTCTCTTCACACATCACTAGATTTTGAAATTTGAAATTATTTTTATTACAGGTTTAGTGACTCAAGCTCAGAATTTGTAAGATACAACTCTTACCTATAAATTAAAAAAAAAAAAAAACAAACCACAAACATCTTACATCACCCTGCACAGACTTACAGATTGTCTGGAAAAGTTAGTACTCTCTTTTTACAGTCAGCACTCTGAAGAATAACACAAATGTCCATAACCATCACAAAAGAACAACTCTGGTTCTGTTTAATTTTTTGTATTCAAAGAACAGTTCCTTACATCTTTTAAATCTATGTAATTCTAAAAGATCACTTTTCCTCACTGCAGGAATAAAAAACCAAAACCCAAACAAGATTGAGTTGGACAGAATGCTCAATCTAATGGCAAAATGAGGCCTCAGAAACTGTATTTGAAAACCATACAATACAATCAAATGACCTAGAAGTATAATAAGTTGGATGAGACAGTAAAATCTGGTTTACAGAAACAAAACTTAAGCAGCAAACCACAGAAATGTCTGAACTGTTTGGAAATCATTGGAAGCATCAGCTCCTCATGGTATTTTCTGATGATGTTACACAAACACAACCCTGAAACTGTTTCTTTGTTTGCTTCTGTAAGTTTGTAATACAAGAGATTTGGTTTAGAGATCAAAAACATGAAACCTACAAGACAATTTATTTGCACTAAAAGATGTTCAGTTCCTCACTACATCCCATCATTGATCATAAACAGGTATTAACAAGGATCATACACTTCATGGCCCCATTTTGTTCCAAATGAGCTGGCAATTTGTGGAGATATGACAATGCCCATCAAATGAAATTGCTAGAAAGGGCATGTTCTTAGAATACATCTTAAAAATTAAGTTAACCTTCAACAAAATCTTGTCAATCTGATCTACTAAGAAGAAAGAAAAATGGTGCAACACCTATGATATCATAAATAACCATTAAGGAAAAGTGTAACACTGACAGAAAAGCAACAGAAACTTCTTTAGACATCAAGATAGTCCCAAAAGTTGGAAGAGCCATGCAGGAGATCAAGCACCAGTATTTCAAGGTCTTAAGTAGATGACACAATGCAGATCCTTACCCCAAAGCCTTCTTAACATGTTTTTAAGGCTTCTCTCCCCCTACTCCCACTCACCTTGTTTTGCTTTAGGAGGTACAGGCATATTAATGAACTCATTCATTAAACGAACACTGCAACAGAACGGAAGGAACAACTACACATGAGCAGCAAGTTAAGACTCAGAAGGACAAAAAATAAAATTAGATCATTGTCATTTACTGACTGCCAAAAAAAAATCATCACAGAATATCATAACGAAGGCTAAGTAAAGTTCAGACATAAAAATTAACCTGATCATTGCTCATGAAACCAAGGTATTGGGTTAGTTCTTGTAGCTCTCACAGATCACTTATTAAGTGCATGTTAAGCACTATTTCAAACTGATACTCCTCAAGCAACAGGAAGCACCTTCCTGCACTAGTGGAGCAACTGTAAAATACCAAGCTCATTATAAAAGCCACATATCACCCAAAAAATGCACAAAAAAAAAAAAAGACTTCTGGATACAGATCAACTATTAACAACTCCAGCAAACAATAATTTGTTAGGTATTTCTGAATGAGCTTAGTGAGGTCAGAGATTTTATTTATTGTTTTTTAACAAGCTACTTACAAACTGTCTATCATTGGTGTTGAGGTACACGGCCGCTGTGACTTTGAGTACATTGGAATGGACTTCATTAAATGATACATGGGTGGGCAAGCAACCAAGGCTTGCAGGGTCTATGCCATGGCATTAAGGAAACACTCAGAAAAGGTAATCTGCATATTAACCAAATATTCAATTATATTTAAAACTATATGCAAAGCAGAGCTTTATTATGTAGACATTGGAAGGGAAGGCTGGACTTCGAACATCAATCACGTACAGAAGTTACACGAAAAAAATCCCTGCATCTTGTAACAGTCAGTGATTTCACTGACATTTTAACAATGTCAAAAACTCAAAAAAAAGAGGAAGGAAATGTTTAGTGGAGTATCAGCACAGGAGAAGAACTTTCACAGGGAAGACTTTAACAAAACAAGTGAGAACTTGTATGTTTTCTGAAAAGAACGGGAGAAGGCAACAGTTCAAGGTGATGATTCAGCCCCATAACCAAACTCTACCAAAAAAAAAAAAAAAAAAAAAACAAAAAACAAAACCCCAAAAACCAAACTGCTGTGATGTGAAACATTTTGCAGTGCAAAGAACAGTTTGGAGCAACCAGTAAAACTACAGTTATGTTGGAAGAAAACTTCAAAAACATCAAAATCCATAAAAAACCCACTTTTACGTGGTGAGAACAGAGGAAATGTGTAAGAAGACTGGAGGGGCAGGGAAGTCTCCACAGCCAAAGTTATGTCAGCTTGATCCCTGGAGTGTGAAAAAACTGAGTTACAAAATCCTGTGCAACATTTTAAGACTGGGGAAAAAAAAAAACCAAAAAAAGGAAACTACCACATACAATCAGATGAGTGCAGAACTGGCTCTGTAAGATAAAAACTGATCTTTAAAGCAGAATCACTGGTCTCAAAGAGGTTATAAGATTCTGCAATGATCAGTCTTGAAATTGGTCTTAATATGTTTTCCCTAGCAGTTAAGAGTATCATAGTTGTCATTTGCAATGAGCTATTGCTAACACAGGAGATACAGAGATAGCAATTAAAAATTAGTAATAACCAACAGCACTGAAGAAGGAAGATTTCTGTTACCCAAGGCAGAAGTTATTTTTGCAGGGAAACACAATTCTAATACATTAAGAATGAGCTAATCTTCCATTCCATTGTAAAAGGATTAAACACTGCATTTACACAGGTGACAGAGCAACAGCCTGATCAACAGAAAACCAAATGATCCACTTACCTAACAGCCAAAACAATGTTCACAAGCAAGAACAGTTACAGAAGTGCAATACCCACTTAAATTAATGCATAAAGTGGCATAATTAAATATAAGTAGAAATTACAACGTTTTTAGTCATGAGAAATTTACAGCCCTTAAATATTTTAACAAAGGTTACAGAGAGAAACTGCAAACTAGACTCAGGGGATCTCTGGACAAGGTTCAGTGACCCAAAATACCCCTGGATTTCTAGATGCTACCCTTAAAACATTTTACCTGCAGTAGCAGGACATGGAAAGACAAAGACACTTATGAAATACTTACCAGAATAAGCCAGAAAAACTCTGACAAATACAAAATACAATTTTTAACTTAAGTGTATTAATTTTTTCCAAGGTAAGGATACAGCATTGATGTAGCACCAGTTTCCTTTGTTGATCAGCCCTCGGGGTTGCAAAGACACTGGTTTATGTATTAGTCTTACATTTTCCAGTATTTCTGCAGAATAAGAGGCAGTAAAGTGAGCATCAATAAAATGCAGGCACTAGCCATCAAAACAAGTATCAATAGATAGATTACATATTACAAGGTTTCCAGAAACATCCAGAAAGTTTTTGCTCATCCTTCAAATCAGACATCTTTCTTCCACCGAAGACACCCTGGAATTTGAGTCAGGAGGATGATGGTACCAAAAATTATCATTTCAAAACTGAGAAGACCTGGTTATTTTCTTCTTTTCCTAAAATCAGGTACTCCTTGAGCTATATAGACACATACAGAGATGTAAAATTCCATTAGCCACCCTTGCCAAGAATTCTGTGAAGTATTTCCTAAATTATTTTGCTTTGAAGGAAGATGAAACTGAAGCAGCAACAGTGCCACTTTACAAGTTTCAACATACACTAGCTACAAAAATACCTTAGAGCAAACAGGGCAGATGTTAACATGGTCTTCTGAACAGTGTACTTTATTCACTGGTACAATACTTCCAAAATCTACATGATAACAGACTTTAAAAAATATCATGCCTTCTGCTTTCCTCCTTTCAAAACCTTCAGTGATGGCCCAAGTATAAAAATTAGAAACCACTGCACATAAGTAAATCTGTCTCAGTTAGGAGTTCTTCCAGGAAGCCTGACCTGTTATTTAGGTACCTAAATAAAAACTCTTTAAGGGAAAATATTGAATCTGGTATATTCTAAATTTACAAAATAAGGACAAGATGTATATAATGCAAAACAAAACATGAAAATAAGCACAGCAAATGTTTACCAAGCTATTTATTTATTTTTATAATAAAAGTGTAGGTCTCTAAAGCCCATATGTGCTACACTGCAAAAACCTGAGTGAGCTGTTCACTAAAGGACTATCTGAACAGACCTGGATGGAAAAGCAGAGGCACAAAGCCAGAACACTGGGTACAGGAGATGGAAGAATTGCAAATAAAAAGAATATCCATGTCCTTCTCCTTCCAAATTCTCTCTTTACCTATAAGATCATATTTCCTGCCAGTTCCAACCAAATAAAAACACAGAAAAAACCTAAACCAGCAAACCAACAATTAAATCAGTCCTTGATTATACAGAAAATCTGATACTTGAAAGGGCAGACAGCAAAAACATGGGAAAAGGAATGTTAGCACCTAGCACAGATGCAGATGAAAACCCTTCTGTGAGTGCTGGAGTATGTTTGTTTTTAAATTACTAATGCTCAAATAACTCAAGATTCATTGTTAATGCAGCCAAGTGTAAAAGGTGTTGTGCAGACATACAATCTTCTGTTAACAACCAGCACTGGTGAAAATTAGGACAAGAATGAAGTGTCTATTTTTAAAGTCTACCAATAACTTTTTTATGTTAACTCTATTCTTTCCTATGATTAGGAAGGACCTTTAGCATCCTCTTGTGGTCATAAACCTGATTTATAAATAATGTCTAGAGCACTTGCAATGATTTTTGTTTCTTTTAACAGAAAGAATTATCTTAGTGTACAGAAATTACTTTCAATACCACATTTTCACCTCACAATTAAAATTTACCCATAAACTAAAAGAATTTTCACAAGAGTGTTAGAAGAAAAATACACTGAAAACCATAGCAAAAATTAAAATTTCAAACTCTGGTGTAAAGCACATGACAGTAGATAGAAATAATTAATGTTCCCTTTGGTGGATACTGATATGTGAAGCATAACCTTGACTTAAGAATATGTCTAAAATATTATTATATTATTTAGAAATGTCTTTTGGTAAGCAGAAAACATTTTGCTCATTCACGAGGTGGTATTACAATTATCAAATAAACAAAAAAAACTACAAATCACAGTTAATTTTTTAATCATTCTAAGTCCAAGTAGTAACTCTGAAATGTGGGAAGTGAAGCCTGAGAGTCCTCTTTTTCACTAAATATGGACTATTTAGAACCTTGCTATAAAATGAATTATTAAAACACATTACCCACTTGCTAAGTTAACTATAGTATTTTTTTCTCATCACAAGTAACATGAATATTGGGATTTATTTATTTTCTGTTACTCATCTTCATTTCTTTGTCTACTTTTCATTTACACTTGAGGACTAAGAAAACACAGACCTTGCAAAGTGAATCAAGTAGCATCCAACTGTCTTCAAGGTGCCTGTGAACCATCAACCTCCCTTGTAGCAAATGATGAAATTAAGGCACAAGGCAGCAATTTGTCCCTGGAGTAAGTCACTTACCTTCTTGTTTCCTGAGCACAAGCTCTAAATAAAAGCTGTACAGAAAGGTCTCAGTGCTCCAGCATTAAGCCAGAAGATTTGGGAATTTCACTTGAAAATCAAATAGGACAAAAGAAAACAAGCAGTGCCAGGGGATTTAAATTGGGCATTAGGAAAAATTTTTTCCAAGGGTTTGTCAAGCACTGGAACAAGTTTCCCAGGGCAGGGGCTGAGACACCATCCCTGGAGTTATTTCAAGGAGGTGTAGGCTTGGTGCTTAGGCCCATGGTTTAGTGGTGGACTTGGGTTCAGAGCTGGACTGGATGATCTAAAAAGGTCTTTTCCTACCAAAATGATTCTAGGTACAAATGAGAGCAACAGATTTGTCTGGAAATCATAAAATGAACTCATGTAACACTTTTTGGAGTCAGGGTGTATGGACAAAGCACTATTTTACAAACAAACAGGACAGAAAATATCAGGAAAAAAAAAGAAAAAAAAGAAAAAGAACAGACAATAAAACAATTCAACTCTTTCCACAGAGCAAAGGGTTGATTATATGGCATTCAGATCTCCAAGTGAACCTTTTATATCAAAATCAACAGCATCTGCACTACAGGAACTGCAGCAGTGTAACTCCTACCCAAATCAGCTGCAATGAGATCAAATCCTTCTCACTGGAAAAGGATGCACACTCAGATTATTCCTCTGCAAAGCCATATAGCTAACAGTGAAGGTGCAGAAGAAAAAGTGCATAAAAATTACACTGCAATTTTAATACATTAATAACAAAATAAAAAGCTCTGCTCCCACCTGGTGGCAAAAAATAGTACAGAAACAGTAGGTCTAGAAAGCTAAGTTAAAGCTGAAGCAACTTGGGTGAGATAAAAAACTATGACACGCAGTTCTAGCTTTAACTTTGTCACAAAACAGTTTCAAGTTCAAATTCATTGCTAAACAATAGATTAAGATTTAAGGGTACAACACACTCCACATGTATGGGTTCATCCAAACCATAACCACCTGCCTCTACACATTTCTGTATTAGTTAACTGTGTTTGTTATAGCTGAGTGAAAAATACACAGAATTATTCCAACAGCTTTCCTGTCAACAGACAATTTTAAATAATAAAATTTTTGCTGAGTAAGAGGGAATGAGAGGAAAGCATAAACTTATGGGTAACCTGAATGGAAATCTCCAGGCCAGCTTCTGGTTAAGAATAGCAAACTTTAACTTGAAGCTGTCACACACAAAACATTGTTGTATTTGTCAGTGAGTCTGGAGCATAAACAGCAGGATTCTGCACAAGGCTTTTCACACAGAGACTATGTCACAGATTTAAAAGTAATTATTTGTGTTCCAACAGTCATCACTCAGTGACACAAAATGCAACCAACTGGGTATTTTTCTTCATGTTTCCTGGCTCTATCTGTTAAGATGATCTCATGCACATTCTACTATTTCCCATCAGAACAACAAGTATGACAGGGGTCAAAGCCTTTGTATCACACATTGCCTCCCCTGGTGTACCCTCTGGACAGTTTCTTAAGGTTATCTTGAACAAGCAATATCTAGCATTGGTTCTGGATACAGTAATATCATTGATAATGGTTAAGAATGATTCTCCAAAATTTCCAAGATATACCTCTTAAACAGCAAACCAATAAATATCAGAATTTTTGAAGCAGGACCTATTTAGACATTACAATTAAGCTACTGCAAGGGTTCAGTTATTTTGGCATAAATATTAATACTTTTCCCTTCTTGTAATGAAACACATTACAAGACTACGAATACTGGGTAAAAGAACACAATTTTCATCACAAACATTTCTAACATGTTCTCCCTACTACAGCCAGCACCACACAGCTGAAAGCAACCAGCCTAAAATCACAGGCACTGAACATATGGTTTGTCAAGCAGCAATAGTTTTTCTGCATCTGAGATAATGACACAGTAATGTCTCACTGGAATGTTTACTCAGGGGGGTACAGGGCTTATTTAAATTACAACTTTCATAGCAGTGTTTGACCAGTTAACTTATTAAGAGCATTAACAGAGGAATCTTGTCTATCCATACTGCACACTCCTGTTTACAAGCAGATTTAATACCCTTCCAGTGTAACACATCCACTCGTGTGTGTTAACTATACCTGCAATCTTTATGGCTACAGGATCCTCTGAAACTGGAACAGGTCCCTCTTTGACTTCAACTTGTTTTTCAGGGACCAGAGTAGCTGTGGCAGGAGGGGTATACTTAGTCTCAACATAGACCACAGATGTGGAAGCAGAGGGCTTGGAATTGTGAAAAAGACTAGCCCACGATTTTGCAGGCTGATTAACAGGGACTGATCCTGCAACAGGGACTGTTGCCTCAGTAGTAGGTGAAGCTTCCTCAGCCTTAGCTTGGTCTGAGTCAGTGCTTTCCACAGTGTGCAATTCTACCCCATTGGCAGCTGTGTCCTCCCCAGAGGATTCAAGTGTTTGTCCATTAGTTACGCCAAGATTTTCAGTAGTATCAGTACCAGCATAAGACTGTACAACAGCTGTCCTTAAAGGGCTACCTCTGCCAGTCTCTGAGGGGATGCAAAACTGTTCAGAATTAGGAACACGGCATACCTCAGGCTGCCCTGCAGTCCTGGTATTGTCTAGTGTGCTAGAAACAGAATCATCAGAGACAGCTTCATTAATGAAGTCCACAGAATTGTCCGGGCTGTTGCAAGTCCTTGGTGTGGCCAGGGAGGGAATGTCTCCCGTCAGTTCCGTATCCTCCGTGCTTATACTGTTTAGTCCTGATGAGTTTGCATGGCCATTTACAAGAGCTTCTGTGGGAGCGAGGCCATCGCTGCCATCTTCCAAGTAACTGTAGTAGCCAGGAGGTCTTTTTTTCTTCTTTTTCCTTTCCCTTTGCCCCAGGCCCCCAGACAAGCCATCGGTTTCAGCGTTGGAGCCGCTGTCCAAAGCGAGGGTGGGGTCGGTGAACTGGCAGTCGATGGAGTTGTAGTTGGGTTCACTGAGAGTATCATCAGGGGGTTTCTGAGCAGGTGCACAACTGAGAATGAATTCTGGAGCCTGAGGATTCAGAGTACTTGAAATACTGTAGTTGGTGTTATTTAGTACGGATGACTGTGTCTCGATAACTTCATTAACACCAAATTCGATTCTCTGATACTCTTCCCCTGGAGGAGACAAAACAAACCTCAGTTAGAGAATGACTTCTAATTAAAGAGCTACAAAATCAACAGAAAACTCCAAATGTTCTCCTCCAACTCAGAAAACAAACTACAATCCCTCAAACTATAATGATTCTTATTCTCTATCCTAATCCTGAGGAATACAATTTTCCTCAAGACAAGTGTGATTCAGGTTTTCTCAGGGTTTGTTCTATTCCAAGTCCTGACCCAGTTCCTGCAGATAACACCTATCAAATTCACCTATTAAGAATAACAATTCAAACCCTATGACTTCAGCAATATTCTGCACTAAGGTAATTACTGGATTATTGTGTATAAAATATGGTGCAATATTTAACTCCACACTACTTCTATAGCCAATTACAAAATCCAGGTGTTTACCTGTTTAAATCTTTAAAATAAATCCTGCATGTGGAGTTGGGTTTTGTTGGAGTTCTCATGGTTTGGTTTCCCTGGTGTGTAAAGATTTATCATAACCATCAATAGCTGAAAAATTACTAAGTTAAGATCACATTTTATTACTTTAAAATTTTGTAGGTCATTCTTTGATACGTATATCACTGTTTCAAAAATATTAATGTTAATATTTTCTGTTTCCCCAAAGATGAGGGGCTAAAAACACATTTCAAAATTTTAGGAGTGTTACTAGAGAAACAAACAACACCAGATAGAATTCTAAAGGAATGAAGGAAAGCAAATGCACCACTAAGCTTGAAAGATTCTGTGCAACTTACATTACATAGGACACATCAAGGAACATATATTTTCAACTATACTGGAGACATTCATTGTCAATGAGAGTTTTTCTTGTGGGAAGTTTGTTGTGGGTTGTTTTTGTGGCTTTGCTTTGTTTGTTGGATTTTTGGTTTTTGAACAGAAAACAAGCAACAATTCCCAAGGAAAAAAGTTATTTGCACACCTATGGAAACAATTCTATGGGACTGAGTTTAGTGGAGAGTATTTTAATAGTTATCTGACTGCCCAAATGTCAACATAACTGTTTTGAAGCTCTCCAAATGCTCAATACTTTCTAGAAAAGTCCACTGATGAAAGTTTCAGTTTTAGAAAAAAAAAAAAAAAAAGCAAAGAAACAAGTATCTACAGGATACATATTTTTAATCTCAGATGAAGAGTAACAAGCATTCAATGTGTGCTGAGGTCTGACTGACACATGCAATACCAACATACTATGAATTAATGAACAAAGATAGAGAATACAGATGTTAATTGCTTTTCTGCTTTGATCTATTCACCTGACTAAATGAGAAGTAAACACATTTCATGTATCCTTTTCATCTTGATGCCACTCAGACTAAAGCAAACTTTAAAAAAAAAAATTCTAAGAGATAAAAACTCTCCATATGCATCTGATTTCTCAAAACCATGCTAACAAGAGCCTGAATTTCAAGTTTTCTTCACCTCTCCCCTACACCCATGAGAAAGCATTTTATAACAACTATGCCTGTCAATCCAGCATTCAGCAGCTACTTCTGCAACCACTGACCAGAAAAGAGGGTTTAAGGTTCTTTTAAACAAAATCAGCAGTCTAGAGGCAGGTGGAAAGCTGCTGCCTGATATCCAGTGAAGAGGGAAGAGCTGGGAGACCTCAGGAATCATCTAACTGGTTAGCAGCAATACCAACTGGCCACCAGTGCCAGACACTGGATTGATCTGCCAGGACACACAGCTTGAAACCAGCCACAGCTTCATCTGCCTGTAAATCCAGGGCATGGGTTTTATGGGATAGGGGACACAAACCTACAAGAGAACTATTCCTCATTAATTCATCAATTTATGGAGCAACTTGTTAGTTCAAGCACAAACAACAAGTAGAAAGCACAAACAACAGCTGCTAACACCTAATGTTCCTCCAGCCATGGTAAGAACAAGTTATTGGGTACATTTCAAATCCTGACCAATTCAAAATAAACTGGGACTTCTGCCTCTTTTCCAAAATCCCAGTTAAAAAATTGTTTTGGAAACAAACATGTAGTTTTCATGGGTGAGTTAAGTCTAGCACAGGCAAAACTCAGAGTTCTCACTCCTGCACACTTGTCCTGCTCCTCTGCTCTCCAGAAACCTTCCAGCACTTCCAGCTGAAGCAGCAACGTGGCCATTCCAGGCTCACATCTTGCCAAGAGCATAACTGATATTCTAGCATTTAACATACAAATAAGAATATACAGCAGAGAAATTAAACTTTGCACCTTACAGAAGGAATAGAGTAATAATCCCAGTAGCCACTGTCTTATTAGTCTGGCAGAAGACCATTTGCCATAAGATTGTGTCATGTTCCTTTTTTATTTTGGAGGGGGAAGAAAGAGAGAGGTAATTTTTTTCTATTTGTTTTGATTTTTCATTTGGCTTCTGGGCATCTTTGTTTCAATCTAGTTCACAGTGCTATTTCTGAATGGACTGAAACAGATCTGCCTGTCATGAACAACATGGCACACATATTGAAGCAAGTATCAGCAGATGCTCAAAGGACAAAATCTTTGTATAATAACAAAAGCTGTGAATACATAACACTAATTAGTCTGATCAGCATGCTGTATATTAGAGCTTCAGCTTAGATTTGATTATTCCTAGTATTAACAGATTTAATTCTGTAATAAAGTTTAATACTGAAGACAAGTATAGGGAAAAAATGAGACTAGGAGGGAATGACAACACAGTGTGTAATCTCATTATAATGATATAAATATTCTGTATAAGCATAGCATTTCATTTTAGTTTCTTATGCAGCCATCACAGTGATAATATGCATGCACAGTACAGTGCAAGCTTGTTAAAAGACATTTTTCAAGCAAAACCTAATTTGCTGTCATTACCTAATCTCAGGGCTGGGAGGGGTTCTCTCAGGGTCTAGGAATGATCTGAAAAACATTTGTACAAACCAACTTTCTGTATGGCTTGTGAACATTAATAGCTCAGTCTTAAAGAACAGAACTTAAATCCATGGTTAAACAAAAATGTATGACTGGACACCCTGGTCACCAACAACATATAATTTGCATTATATGGTATTTTAAGTGAATATTTCAAACTCCTACTTGAAAACTACTACAAGACCTAAAGCTGGTCTTGTACTCCTGAATTTTTGGGAATTTTCCATGCCTGCTTTCAAACAGGACCCGCTGTCCTTCTTTATGACTAGCCATCTTTATTTACTTTTAAATGGAAGGATAAAATCATTAAACATAAATTGTTCTTAAACATTACTATGTGCATTTTGGTCCTCTGCAGTACTTCTGAGAAACAGCCAGTCAGATACTTGCCCTAATTTGAAAGAAATCTGGATGTCATTTTTAGAATTTTCACATAGATCAAGGCAAGTCTCAGCTTCCTTGCTCTTTTCAGGGAAAAAAAAAAAAATAAAATTCAACACTACTTTTCCTAACACCTAAAATACTGAGAAAGTTCAGTTTAAACTACTCAGGGTGTAGTTCACATGGCTACTCCTGCTTAGCTGTCAACTTCATGTAACTATGAGGTAAGGCAGGTTTTAAGGTGCCTGGGTTGAGACAGAGCAGATGTGTGATGGGAACCCTGAAATGCATTTTTATCTCAAGAGTCAAGCTTTCACCAACTGAAGAAGAAAAAAAAAAAAAGATGTTCCAGAAAAATAGGTGATCCAGGCAGAAACAAGAATCAAAGGGAACACTGAACAAAGCACCACTTGCAGAGCTGTCTTCAGGTTGCATCTGCCAGAAAACACTCATGCTAAGGCTCTTCTAGAGTCAGCTGAACCCCATGCCAGTTACTGATTTCTGCAGTACAAGTTCTCCAGCAAGCTCCAGCCCCTCACACTTCTACAACTACAGCCTACAACATTTCAGCAAGACATTAAGGTTTTGTAGTAGCACAGCTGAGGAACAGTACACATGACCACCCTAACAACTTTCAGCACTGTATTTTCAAAAACTCTCACATATCTCATCAATTAAGGTGTTTAAAAAAACAGCCTGGCAAATATATCCATAAGCACCTGCTGAAGGAGTTCTACAGGTAAAATTAAAAAGAGGTTGAAGGAAATCTAAGGAAAGCATCACAACCTTTGAGTTTAAAAAGAAAGGATTTCTTACCATGGTGAAACTTACCTGTGGACTTAATACCACATGAAACTGTTTCATTGTATGGGGGGAGCTGCACAAAAAAGAAATGAGACTGATTTAAAGGCAAAGCAACTACCAGCATTTTGTATCCGTTTCACCTGAAACATCTGAATCCTTTAAAAATAACTTCAACATTAAAGTTTGATTGTCTGTGTCTTGAACTCGTGCTTCTATATTTATCAAATCCCACAAAGTGTCCTTGCAGATTACCACAATTACTAAAAGATAAAGATTATCTTGGTTACACACCACAGGCTAATCAACTTCTCAAGCAATTCACCTCACAGCATCAGGATCTTCCTTCATCAGCAGTAACTCACCATGATTTTAAGATAAGGAACAAACCCTCTTTTTAGACAAAAACCAAAGACAGACCAAATGACCTGTGAAAGGATGGAAGTTTTGCACACCTAAACCTTTGGACTCTCGACCCAGTTCAGCTCTGGTGCTGCCCTTGAAATATTTCAAAGCTGTATTATTAATCACATCTAACAAAACAAAAATGTTTGATCATCAGCCTAAACATAATCACAACACATCTAAATACATCAACTTTCCAGGTCAAAAATGAGAATCAACTGCTCAGAACCAGGCTCCAAGCTGTTAAGAACCTATTATCCATATTAATACTGAATACACAGTCAATACAATTTTATAGCTGGAGCTAAAAAACTTACAGTCTACAATCAACAGTTAATAATAAAATTTGCAATTCTTGTTTTTCTCCAATTTACAGGGCTTAAGAAAATACAATATAAAGTAATAAATAAAAATGGAAAAAAAATAGTCCATGTATTTGTCCCCTACATAGCTGGTGAATCAGCAGCACCTTTGTGAAGCTGAGATTGTTGATCTGACCTGCTTCCTACAACTGGGTCATCTGAACCATCTCAGTCAACAGGTATCTCACAGAACATGTGTTAAAAAGTCCATGTAAAAAGAGACATTTTAGACAACTTTTAGCTTTAACTGGACCCTTCCTTCAGTCCAAGGGTCAGGCAAGGGAATTCAGAAGGACACCAGCACCAACAGACACTGGAACAACCAGAACTGGTACTGCCCCAACAGAATGTATGTCAGCCACCACTGCAGTATTAAAATCTCAGTCTTGTCCTTCTCACATTTCATCCTATTTTTTTCAGACCACTTTTCTCTGAAATACCTGTACAGTATAAAACTAATAAGCATAGTTTTTATTTCATCCTCCTGATAATTAAAACATTGAAGTGAACCAGATCAAGGACAAACTTCAGGGAACATCATTCAACACAGTTTTTTCTTTTGACAGCTCCCCAGTACCTCGTACACTTGACACAGTTACTAAATGGAGTAAGACTGATCCTAACACTGGAGGTTCATGCCTCAACATACTTTAGGAACAGCTTTCTAGAAGTCAAAATATGACATTTTCAACTTCCACAATGTTAGAACAGCTGATGTGGGACACTTCAGGTGACACAACACAGGATGTGCTTCACTGCTGCTACTGCATTTAATGGTGGGAAAACACCAATACAATCAGAAAACATGGATTATCTCAAGACCAATTCTGCATTTCTTGCCAGCTAACAGGGCATATTAAGCTACCCCTAACTGCAGGCAGTTATTTAAAATTATTTAAAATTCCCTTACACCCCACCCTATTTCCTTCACAGAACTTCATTGTTTATTGGTGTTCACTACACTAATTATGTCAGGAAAATTAAGATACAGGAAACTCAGTTGCATGAACAATGGTCATCACTTTTGTGAAATGTGACAAAAGGATTTCCCCCTCTTCATTTGAGTGTTTGTTTCCTTCATGTTGATGGGGGAGGATCAAAGTATGATTGAAATGTTTGAATAGAAATGTTTGGAGGAAAAATATGGAAACTGACCTAGAGGAAAATTCTTTTTCAAGGCTGGAGAGTAGGACAATGGAATAATTCCCTACAAAGGAAAATGGTTTCTTCACTCCCTACCAAGAAGTACATAGAGTAAGAGCTACAATAAGAGTTACAATACTATCTGTGGTGTGTTAAAACTCAAAGACAACCATTTCCACTCTGTGGTTCACACTGCCACTGTCATCAGTTCATTACTGATCCATTTCTCATTCCTCAGACCTCACACACAGCCTTCCTTGTAAGCACAGCTTTGATGCTCTGCTCCACATGTCAAAAATATTAAGAAACCTTGTGATTTAAAAGGTTCACAAGACCCAAAAGTCCACCTTACTTAAAACCAAGAACTGCTGAAAAAATTTTCTTTATATTCACCTCTGAAAAACAAAAAAGCAATCAAAACTTAGGTAATAGGGCTCAGTAACTCCCTTTCTCTGAAATATGACAAAGAGAAGGTAGAATAACGCATGGATTTCTAAAAATTGAATTAACATCCACATACATGGAAAGAAGGCTCCTGTTCAATATCTTCAAATGTTAGAAAGCTAAGAGAATGATAGAAAAAATGTATTGTTTTAATTCAAATACAGACAAGGAGATTTATCTTTAAAATGTTATTTCTAGAAGAAGTTTAAAGTAGACCTTACCTCAACGGAGCATCGTGGAGTCACAAAGAACTGATTAAATTCATCAGGGCTGAACTCCCCAAAAATATACTAAAAAATAAAAAAAGAGAAGGATCTTTGTTAAAGACAAATTTATATGCAATACAATTACAAACATTTGTGGTAAATTTTATTATTGAGACACTAGAATTCAAGAAGATCTGTGTGCTGGGAGCCAGAATCTCATCAGTTTGCCTCCCAACTCTTATAATTCTTTCCCAAGTCTTTAGCAAAGTATTTCAGGCTCTAAAACTGTGTACAGTACATTTCCCTTCAAACTCCCACTGGAGGCAATCACTGCATAAACTGCAGCTCACCCTGTGGCAAGTTTTAAACCAACATGAAGGGGGAGAAGCTGCATCAGTTCCTAGAACCCTAGACACAAGCTGGTTTACCTTCTAGAGCAACAGAGATACCCACCCTTCACAACAGAAAAAAACCAAGAATTACCTCTCTAGAGTTCTGCTAAACTTAAGTTACACAAAGCTAATGGCACAAGCACAGAACTTGGAACTGCCTATGTGTAGAAAAAGATCTAAATAGCATCAAGTTTGGTACAGATGCCCTTATACATTTTGCTACCCCTGTGCCTGAAACTCTGCATACCAAACCTGGGATGAAATGTCTTTTTATTGCATTATCATCCTGTACCCTTCTAGATACTCTGCATCACCATTTCTATGGAAAAAAATTAAATACTTGACAAGACCACAAAAAACCCCACAGTAAATTCTGGTGATAAGACAATTGATTGCTATCCTCCACCCCAGAAAACCAGGGCAGACACCCAGCTTTTTCATCAGTGTCAAGTCATGGTAAATCCCTAGCTTGGCTTTATCAGGATACAACTAGACAAGGAGTTGAACCACACGTAAAAATTCTCAAAATTTGGAAAATTATCTCCAGTGAAGCTGTTGCCACAAAGTGCAGATACAGTAACTGAATCACAGTGGTTTTTGCAGTTTTTGGTGGTTGATTTGAATAAAACTCACATACTCGCTGTTTGCATAACTCACAGCCAGCTACATGCATAAATTTCAAAGCTTAAGTTTAGCCTAAATTCCACAACAACCACAAAACACAGTTTTCTTACACAAAAAGCCATTCATACATGTATCACTTGTGTGGAAAGAGTTTAGCCCCTTTAATGCCCTTCAGTGTTTTTAAACAAATATTACTATAATCTAGTTTAGTCAGCAAACAATTCTAACAGTCAAAACAATCTGGAATATCTGTGATTCAAACATCTGAAGCACACTGGAACAGGGAATGCTTTTAATAACCTTCTGGTAACCAACTGCTAACTACCCTCCCAGACAGTCCCACAGCTGGACAGAACAGGAGCCCTAAACCAGTTGAGTGAATGGCACAGGACTTTATCTTAGTTTATGCTCTCAATAAAACCAAGTAGTTTTTAATTCAGTAACATACAAGCTACAATTTCTCACATTCCAAAAAACCACCTAGGAAAAATAATTGCTGAATTGTAACTAAATTATGGTTTTAGGAGGTATTTTTTAAACGGTCATGCAACAAAATCAAGACAAAACACAATGATCTGAACCACAGACTATTAAAAGTTATAGAAATCCAACCTTAATTCCTCTTTATTTCCTTTTCATTAACCAAGGTTTTAACAGGTATCACAGACTGGCACTTCCTTCTGAGCATAAGAAAATGCTACTTTTTGTTAGGAAATGCTAGAAAACAAAATTATCAGTGACTACTAATACAATCTTTCTAACCCAAAAGCTAATCCTATAGTGCAAAAAACCCCATCCCATTTGGGCCTGAGAAACCAGAACTCTCTTTGATTTTATGAGGCTTTATTTAGCAATGCTTTGCACCTGCAAACACAAAGTAACCAGCTACAAGATCCCTGCATAATAAATGGAGAAAAATACTGTTTCAAAGTGAATAAAACCTACCCAACTTGGCCAACCTTCTCCTCTGCCTCCCAAGAAACAGATTTCAGCAAGCTGCACACACACCACTCTCCTTCTTCCCTTTTTAAGGCACAACTACGTGCTGAAGTGAAAAAGCACCAAGAAATCACATCATTTGACAAGAATAGCAATCTCTGCAAAAATAGGATGTGGGGGGGAAAGCCACTGCATTTTAAGCTACTTAAAATACAGCAGAAATTCCCTGCCTGCTGTCCATCCATCCCACATCCCAGTGAATCAGTGTGCCTGGCACTACACAAATTTTCTGTGTAAGAACTGACTTGATTTTGAAAAAGTTTCAGAAGGACATCAGTGTAGTACTTACTCTGAATCACTCACTCAAATGAAAAAGGTTTTCCTGCAACTGAAATGCCTCAGTAGTAAGAATTTTTAAGGAAGAGAGCAATACACCCTTGCAATAAATAATCTTATTATTATTTATCTTTTGGGGTCTTAACTTGTACACTCTAAATTATTCCACAAGCCTCAAAGTTTCAAACTGACAAATAATATCCAATGCTTGGAACAATCAAACAGAAGTTTAATTAAATTATTTACACAATTTCTGAACAAGCATTAATTTACACAAATTCTGCAAATAATAAAGCACACAGCAGAGGTTCACTACCATGGTAAAGCTTTGCCAGAGCCATTTCAGACTATTTTAATTCCAATTTTAAAATCCATGTGTATTCCCATGGACAACACATGAGCTGAAATACATGCAGCAATGTGCAAACCCAAAATATTAACAAATATCACCAGTGAAAAGTTGAAGCTTAATTACTCCAAGCTCTACACAAAATTCATCTTGAGGTAAAAAAATGAAGCTTTCTCCAAGCAAAAGTATTGTTTTGTGTTCAAATACATATTTTACAATAATATTTTTTATTTATATCTGCAGAAAAACAAAAGTTTCTGCCTGAAAATCATGCTCAGTTGCAGTAAGTGCTGTGTAACTCACAGGAATGATGCTTAGAAGAGTCCAGTTTCACACCAACATGGGGTTTGGAAGAAAAACTCAGTGAATAATGGGGTAAAGTTTTGAAAATGTCCAACTGTAACATTACCCCAAGACTAACTTTTAAATATAAATACTCCCTAAGAGGCTTAATTCAGAGTCAAATCTGATCTCCCTCTCATTCTCAAACCATCTCTGCAACCTCCATAGAATTTTTCTGTCCCAGCTCCTGGGAAGGAATCCTCTCTCACTTTTTTTCAGGAGCAGATTTCATGCTGAGTTTCTCCTGCTACTCCCAAGATTGTTTAACTCTGCAGGAAAATCACTAACCTTGCATTAGGTGTATTCAAGGATCCCTCAAGATACCTCACTCTGGTGAGTTTGATTTCTGCCATATATTAAAAGCAATGTCAAAAAAGTAGCAAATATATTTCAAAGATCTTCAGCTTGCAGCTGTATGAGAAAAACAGATGGAAAATGTCTTCTCTGGGGGAGAGGATGAGGCTGTATGGAATTCTTGGGGGAAAACCCTAAAAACAACCTATATCTACTACCTTTCTCCTTTTTAGGCAGTGTTTCCAAACCTCTCATTTGAAATACAAAAAGTAGTAAATCCAAAACCTACTGATGGGTCTATTCCATTTTGCAATTCACAACTAGAAGCCAGTTTGACCATTTCTAGAGATGTAACACTGTGTTATTAAACACATTAAAATTAACATGATTTTAACTAATGGGACTAAACATACACCAACACTGCAAAATTCTTTTAATGAATTCCAAAAGGGTATCTCTCTTCACATGAAGTGGCTGGTGGCATGGCTGCTCCAGTTTTTAATTAAGCTTTCTTCTGTTACCAGGATTTGAGATTTAATTTATTTGCCTTATTTCCACCTATCAAGATTTTGCAATTAAAGTTTAGGGTTTCCATTTCACACGTTCTCTCGTACAGCTTTGGGAAGTACCAAAAAAAAAAAAAAAAAAATCCCAGTACAACTAAATTCCTGAAAATGTTTGAAAGAACTAGATATAATTCTAGTGCTGAATTTTTTCCTGTGTGGCCAAAGACACCAGAAGACCTTTATCTTAAAATTCTGAGACTAGATGATGCAAATGCTTTGCAGATTAGAATTTTTAGAGGTATATCACATTTATGGTACATTTTTTCTATAATAACAATTAAGAGTAGTGAATGAATGAGGCTACTGAAGCTGGTAAAATGGAAAGGACTTTCAGCCTGCATTTCCAGAACTCCCTAGTGAGCTGGTGTCACCCATTTTAGTGTTCAGTCTGACTGACTGCAAGGGCTCCAATTTCTCTGCATCAAGTATCTGCCTCCCAACATTAGTTTTCTTAAAAAAAATTACTCATGGTAAATAACTCTCTCGGAGCAACATCCCAAACCTTCCTGATTGCCAGTCACTGGTGTTTGCAGTTGCAAAAAAAAAAAAAAAATAAAAAAAAAAAATAGAAGTTTCTAAATTAATTTCAATATGATTATACCAATATAAGGTACTCCAGCAGATTTTACACCACTTTGACCAAAACATTTAATCAATGACATCACATTTATATCTCTGAGACTAATTGCATGTATATTAGAACACAAATTAAATAAAACCAATTAAACACCTATATATACACAGAAAAAGGGGTTTTCCTGCCACACATATATCCCACTCTTATATTTGTACAATAATTCTGATTACCATAACCAAGTGGCATCTTCACAAAAGCAGCACCAACAGAACTAATTCCAAGAAGGGGGAGAAAAAGTTCTTCAAAGACCCCAGAGGATTAAAATGCCCGACCTGCAAACTCTCCCCATATCAACTGGTTTTTTGCTGTGCTCTCCTTAACCAGCACTTAAAAAACAAATGCTAATGTTACCCCACTGCCTGTAATGAAATCTTCACTGGTATTCCAATCTAGCAACACTACCACTCTCCTGGAGGAATAGGTGTTACACAGCTGCTTGGCCTAGAAAAATGGGTAGAAATAGCACTGCTGATGCATCATCATCTTGGCATCACCTGTGCTACAGGAAAGCTAGGAAAATGAAGTGTCAACTTCTGCTTTCAAGAAGCATTAACGTGACTTTCATCTAATAACCAACAGCTTTTGACCTTCCAGTTAAATTAGTTTAAGCTGCAAATACTCCTACTTCAACTGCTTTTCCACAAACAAGTCAAAAATACAGCTTTTATTTAATGGTGGCAAGGAATAATTCAACTGTATCCAAGCAGAAGGCCTAACAAGTCAAAACTAGTTCACAAATAAATTAAAACGATGAAATATTTATGTGTACCATAAACTATACAATCTTGCTCACCAAGCAACTTCTACAAAGTGTACTTACTCTTCAGACAATCAAGATCGGCTGGAGTAGAGGAAAAAAAAAAAATAACCTATTTGGACAGGAGTCTGTTTTCTGGCAAGGAAAAAAGGGCACATGCATATGGTATGACTCCACTTGGGTTTTATTAGCAGAGAAACTCTTACATTAGTCATCCCAGCAGCAAATAAGGTATTTCTCCCTCACCCTTTACTTCTCTCACACTTTTGTCAAGGTTTGTCAATTTTTTCCCCCCCAGAAAGAGTAAGGAAAGAGAGCCTTCCCTCAGGTTCTCCTTCCTTTTGACTTGAAAACCATCAAATCTCAGTGCAGAGACGATTTTTTTATTTGATACAAGGTTTTCTGAACTTTCATATCGCAACAAACTTACCAGCAAAACGCTTACCAAAAAACCACTGACAAAATGGTGAGATGCCAGGGTTTTTTTCTTGATTTTTTTACATTCTGAGTTTACAAGCATCAATAACCCACAACCAGGTGCTATGAAGACCACTGGCCATACATTTACAGCTGTATCACAGCCTACATAGTAGTACTCTAGACAAAGCCACTTCTGAAAAAATCCCATGCTGATCTATCTTTATGGAAGAATAAAAGTCCCTTTTTATATATAAAAAATGTATGGAAATGAACCTGTACTTCAAGGTGGAACAGTTGCATATTAAATATTTTAACAGTTGAAAATGCAACGAATCATGAGTAAACCCTTAGTACATCTTACAGTCCTTTATCACTAGCCTGCAGCTTAAAACTAGAACATTAACAAATCTACATAGTGCCTGGAGAAAGATAAGAGCCAGGTAAATGTAGGTCAACTAAACCCATGAGTCAGTGCAACTCTGCCTGCCTACCATTTAAGCAATCAAAGGCTCAAAAATATAGTGCACAACTCTATTTTCCTTTTTTTTTTTTTTTTTTCCCAATTCAGGTTTTCTTGGATGCTATTACAGAATTCTTACAGCTGAAGAAACTTAGGCATGTTCCACACATTTTACATGAATTAATCTGAAGGGGATTTATTCCATTATGGAAAAAAGGAATGATCCTTCTCAAAAGCTGCTTCTCCAAAGAGAAGAAAGCCTGAATGCTAACTAGTGTGAAGGCACAAGTTGGTGAAATTCCAGTTGTGGCCACGTGGCAGGAGAGGTTTAATGAACAAATGGCCCCTAGAACCTGACACTATGACAGGGACACAGTGTGGATCCAAACAGTTTACACCTGAAGATTGTAATTCAACAATTCACAAAGGAAGAGCAGCTCATGTGCTTTCATTATTATGAATTTTCATCAAAAAACTACTTCAGCAAGAGCAACACATGGAACAATAACCATATAAAAACCTGCCAAAACAGAAGCCAATTTCTTAGACCCAAACAAATTCTGTTTATGTACTCACTTCATTCTATTACCAAAAATGAGGTGCTTGTTGGCATTTGTCCATTTAAAACAAACAGCAGCTGCCACAAACTGTAACTAGCCCAAGGAAGCCATCTATAAAGTGCTGACTGGAGCTAGTAGGAGGGGAAAACCAGAATGGAATAATAAAACCCAAGCACCTTCCACAGACACTGTTGCATTTATGAGTGCAGCATATGTTCCTCAGCCATGGAAAGTCTCTTATCTTCTGGGCTCCCAAGCAGGATTGCCCCAGCAAAAAAAATACTCTGCTGTTTCACATGTAAAGTTTTCTACAATTGGTCTTTTTCTTCTGTCCCACAAAACAAACAAGCATTAAAAAAACAAACATAAAAAAACCAAACCAAAAGC
The DNA here is from genome assembly GCF_036169615.1 of Heliangelus exortis. Lineage (NCBI taxonomy): Eukaryota > Metazoa > Chordata > Aves > Apodiformes > Trochilidae > Heliangelus > Heliangelus exortis. The sequence goes on from NC_092434.1 coordinate 2,152,853, forward strand.
AGCCACACTTTTATTTTGTAAATAACAGTAATGCAGCTGTATCACTTATATGTGGTCCTAAAGCACTGGCCCACTGACAGGAGGAATATATCTACATTTTATATACCTTTTAATTTGAATCCTATGAGAAAGCATTGGCTATTCCTGCTTTACTTTTTTTCAAACAGAAGAAAATATCTGCCTTGGACCTTCCACTAGTACCCAAGTTAAGAACATGCACTGCTGTGTTATAAAACCAGAGCTGCAGTGGAGTCATTTTGGGACTACAGCAGGGATACCTGGACAATGTGTTTCAGACAGAGAGCAAGAAGGAAGATAACTAAATTGTCAGAGTTGATTACATCAAATTTTAGCTCTCTGGAGAGCAAAAGATGGAATTTTCTGACACCTTTACACCAACAGCCACCACAAGCCCACAGAACATCTGCCAGTGATCCAGAGAAGGAACATTTTTCAACCTATTTTCTTGCAAAGTTAAAGGAAAATAAAAGCCAAACAAAACCACTATCCTATTAAATTCTCCACATGGGCAGTCCTCAGCAACAAAAGGGATAGATACAACCTTTCTCAGGTTTGAATTTAAGAACAGGGGTTGGTAAAACACCTATTGCTAAGCCTCTATTATCTTCACACCCTCAAAGAGTTTGAAAACACCAGCTTCAAGCTGGCTGCTTATAATTGAGCAAACACATTTACTGCAAGCTCTGTAAGCTCTGCTTGCACTGAACTAGTTACTGAGTCTGCTGTGCAAACTGTAAACCCTCCTATAATGAAGAATAATTAAGACCTGCATTATTCTGATTTACTACAGCTTGATAAGCACTGAGGAGTTGGAACATGAAGTTACTCAAGAACACAGCCAGTTTAACTACTATTTTATTATAGGTGGGGCAGGCAAAACAATCTTACTAATTTTATCTAATACTTCCCAGCAGAAAAAACTTGGTGTTAGTCATTTTTTTTCTCTGCCAGACTGAAATCATTAAGGCTGCAATCTTTTGTGCAACATAGCTACAGCAGAACTTCGAAGAACACAGCAGTAAAATCACTTCTACATCTGCAGAACACTGCCTGGGCCACAATAACCAGGAAATTGTCTTTGAACCCCTCACACCAGTCCCCCCAAATTCCAGACATGCTGTATGAATCAGCATTTTTCTGAGGTTTACAAATCTTTTTTTCAGCAGGTGTTCTAGCAATGAGATTTTGAGGATTGGTTCCAACAAGCTTCTCTCAATTCCTGCAGGTGGAAGAACAGCACATCCACCATGTATTTTCCACCATCCAGAGAGCACATAGATGTGAGGAGCCAGCACATTCCTACCTGGCAAGGCAGGATGCTCTGGGCTACCAGAACAAAGACACATTTTGCTGCAATGGCATCCAAGTAGCAAGTTTGGCAGTGTCCAAGCAGAGCTAAGTCCTTCTTCTGGGTTTACTATACCTGTATTCACCTCACAGGCAGCTTCTGTCCATCAAATCCATGATTTTTAAAAAGTAAATCTAGACTTGGCCAAGGTTATAAAAAGCAGGAAAATTAAAGGAATTAAGTGAATTAAAAGAATAAGTGAACCAAGACTCTGAGTTTTAAGAAATTAAATTTTACTATAAGCACTGCCTAAAGTAGCTCAAGAAGGAGATTACAATCGCTTTGATGGGGCCAAATGTGAGGAAAAAAAGATGCAGAGACAACACAGCAACTGAAGTTATTGGTAGAGACAGCACAAGAAAAAAACCAGAGATGGCAGGAACTGGTCTGTGCTTGGCCATATCACTCTCCTCTCCCAGAGCTGAATTAGCACCCAAAATCCTGGAATTGCATAATTCTCCTGTTAGTCAGCAGGCTCTTTAATTCAGTTGCAGCACTACAAATCCCAGCTCCTTTGATACTACTCCCTCTCCTGTGAATTGCTCCATGTGCTTGAACAGCAGACGCCCTTTCCCTGTATGCAAAGGTGCTAAACCTTGCAGACACAGCATGTGAGAGTCAGGAGCACCCTATTATTTCAGATAAGGAAATTACACCAAAGAAATATGCTTCTAAAATCAAGTAATCAAAAGCAAAGCTGCACAGAAATTGAGACTGCTTGTACCTTCCTTTGATTCCAATTTGTTTGTGTATATTTGATATTTTCTTTGCTTACTTCCACTTCTCACACTTTCACTGAGGACTAAGACCTCACAGGGTCAATACAGACCCATCCCTGGGGAAAACTGCACCCTGGGCAGTAAGGAGACTGCTGCTCCAGTTTGTCAAGCAAGTTGAAAAACTAACCAGAAGATAAAGTAGGGGAAAAATGGATAGCCTCTGAATAACCATTAGCTAAACGTTGTGGAAAACTAAAACCTTTCCCTACCAGCACCACAGCCAGACAAGTCACCCACACAGTGCTTTTCACAAGCAATTACTCAGGGCAGGATTTAAGATGGCTGAGATTAGTGAGGTAAAAATTACCTATCTGTAGCCATCCTGACAAGGACTACAGATTAGCAACCTTCAGAAAGCAGTCAGGCCCACCTACCCAGGACTGATTTGCCTCTTCTGAAGACCTAACTTCACACTGCACCCCTGAATTTCAGATGTGCTGAGTGGTCAGCACTCCAGCTGAGTCAGATTTAACCTCCAAAGTTTAGTATTAATCCAAATGTGGTGCAAAGTCCTGTCAAAACCACATCAGCCATCAAGAACTAAAAAAAAAGACAATGCAAAAGCAAATGATACCCAGAGCTCATACAGGGGTAACCACCAGGCAGGGCACTACACGTTTAACAGTGGCACTGGGGGGAAAACTGGCTGATCACTAAAAGCAAGCACCACCTGCTCCAACCACCAAGGCCACACAGTTTTTACTCTCCTTTTCCTCTTGCTGTGTGAGCAATCTTTCTCCTGTGCCAGTCTGGCAAGATGATTACACTCAAGCTGAGAGAAAATGATCCAGGTGATGTCTTCATTATTCCCCCACCGTGGGAGAAGGAGGGTTGAGAGGTGAGGAACCAGTGTAAAGCAAAAGATGCCAGTGACCAGAAGCAAGAAAGAATGAGACTCGACTCTCTGCAAGTTGTGACCTGCCAAAAATGGGTTATAATCTCAGAGAAACAGCCAAAAATAAACCAGAGAACTTGCAAAAAACCACAATCATTGCTAAATGACTTAAGGGGATCACAGAAACGAAATACAACTACCACTACAAAATAGTATTTTAAGTCCTGTCACTGCTGAAGCTTGAGAGCAACTCTACTTAGAGGCTCTTCCCCTATTTTCTCTCTGTAGGAACTCAAGCCTCTTGCACCCCTTCATCACGTGACAAAGGTGTATGCTCCAGGTCCCCTGGCAGACAGAAACTGAGGACACCATCTAGAGTTTTGATTCTCAGTGTATATGCAGACATCTATCTCCTGATATGTGGCAAATGGCAAGTGGAAACCTGAGAGGATCTGGTGCTGCCCATGACAGCAAAGTTCCATTTCAAAGCAGCGTGGAAGTTAACATGAAAATTGGGACATCACAACATATGCTGCCTCCTCCTGAGATAGTTTTATAGTTTAAGTATCTGCACCACAATTTTATGCAGATGCAAGATAGCTGTTAAAATGAATGCACAGATTAACAGACTGCTGCAACTACAATATAGATAGTGAGCATATTAAACACCCCTAATTTTTAAATGGTTGCATTAAAAACTGGGTATGAACATGGCACTGGGTTTACTGTATGCTAATGCTGTCGGTTTTAAAAATTCATGTATTTAATTATTTTTAGGTAGCTCGTTTCAAAAGGAAAACACTGATAGTGGTGCTACTTCACATCTCTCCTGACACAAGACCTTCTGTTAGCATTCAGATTCCTTTTGCACACATGAATGGACAGAATGCAAACCTGAGAACTCAAGATATTTCCCAAGACATTTACAATAATTTTCGTGCTTTCTGAGCAGGGAAAAAAGCAACTAAATCCAAATATGCCTGGACATGGTGTTAGTGATAAACCCACAATGCTGAGATGGGAGTTCACAAGAGAAAGTCCATGTACCTCCTCCATTTATGCAGCAGCTGGAGTCACCACCTCCCTGTACTGCACATCCAGCAGTCTAGGAATGGGAACATAAATAGATGGTAGAGGAGACACCACAATGCAGCACTGGCTCTTCAGCTTACTCACTGCACAGAGGCAGTCATGTGCTGCCTGCAGTGTCCCTGTTCACATCCCTCACCTCCACAAGTACGTCAGCAGCTCCAGCACCTTCTGTTCTTGCCCTCATCCACCTTTGGTACAAAGGAGCAAGAGCATTTTAGGGGGCCCCAGGTAAATGCCAGGAAATTGCCATCTCATCTACAGCTCTGAAAAGGTTGAACAGCTACGATGAAACCACACCCTCATATTTCAGGCTGCATATTGTGATTTTATAAAGCTTTCCACTTTCAAACATCACCAAATTTAGGCAGCTTTTGCAAGAACAAGCTTATGATGTGGCTGTGCACTGCCTTGTTTGTTCCCAAAGCCAATAACAAAATCTCATCAATAAAAAAGCATTCAGTAAACATGATCAATCATTCATACTATGGTTCAAAATTGTTATTTTCAAATAACACAGAAAATACAAATTAAACTGAATTTCAAATTACTGATGTCTGCCATTATTAAATATTGCAACCTCTGGCTACTCAGTAAACACACTGAATGTGTTGGACTCTCATACTTGAAACTGACTCTCACAGATAATATAAGAAGCAGTCGCTCACTAATTAAGAGATTTTTTTTTTTAATGCAGCCATAAAGACATTTGAAACACAAACATAAAATTTGGCATGCAAACTGAAGAGCTATAAAATACTTTAGCTCTTAGCTAAGCCCTAGGATTTCTGGCTAGAGAAACCTGTAAAGAATTCAGAGCAACTATAAAGCCATGTTACCATACCACGTAGCTCAGCAGACAACCAAGCACTGCTTCTGGGAGTGAGGGATCCCTGTAGCCCACTGCAACTTCTAATTGTGGTATCCAGCACAAAGCTAAGGAAAAAAATTGTGCACAGCTGCACTAACAGATCACTCCAGGGGTGAACGCTGATGAGAACTTGGGGAAATCTCTATTTTAAGGATGCAGTTACACCACAGCAGAAAACCCTAATGGCCTTTACGTGACAATCATTAGTACTAAGTGTAATACGTGCCCATTGCCTTTATCCTCACAAATTAAGGAAAGGCAAAGAGTGTCTGGCAACACCTTAACCACCGCCTGCCAGCACGTGGTATTTACAGTTGTCTGACCCGCAGCAACAAGAGGCACCAACACAATTCAGTGCTGAGTTTGAACAAAGGTGAAGTTCATCAGACTGAGAACACAAACCTGTTGGCATGAGCTAACACAACACTTTGATTTCTTCTGCTTGGAAAGCTGACTACTCTTCTTTTACACTTCTGTAATTCTGCTGCACTTAGAGTTCTGTCACTTTCGATGCCAGGATGATAATTTTATTTATCTCTTCTCACTTACTATGGAAGTACACCAACAGCATGAAACCTTTTTTTTTTTTGCTAGGGTGCTTTCACTATCTGTGATTCCTGAAAGCTCCTACCTCTTGCTTAGGGGCAACAGCCTTTAACTGAGAAGAAAATGAGTACTGGGAATTGGCTAAGTAAGTTGTCTCTGAATTTTTTCCAACTTTACATCAATTAACTAACGAACTCCAGAGAAATTTTCACACAGTAGCAGCTTTGGTTTTGTATCCCAGTGGCAGCAGAGGAAGGAGAAAGTGAGGTTTTCCACACTTTAGGGACATGACAGCACTATTTCTTACTATCTCTGGTAACAGCTATTATTAGAGATGATATGATTTAATGGATAGACTGGAGCAGAATAGAACGACAGAGCTTGATTCTTTTTGCAGTTCAACTATAACTTGTGCTGACCATGACTCTCTGTGCTTTATTTCCCTCTCCTTTTATTATACCTACTCATATTTAAAATGACAAGACCATCCCATATTATGTACCGGTATAGCATCATTTTTAATCAAATCCTCTCCTAAGTAGGATGGTCCAAAAAAAGTTATTTGAATACAATTAATCTAATTGCCTGTTCTGCCATTAAACTAAGCAACTAAGCTTTTTCCATTTCCCTTTTCAACCATCCTAATGCTTGCAGCAAGAATTAAAAGTATTACAACTATCTTGCCTTCATCTCCACTTTCCTACTCTCAGAGTAATTTCTTTAACTCCCACCTCAGCAAGAAGGTTTGCATTTATTTCCCTTTTAAAACTCAAACTCAGCCCATTCAAAAGAGAGCCATGTGCTACAGGATCTGATTCACAACCAGAAGTGAGAATATCTGTGGTTTGATACCATGAACAGCATTTGAAGCCCTGATAGGCTCACACCATGGAAGTCAAGACACCTAAAGTCACTCTTGTCACCTTGTGTATATTTTATTTTATATATATATATATTTTGTATATATATGCTTATGCTGATAGGCATCTGCCTATGGCAAAGCTGTTATGTGTTCATAAAAAATCAGACCATTAACTTGACACTCTAAGAATTGCTATTAGTTACACGTTGCTACACTACCTACAAAGGATTCCCACTCCAACAAAACATTTTCACACCAAAAGACTTCACTTCTTTGTATAAATGATCTACAACTTCTGTATTTTAAGTTACACTGGTATGTATCAACTGCCAGGCTGCAACAATCATGGGGGAAAAGGAGGCAGGAAACCTGTGAACCACTACAGCAGGCTCTAATTTTTGTCTGAAAAAACAGGGCTGCTGCACTGAGGGAAAACAGCACTGCTGTTCTGCTACTGTGTTCAAACACGACACAGAGGTCTTTCAGGCACAGAATTCTTTGAAGAAAATCTGCTTTCTGATTTGTTTTGTTAAATGTACCTTTAGAAATCCGTTCTTCTTTACTGTTTCATATGGAGAGGACATTTTTCTCCTCCACCTCAAAGCTGAACCCCAATCTGGGAATTTCCTTTGCTAACAAAGCAAAAAGTTAGAGCCCTTAAGTGATTTTCCAGTTTGCACTAACCTTACATTCAATGGAAGCTGATCCATACCCTTCCTTTCCTCCTGTAATTTCAATGCAAATAACATACAAAGCTTCTTTTAAAACTTCCATACCTGATACGAAGTCAGGCAGAAATATCACAAACAGCAGAATTCCCAAAAGCAATCCTGCACATTTCTGCCAGCTCGTATGGCACTAATGTCTGTGGCTACCACAGGATCTCAAGAAGCCTTTCTTAAAATTTTATATTAAGCACACACTTCCCTGTAAGGTGTATTATTTAAATAAGCCTTACACAAACACTCCAGGTTACTCTGATTTCAGCTATCTCCTGCCTAACTACGGGTGAAGAAAAACAGACCTTGTAGCATGCACCAAAGATCAATAAATCTTATGCTGTCAAACATGAAGGAAAAGTTCTTACACGCATTTAAAACACCAAGAACATTTGCAATTAAATTAGGTATTAGAGAGTCAAATACGAAAGAAAAAATACTAATGTACTTGAAAGTTTTACTCCATTAGAGTGTTAATTAATGCATTAACATGAGCACTAACCTAAGACAAAAACTTTTCCAGAATTTTAAAAATAATCAACACAGCACCATGATTGGGAACACTTCAAACACGTAGTCTAAAACGCATACGCTAGAATATCATAAAATAAAAATAAGGTTTAGGATCTCAATTTTAATCAGGGTGCTCCATTACAGACTGTTTGTGTGTATAAATATATTTATATATACACATGTACACACGCACACTTTTTTCCACCATGGAGCATAACCCATTGTTTCATAATCCCCAGTTGTATGTTTAATGATCACACATAAAACACTTCCATCAAAAAGAAAAACCGCAGCCCTAGCATGTTTAATTCTTTGGAAATGAACATCTACATTGCTGAAATGGCATTAGAGTGACAAATGACTATAATCCAATGGCCCAAGGCCAGCAACTTCTATTACAACAGATTTGGCTGTTTTGTACGACACAGCATGTTGCATGTATATCACCAAACAGAAATCAGACGGCTTAGTTTACCTATAAACAAAACCCCACTTAACTTTGCAAGTATTTTAACAGCTACATGAATGGAAAAAAGCAGTGTGTCTAAGCTACTGCCTACAAAAACTGCTTTTCTTAACAGGTAAATGGCTGTATCCATTCGAAAAAGTCTCCAGTCAATCTAGAATGCATAGAATAAATAGTACTGATTCACAAAAACCATGGGGCTTATTCCATTATTAGCATGCCACCATGTAGCTCTAAATTTAAGTTCTATGTCAGCCTTCCTGGACTTCCTTTTTTTAAGTTAACCAACCTCTGCTCACCACTGTACTCTGTGTAGCTTCACCATTCACATTATATAAAGACAAATGATTCTTTCTGGCTACCTAAACTCACAGCCTCAGCTGCAGCCTCAATTCCCAAGAGCAGAAAAGCCAAGACCAACTTCTCACTCTGTAAGCAGAAGCTCTAGCAAAAGGACCCAGCCAGCCCCTTCTGAGCAACCTTCAGTGAGACTCAAAACCAAAATAAAAATAGAAAAAGACATATCCAGCTTCTTCACCTCTTTAAAACACAGAAGAGTAGCAGAGCAGGCCAGGGGAGAAGCAGCAGCTTCAGTGAGATGATGCACTCAAGCACCTCTCTCCAAACCCCCTCCCTGGCAGCCCTTGCCCAGACACCTTTGTATTTTGTGTGCCCCTCGTTGTACTTCAAGGAACCTGACAGAGAATCCACATTGTCCTCTCTCCAAACACTTCTTTCTGCCCACAGGAAGACTGTAACATTAGACCTATCTGCATGGAAGCAAGCAAGCTAGCACAAGAAACTCATCCAGCTGCATAACAAACATTTTTTGAAGATCATTTTTGAGACAGATCGATTTCCTAATCAAGGTCATCCACAAACATCAGGCAATACACTGCAAAGACAGCACAGAACAAATACCTATAGACTGCTGCTTTTTCTTTTTTTTTCTTGCTTTTTTTTTTTTTTTTTTTTTTTTGTCCAGAACAGCACTGGCTTAAGGGAACATCAAACTACACCCTGCCAGGGAGCAACACTCCAAGCAGCCATAAAAGAGGTAGTTTGCAGTGCAGTATTTCAGGGAGTCAGATTGCATGCCACGTCCTGAGTTCCAGTTATTCTGGTTGCCAGGCCAGACACAAGCTTGGGTGAGGATGAGCAGCTTAGGAGCTTGTTCAGCTTTTTCTGAGCACAAACTCTACTGGTTTTAACTTCAGCTGGGTTTGGGGGCAGCACGGTATGTTTAAAATGGCACCGAGATAACCTGACACCAGAGGAATGGGGAAAGAACAAAACAAGCATAAATGATTCATTCTGCTATGGTATCCTTTCTTCTGCTTAACTTGTTTTCACAAGATTTATGGATGATGCATTTGTATTAATTCTTTCTATGAAAAACAATAGGAAAAGAAGCTAAAACAACTGTTTGTACAGCTCCTACAGAGTATTACTCTTTCCAAACAGGGGAAATAGTTTTTTAAATTTTTTTTTTTCTTTTTTTAAAAAGAAGATTTTCAGATGACCTTGGATGACTACCAGTGTCCACTACATCCAGTGCTAAATCAGCTCAGCATCTGTAGGGTCATACAAAGCCTGTAGTGATACAACATGTTCACCTTAAGCTCACCTTAAAAGAAAAATAAAAAAATCTTACAGATATTGAACAGACACAAAAGGCACCCAGAAAACCTACCACACCACTTGAACATCTCATTTAATTATTACAAAACCATGGCTTGGGATACAAAGGTACAAAGACCAGCAACATCCAAACTGTGTTACCATGTACATGGCCTGCTGACTAGGCTGCCCATCCAAAACTAACTTTGCTTTGAAAACACAGGGTTGTGTTTCATGATTCATTTGTTAAAATGTGCAAACTGACTGATGAAATATTTCTGCCCATTATGACATGAATCCACTGACACAAATCAGCCAGCTTTTGGCTATAAGAAGAGCATGATGTTTTTGAAGACTTTTTTTTTTGTCTGTGTGACAAGAAATGTTTCCATTTCACTGACACAGAAAAATTTAAACCATCTTGCCTAGAACTCTGCATTATGACATGAACACAATAACTAATAATGTCATTTAGACTTGTGCTCAGGACAACTTTTATCAAAACTCTTAAATTTTTCTACTAATCCAAAACACAACACCATCCTAAAATAAAAAGGAAACAGGTTCCCCATCCATGCAAGTCCAAAAGATTTTCCAAAAGACCTTCCTTTGGAATTACAGCAGTGAAAAGCTGTAGAATATGTATCCACATAAATCCCAGGCTATATTCAAATAAGCTGCTTACATTAGGGGGGGGAAAAGCAAAATAAAAAAATAGGCTGGGTTTAAAGACACAAACAAAGTGTTAACAAAATCTTACAGAATTGCTTCTGAGCTATGTATAAATCTAAGCAGCAATGATCATAAGAACTAAATATCTGACTTTAAATAATGTATGTAAAAGTTACTGCTAAAAGGTGAACTGACACTACAGCTATGCAGGGCTTTGCCATGAACTAAACCATCAGCTGAGCTCTTGTTGTTTCAGGGTACACCAACTTAAAATTAAATACAGACACAAAAATGCCCTTTATTTCTCCAAATCAAGAAGAAAGCTGCAGTTTAAAACCCAGTTTTAATGAACAGACCACATGCACTGCTGTCTAGTACTGAGGGAAAGCAGCCAGTAAAACAGCTTTGGAGTTGGGATTCTGAATCCTTTTGACACACGTGCCATTCATTAAGGGAGTAAAAAAAAAAAAAAAAAGCAATACTAAGTGTGTTTCCTCCACTTCCAAATAAAAGTTAACAGGATACAAAACTGTAAAACCATTTTAAGTTGTTTTTTTTTTAATACAGAAACAATTTAACACCCTCAGAGCACCTATATTAACCAAATCAGGTCCCTGTCTCTCTCTCAGATATATTTAAATCAAGCTGGACAAGAAATGTCATTAAAGTTTTCACCGATTATGAACTTTATGGAAAAATAATTGGCAGTGCCATTAGTGCAGAACATTATTACATGTGCACCTTAACTGCCCTTCAAGGAAAAAAGAAACAAGAAAACCCAAAACCAGAATCCAGAATAAAGCATCACCTTGTCTGAACCACTCGGATTTTGGGAAAAGTATTTCCCAACCCAAAATAAACGGTTTCTTAACAAATTATCTTTAACAAGACCAAAGTTTTCTTAACTTTATTATTTTCAGAAGACAAAGTCTTGCACACACACACACACCTCAGTGCACCACACACGTTGCCTGAATTTTTTTGCTTTAAAGCTTTTTGGGAGAAAAACATTCCAGGAAAGATGTAATGAAGTTAATTCATTCAATTATTTGCTCTCAACACACAATAGATTAGATGAGGAACCGAGCTTTTAACTTCCAGTAAAAACTACAACTGCAGGCTGGGTTTTTTGGGTTTTTTTGCGTGTTTTGTTTTTTTTTTTTTAACTCGGTGCACAAATCTTCTGGCTCGTTTAGTTAGGAGGAGACAGGGAAACTGCACACGCATCCCCATGCATAATAATCTTGCAACACTCAGCCCTTTGCACCCCAATGCATTCAGGTTTATTGAATGTTTGGGCGAGGGGGAGGGGGAGGATTAGTTTACAAATCTCCTTATTTTCTTCCCATTATAGAACCGCTGTCTCTCTACCTTTAAAAAAAAAATTTAAAATAAGAATAATAATTTTAAAAAGCCCACTTGCTATCGAGCCTCATCCAACCACCCTCCAGACGGGGGTACAGACGGGGGGCATAGCACCCACTTGGCCCCGCAAAGGGCCCCTCCAAGGCCGCCTCCTCCTCCCCCCCTCGCCGAGGCTCCGTGACACGGGTGCGGGGAACCCCCAGGCCCTTTTCCGAGGCACTGGGACCACCAGCAGTGCTGGAAGCCTCCGTCCCGCCCGGCGAGCGAGGCCCCTCCACCCCCCTGAGGAGATTCAATGAAGCTGCAGAATCACCCTGGGCCTACTCCCGGCTACCACGCTTCCCAACCCCTTCCAACCAACCAGCCGCTCCTCGCGGCCCGGCCGAAAAAAAAAAAAAAATAAATCCCTTTCTAGATTTCCCCCCACAGCACCCGAAGCTCAGCGGCGCCGGGGTTCTAAGCGATACCTGGGCGGTGTTCAGAGCCATGGCTCCCCGCGTCCCTGAGGAGCTCAGCGTCTCCCCGGCGCCTCACGCTGCTGCCCCCGCCGCCGCCATCTTCTCCCTCGCACGCAGCAGCCGGGGCGGGCGGGCGGGCGGCGCGCACTGCGCCTGCGCACGGCGGGGAGGGGAGGGGCGGGAGCGGAGTCTGAGCATGCGCAGAGAGAGGAGCGGAGGAAACGGAGTTGGGGGGGGGGGAGACCCTGAGGGAAAGGTTCGGCTGTGGAGAAAAGGTTCGGATCCTTCGGGACCGTTTTATGAGGGGGGAAGTGGGAGCTGAGCGGTTCGAGAGAGGAAGGAGGAAAAAGTTTGGATGCAGCTCTTCTCCCGCCCCCTCCCGTCCCGTGGTGCGGGGCGGAGAAGCCGCCATGAGGAGAGGAGGTCCCGGTGGTACCGGGGTGATGGGGGTGGTTGAGCTGAGAAACCTGAGCAAAGGAACCGGGCTGTGGGGTGAAGGAGAAAGGCAGCTGGAAATAGAATAAAAAAAATAAATGGAAGGCAAAGAATTCATCCCGGGTGGAGCTGGGCCAGAGCTGCCCTGGGTCTGTCCCCAAGAATGAGGGGGAATGGGTTCGGTGGTATTAATTGGAAAAAAAATTAAAATCCTCGGTGGTATTAATTGGAAAAAAAAAATTAAAATCCAAGTGACTAAGCCAGTCTTAGGGGTTGAAACTGAATGCACCCCTCACACACACACCAAGGGAGGAATCTATAAGATTGATGGCTAATTAACTCCTCATTTTTTCCTTCAACTTCTAGATCCTGTGGAAGTCAACTTCGGCTGAGGAGTAAGCAGGAGAAAAAGCCTAATGTTGGTGTGAAAGTCAGAAGAAAAAGAAATTTCCAAAATCCCTTTGGCTGTTCAGGGGGGAGATTCACTGCAAGTGGGAAGAGTTCATCCATCACTCTGTCATAACCATCACTTTGCCATCAGGGTATTTCACTCTCATTTTATGAAGTGCAACAACTTCATCCTTGCTTATGGCAGTAAATGATTTTCTGTATCAGTTTCTGTCTTTTTAGCTGACACACCCTGCTGCCCCTCCCTTTGGCTTCTAGCAAGTGTTGCTCTCCTGTCCTAAGGCAGCCACCTAGCAGCTGAAAACGGCTGCTTTAATGTTAAAAGAGAGAAGAAACAAAAAAGGGAGACGTGTATAGGGGTTTTGCATACAACATTTTAAACATCTGAAACCCCCTCTCCCCTCAGGAGTCTAATTTACAAGGTAAATAATGGAGTGAAAACCCATACAGAGCTCACCTGCTTGAAGGCAAAAATCCCCTTCTGCTCACAGCACTTCTTAAGTAACCTGGACTGATTTTCCTGGAAAGGTTCCCTCTTCAAATGGCTGAAAATACAAATGAGCACAGTGCCTCCCACCTGAAAACAGGTAATTCAATTAACACTACCATTTAAAGCCATAACAGGTGCTGAAAACTGACAGGGGCAGAAAGGATGTCACTGTCCTAACACCTTCCATTTTATCCTGTCTTTAATAGTTTTACTTGTGAAGCCTGTTAACATTTCACCACATTGTTTTGTAATACTGCACATTTTTGGAAGGTTTATTGTATTAGCATGCTTTACAGAGCAGACACTCAGCAGACACTTACACCAATTTTTCTCAATTTAAGATTTCAGCATGAGAACAAAAACGTTTCCAGCTTCTTCCTCAAGCCTTCAAAACAGCTGCATCTCTCATCCCAGTGTAATTTTTCCTCAGGGTATCTCCAGGGATTCCTGTTATCTAACGTCAGTGTTGCAGGCAGCAGCTCCTTGATGTGCTGATGCCAGGATACAGGCAGGGAAGTCTGGGAAGAGAAAACCTGAGGGTTTGGGTAGCTGTTTTGTGACAGTTTTGGAGCTTCCCTCAGAATTTGGCAAGAGGAGCCTTTTTTAAAAAGTGAGGTAGAGAGATAGTTATCTTTCCCCAGGGCAGGAACAAAGCACAATAATTCCTGGCAGGAAAGCATTTTCCAAAGCTTACAGATGAAGCAGTGGCACAGGGGAAGTGCAGGGACTGCACTGATTCCCTGAGAGCACAGACCAGGAAGATTCACCTTTTTTTTTTTTTTTTTCAACCTATCTTGATGATTGGCTGAGAGGGCTGTTGGGACCTTGAAAAAAAATCAACCCACTGGTGTCCTGTTCTCCCTTTTATTTCTGCAGAATTCCAGCAGAGCAGTTTCAGCACTTGGCAGCTGGTTATTTTCAAGCACTGTCTGCTATCTCCTAACACTTCCCAAGTGGTGAGAAGCTCTGTCTGGGTACAAACAGCCAAAAATCCAGGGGCAGTCCTGGCAGACCCTGCTTTTTTTCCTACCTGTTCCTACAGACTCCTCACCTATTCCTTTAATAATGGAAAAATGCTACAAGTAGGATACTCCAGTGACCTCAAATAATGTGAGAGGTGTCCCACACTCACCCCCAGCCTCTGTTTGAAGGGACTGGAAATGGAACAGGGAAAATGAAGCTTAATTTGATGGGTACTGAGGTTATATTCTGCCTATCAATTCAGTTTAATGTTCTGAAGGTGTAACTCTGTTTACTCCTCATTAAATGCTGTCTTTGAAACCACTCCATAAACTGGATCCCATCTTTTGCCAAAGTTGCAAAAAGTATGAGGAGTTATTTCTGACTGGCTGGCTTGGAGCATGATGCAGAAAATGTGGAATAATAAAATGTGGAATAGCCAATAAAGTTATATTACTACTTCATTTTGTTATATTTAGGTAATACCCATTAAAACATTTCCAGTATTATCAATGCCACCTAAAAATAATTTTTAAATTGCATCGTTCCCACTTACCAAAAAGAAAAACCTCAATTAAATCAATACACAAGTGAGATGCTGATGAATACAATATTCTAAACTGGATTTATTGGTTCCAGACATTAATGTAATACATAAACACATTAAAAGGGGGGAAGATAGTAATAAGCAACCCATTAACAGAAACAAAGCAAGTCTTTGAAATGTTTGTTCTATACTTACACATGAAAATATCCCAAAAAGTTTAGTTGTCAGTCAACATAGCAAGGATTTCAGATATAAAAAGCCCCAACAAACTCATTAATGAGTCTGTCATAAACAAAGTGCTTGTATTGTTGGTTTTTGTTTTAAGTTCTTTTTAGGATAAAAAAGAATAACCATTACCTCATGCAGTGTACAAAGGCTTTGAAATAAATGCATTAATGCTAATGAAAGACTAACTCCTGAGGCTTTTTTTTTTTTAGAAAAACAACCTCAAGGAGTTTCAATTTCAAATAGTTTTCTTAAATCCCTTCTTAGCACTGTAGAAGCAACCTGTAACTTCCTTGCACTCCAAAATCTTTTTCAGAGGTACCTCTTTCAATACAATTATGTTCTGGTAATATACTGAAGAGTAATTTACAAGAGCTTCAAATGAAGTGCAAACATGCTTTCTTAGTATTTCCCAATTATTGAGGTAAATAGTTGGAAAAAAAACAAAAAAAAAAAAAAAAGGAAAAGAAGGGAGGGAGCAGGATATCAGCTGTATATGCACCAAGTGGCAAAAAATAAACCCACCAAATCTGCAATGTGTGCTTAGGGTGCACACAGGAGATGTGGAAAAAAAAAAAAAAAAAAGACTGAGGAAGAAATAGGAGAAACAAACCAACAGTTCCCCAGCAGAACTCCTGAAATCCACTCAGCAGATGACTGATGGCTGAAAATAAAGAGTGTTTATTTGCATGTCTGGCTGTACAATAGTCACAATCAGAGCCTGACAATGCTGGGAATGTCAGTGCTGCTCCAACAGCTGCACCCCAGCCCCACCAACCACACAAAGACCAAAAAAGCCACCAAATGGGGGTCACAGTTGCAGGGCAGGAGCTTCTAGAGTCAAGAACAGAATATATGGCAAAGGAGTTAGCAAAATGCCTTATAAAAAAGTATAAAAGTCGACTTGAAAAACTTCCTACAAATTTTTTTGGGGGGGAAGGAGGAATATTAAGCTGTGGCCTGGCATCATGACAAGAACTGGAGTGGCTGTATCAGGTTGCTGGTGATCAACTTCTTGCAAACCAGAGATGCATTTGTAGAGTGGCCCCGGGGTGAATGCCTGAGAGCTGGTCAGACAGTCTGGGAATTTTAATATCTGCAGCAGAATCAGCTGTGTTTGTAGAGGGTGGACTAACATTTGGGTCAGAAATCTCTTGACTTGGTATGCAGAGGATAGGGTGACACAGAGGATCTAAGAGATGATTTTCAGTCCCACTGCCTGGATCCCAAACACAGTCCTGAGCGTGGCACGTTTGGGGTTTCTGCCTTTCAAACCTGTCTGGCTGAGGAAGGTGTTTGGTTTCATGCCTGAGGAGCTGTGGCTTCAAGTCCCTGCCAAATCCACCAGAAAATGCTATGCTCACAAAAAGACATTTTGAACTTGGAAAAAAAAAAAATAATTAAAAAAAATTAAAAAGAGGAAAATATGAGATATTAGCTCAGGTAAAAAAAAAAAAAAAACAAGTTGCTATTCTTCAGGTTTCCTGAACCCCAATTAATCACCCAGGGTTAATAAGCTCTCTGATAGCAGACAACTGCAGTGTGGATCCCTGCTCACACTGGCTACCACGGTGAGGCTTGAGCTAAATGAAGTGGAAACCACCCTGACAGGCAAGCAGGGCTGGGGAGGTGACATCTTCCTCCTTCAAGTTCACCTGAAGGATCCTCCTGCCATCTCTCCCCCAGCCTCACAGTGAGCTCTGTCAGCTCCACGTGCTTTGAAGCTCCAAGGCAAAAGTCTCCATCCAAATCCTCACATCTTTCCAGTTCTTCAACAGATTGATTTTTTTTTTCCTTATTCTGGGGCAGGTTTTAAAGCCCATGAAAAAGTTGCTGTTGTGTTTAGGTATGAGACATGGCACGACAAGGGATGCAGAAGTCATCTCACCTTTCCCAGACTTCTCCATGCCATCAATCCAAGCTCAAGTCAAAGCCACCCATTCTTTAGCCACACAGCCAGGTCTCCTTCATCTTAAAGAGCACAGTGGAGTCCTCTGCTCTTCACACTGCTCTGACCTGCACTCACCCAAAGCAATATCCTCTTTGAACACTCCTGTGGTGCCAGAAATCCGATTCTAACCATTTGAGCACGAATGAAATTTAACATTATAAAAATTCAAGATTTGCAGCACTGACGATCCCTTTCGGGGTTGGTTTTTTTTTTTTTTTCTGAGCAGTTGCTTCTGGTTTTCTGAACACCTTTGAACTGCTCTGTGACTTCAAACCAGACCCTTACTACTCTGCCTCCTCCCCCTTGACATTATCATCTCAGACACAAATTAAACCTTCCTTCAAAAAGGTCAAGAGACTGTGAAGTGTGTGGAAATGCCATGAACCACAGAGGTAAAAGACTAAGCCTTAACATTCAGGAGAGCAGCTTAACCTCTCTTGCCATATTACCCTTTATATAGTAGGAGGGTTTAGGGGTATTTTTTTGTCTCTTTTGTAGTTTTTTCATTAAGCATGAGCTTAATCCAAAAAACACATTCAGCCTTACGTTTGCTGAGGCTACAAGATGCGTCTTTGCCTCTCCATTTAGAAAGAACAACAGAAAAAGAGTCAAGGCTAGATAAAAACCATTAAATACAAAGTCCTTTGGGAGTCCACCACCAAAGGGTGCTCATCCAGAAGCAGTCATCTTCCCCGATCTTGATGCTTTTTTGTTTTGGTCTTCTTCTTTTTGTCCTCTGTTTTGGGTTTCAACGCACAGACACAGGCAGACACACCCGCGATCGCTTTGGGCAAGTCAGTCCCTTTGTACCACTTATTTTTTTCCTTATCATAAACCTGGACTGTTTTGGAGAAGACTGTTTCTTCCCAGCTGTAGCCTCCAAGGATGTAAATCCTGCCTTCCCAAACTGCCACCCCGGACTCGCTGTTGGCTTGCAAGAGGGGGGCAACTCTGGTCCACTGGTTACACTGGGGGCTGTAGGACTCCACGCTGAGGATGTCAAAACGAGCCATGGTTTCTATGTTGTCATCACTGCCACCAATGGAGTAGATGTTGTCCTGTAAGGTGCACATGCTGTGCCACCCCCGGGCAGTGATCATTGGCCTCTTCTCCTCCCAAACGTCCGTGCGGTAATCGTAGCACAGGAGGTTTTTTCTGTAGGGGCCAATTTGGTAGTCGTGGCCCCCAGAAATGTACACAAATTCCTTGTAGACTGTCCCAGCGTGGCCGTAGGTAAACCTAGGGCAGGCAAACACAAAGCATCTGACTTAGTGCTTAGGGGTTTCAGCAAGGTCCACAAGCATTCACCAAGGGCTGCTACTAAACAAGAAAATTAACAGTAACTAAAGACTGAAGAATCCCTAATCCTGCTAGTTACCCAGTAACTATTTGGGTTTATCCTGCTTCACCCTGCCCTGCAGAGTGCAGGTGGGACAATCTCTTTTTAAGGCATCCTCTACAGTGTCTCAGACAGCAGAAGGAACCCATCCAGCTCTAGCTGGCATGGCCTTCACTCCTGTTTTCCTGCTCCAGTGCTTGGGTTGGATCAGTATGACAAAAAAATCCATATCTCAGCAAGGGTTTCTATGACTGAAAGAGGGAATAATCATGGTACCTCTCCCCAGTAGTGATTAACCAAGAAAAAACAACATGAAAACTACTGCTGCCTTCCCCTTCCACAGCTTCAGGGTCATGAAACACGTTTCTTACCCACTGGTGTTCACAGCCCAATTTGTTTGCATCCATGATACACACAGCATCCTTTTCATCAGCTATCCATCTGTTCTACCACTTCTGCTCTGCAGGTGGCAACTTCTTTGGTCACCCCAGGACAAGGCCACAGACCTCAGTCAATCAAAAATTGCAGGCCACGTTGGAAATGACAAAATGAGATGGTAGAAACCAACATCATGCACACTGTTTACACAGGGCAGAGAGAACACCCTTTTGATCAGCTATAATAAAGCCACTACAAACCCAATTCTTGAGGCTGTTCTTAACTTTATATTAGGATATTTCTGACCAAACCCTTTTGAGCTCTTAGATGTGGAACACTAAGGTAAGGGAAAGCCTTGGTGTCTTTGAACAAACCCTTCCTGCACATGATTTTTTTTTTTTTTTCTTTAGGCATGAAGGGTGGCAAAAGGTGTAGCTGCAGCACCAGCCACAGCAAACTGACTCACACACTGCTACAAAGAGCCTAAAAACAGTTTAATACCCATAGGGCTGCAGAACAATACACTCATCATGCTTCACTCACGACCTTGTTACCATCCAAGGGCTCAGGACAACTCAACCTCCATGGCAGACAAACTTATGTTGGAATTACTTTAGCCTGGAATGCTTTTGAACCATGCCTGAACATGCTGGCAACTCACTGTGGACAGAACCTTGAGCTGGTTTTATTTTGGATTGTAATCATTTGTCTCAGCAACACAAATGGTATCAGAACTTCTTCCACACACCCAAGTACCAAGGACTTTTGTGCCAAGGGAAAAGGTGGAATAGAAAAGAAAATCCACATTTACCCTGAAAGCACACTACTTCTGGGAAAACCTAGATGATGTTTATTATTCTAGATGCCTACTGAAGCTTCTGATCTCTGACCAATGTCTGAATCAGCCACTAACAGGCTCCTGCTCCAAGAAACAGAAAGATCTTTGACATGCTTGGCCTAAGGGTGCTGAGTGGCCAGGACACTACAACTACAGGAGCTGAGGCACTATCCTCAGAGACCTTAAAAGAGATGACTTCAGTACTGTACTGCTTCTTAGCTACTCAGGAAAAAGGAAAAAAAGAAAGCATTAAGGCATAGCTATGAGACTTCATCCAAAAAGGCAACTCAAAAATTCCCCAGCTCACAACCTGACCAACCCTGGCAGCACAGACCTCATGCTGGCTGCCTGTTTGGCATGAAATACCCTGAGCACATCCACTCCATCCTTCCCACCTGCCAGCAATGCCATGGCACAGACACTGCTCTACCTGGTTTGTGGTCTCCTACGGAGAAGAACAGGAATCACCTCTCCCCAGCAGCACTCACTCTGGTCACTGGAGTCTTTGCTTCTCTATATATACAGGAATGGGTTTTAAAAAGTAGACAGCTGCTCAGGGAAGTGGGATGGACAACTTGAAGTCATCTCCTTTCTTAAAATGCATTAGATTTTAAACCCACACCTAACCAGCAAGCTACCTGGAGGACATGCAGGAGTCAGGCAGTGGAGAATTTGGAGGAGTCAGGAGGAGAAGAATGCAATGACATTGCCCAGGATTATTGTACTGCTGACAGCAGTCACACTGCAGTCAGCATTTGAAAAAAAATAAATAAAGAATTAAGACTGTAAGTTAAGACAAACTGGAATGACCTTTGCAGGTTAAATGTTTTTGCACACTACCTGAAAAGTGGAATTCTTTACAGGCAAGCAAGCAATAGCCATTTTCTCTCCAGCACATCCATCCAGTCTAGCATTCCCAGCTACAGAAAAAGCACAAATGCTTTTCTTCTTGCCTCAATCAATGGGTACATCAACAGCAATTGCTGCAAGAGTGATTTGGAAGAGGCAATCATATCTGAACCATCTGAACCATATCTGAACATCAGTTTGTTATTTTCCAGCACAGGGAGGTCACCCATTGAGACATGCCAAAGGTGTTTGACTTTGCCTGACTTCTGAAAAGCTCATCCACAACTGCACATACCCTGCTTCACATTATTAGAAAACTGCACAAAGTATAATGCACAAATTGAAAACAATCAATCTGAATCCTTTCTGCAAGCTCTGTGGTTTAACAAGGGCATTTCTAACTATGCAACAGAACAGGACACTTCCATATAGCAGGTCCACACATCTCCCAACAGAAAACATCAAGCATATTGGCAAAATTATCTGTAAGAGAGGCCAGAAAAATACAGAGGCTTTAAGGAGAAAGAAGTTCTAATTCAGAAAATCCACCAGAGCCCCAGTTGTGATTTTCAACAAATTACCTACATACCATGCTGCAAAAACTGCAGTTTCTGACACAGGAACATCATTCAATAAATGCCAGATCTCCTACCATTCATTTTCTTAAACAGAAGAACATTTGGCCTAAGCCAATAAAGCTCTGGGAATCCCCTACTTCAGCCAAGGTCCAGACAAGCTGTGGTTGCTCTGAACCTCAGCGTCCACCTGCTGCAACCCTGCAAGACCATTCATGACACCACTGTTAGAGCAGATCCCATCGTTCACTAACCTGTTCCAACACATCTCCTCACACAACTGCTTTCAGTTGTTCTGCCAAACTTTAACCTAAGGCCACTCAATTAATTTCACTGATGTCTGCAGAAGAGTTTTTCACAGTGTATTCAGGATGAGAACACATTTGCACCAAGCTCTGCCAAGCTTCTCAGCCACTGCTGCTCCCTTCCGGGCTAGAAACTATGGCAGCAACTGCTCCCAAAGAGCCTGGGAAAACAGTGAAAAAAAATTATAGAACCTCTCTGAAGAATGAGAAAGGGATCCCACAAGGACACAACAAGGAGTTGAGCAAAAATCACTTGTAGCAGACTTGGCCCAAGTCCACCCTTTAGATAGCTTGGCTGAAGTTGTCCCCGTTGAGCATCTGCCTCAAGATGCTGTGTTTTCTGCTCCAGTAAGACAGCATTATTTCAGTCAAAACAGCTCAGTTCCTTCCAAGAAATTGGTTAGGGCAAAGAATGTGTTGTTTTGACCATGTTAGGGTGGGGGGAAGAAGAGATAAAAAAGAGCTTGCAAAGCTCTTCCTTGGAGGAGTGTGACTGTGCCTGTGCACAGCAGCGTGGATGCAGGGTTTGGCCATGGAAAGGAGGCAAAGGTATTCAAGGACACAACCAGCACCTTTCCCCTGAAAATCTCCATGAACATGGCAAGCCACAACCCTCAGAAATTTAAAAAATAAAATAAAAACACAGGGAGCCTGCTTCTGGTGGCCACGCACTCAAGAGGACCAAAAAACCTGCTTGGGTTCTCCTTGGAGGCAAAGCAGCAGGAAAAGGCAGGAACCAAGGCAGCTATGGTGGGATATGTTGACTGATTGAGGAATCAAGAAGCAGAGGATTGAAGCTATGGATTTCCTCTACATGAGGAGGAAAGACCTGCTGCTAGAGAAGGGCTGGGGAAGATGTTATTTGGGTAGAAAGAGTAATTGAAATCAATCTGAGGAATGAAAGTGGTGGGGAGAAGAAATCAGATCAAAAGTGTGTTGAAGGGAAGGTGGGAGTAGCCAGAAGGAACTGTACAAGCATGCTTGCTTCTAGTCTTGATTAGAGCACAAAATTCTCTCTCATTCTGCCTCTATTGGCAGCAAATCTGTCTGAAGTCCATCAGGAGAGGACTGCCCAGGTCCCTTCAGCAGCCACCCCCACCTGCCAGAGCCACACAGCTGAGCTCAAGCAGGGTTTGCTTGTCCCTGGAGTTTCTCTCTGCTGTCCACCTCTGCACTGATTTTTGCCTTTTCCAACCCACATAAAACCCTTTTAAATTTATTCCTTCTGCACAGGAAAACGGTTGCTGCAACCAATCTCCTGCCCAGCACAAGAGTTCTCTGAAAGGAGAAAGAGGGCTGCAAAGACAGAAAACCTGAAGGTGCTGAGTGTCCACTAAGATCTAACTAAAGACCCAAGAGAGCAGCTACATGAAAAAGTGTGAAATTCTCTGGCCCACCAAACTGCACAAGCACCTGAGCTGCCACAAAGGACACTTAGCACGGAATGAGGGCATGATAGGTAGGAAGAAGGGATGCAGAATTATTTTTTTGGGATGCAGCAATAACTAAGAGTAGTCACTGCACTAACCCTGCAGTTTAGCAAGCAGCAAAGTCAGTGTCAGTGGGCTCTGGCCCTCAAGGGCAATTTTTGCCTGGTCCAAGAGGATCAGTTAGGCAATCTAATAAAAAATTAACATCCCCCCCACATCAAAGTTCACTTTTAGGTGCTGCAGCTGCAAAATTCCCAAAGCCAACACACAGGTAGCAGGAGGAACATGCAGCCAAACTGCCCCTTTTTGGATAGGTTACTGTGTGGCTGGCTTAAGTCATTGGGATCATTTATGAGTGAAAATATCCACACGTGTTTAAGGTGTTTTTCTAAAAACACACAAGGCAATCAGGTCACATCTACGTCTCTCTGGAAAATGTTTAAAAGAAAAAAAACCAACAAAAACAACCAAACCAAACAGCTACAGTTTTCTATGAGCTGTTGCTGGGTTCTCACAGGTCACCCACTTAACAGAAGGACTTGGGAACTGAAGATGCTCTCATACTCAGCTTCCTAGGAAAGCTTGTGGTGTTTAGCCTCAACTGCTTTTGTGATCTGCCTTTGTGAGCAGAAATAAACCAGCAAAAAAGCATCCTGCCTCTGAAGAGCACTCGAGCCCAGCTGTTAGCCTGGATCAGACTCACATTGCAGCACCTGCCCAAAATAGAATTGGTCAACAGGCTTCTGAGCCTTCACTGGCTGCCTCTGGTTCTGCAGCTCTGCAGCTAAGGGAAAAAGGGAAAAAAGCCTGAAATCTCAAATCAAATTGCAAGTATCCTATTTATGATGCCACTAAGAAAGCAAGCACAGCTGCTGAAGTTGCAGGATGAAAATACTGCTTGTGTAGCCAATGCTCCTGTGATTTTCACAAATCTGAAATACAACCAAACCTGAAATGCTGTTTGCAGATGAAATGCTGTCAAACCATTCTTACAAAGTCACCACTCAAACCAGTGACTCAAGACACAAGTCATGTCTTCTGCTGCTCTTCCCAAAAGAGCTGCAGTACTACAGCTTCTCCAAAATAGAGGAGTCAAGTTTTAACTCAGGCTGAGAGCCATTTGCCAGGGTAATCTCTTTGCAACACAGGTAAATATGGTTCATCTCCAACAGCCAACCCAAGCAACCAGAGAGGACTCATCTTACATTACAAGGAAAACCATCACAAGGTGACAAAGTAGGACCAAATAAATTACAGAAGCCTTTGATCAAGATCTAAGCAATGCCTCTGAAAAGACTGGATTCCAAGCAACCTCAGGAAAAATATTTTAAGAACAGCAGAGTGCAATTACAAGACCTCTCCCTCCCATCCTTCCAACAGACCTCAGGACAAACATTAAAACCAATCAAGCTGACATGAGGCACGCTGCCTGGAGGAAAGAGTTGCTCAAAACCCAAATGCTGCTATGGTTTGTTACCTGGTGATACCACACTGGTTCTCTCTCCCCCTGCCTCCCTTCCAGGGATCCCCATTCACCAGCTAAAGCCACACAAGCTCCCTCTACTTCTGTTCTTCAAACATGGGATAACATTCCAACCCTATTACCTTGGCAAGCCTGCAATATAGGACCATGAATCCTTCTGAGGACTGTAGGTCTCAACTGAAGAAAGTGCCCCATTTTCATTCCTGCCACCAACAGCCACCAGCATGTCAGTAATAGCTCCCAGGTAGAAATCTACACGGCGTTGTCTCATGGAGGCAACCTGTCAATAAAACACAACATGCTGACACCTTCAAACAGCAGGTAAACAAGCTGACTTATTGTATACTCGTGGCTGCAGATAGGATTTGCTTCCCCACATTGATTTGAAAAGGAAACCTACCAGGTTTGACATATTAAGAAAATATTTTTTGATTTTCTGCAGTAGCCTGGTACATTGCACTCCTTTTTTAAAAAAAAAAAAAAAGGGGGACAACAAAGGATTTAAGAGACAGGTCACTCTATAAAGGTTTGTGTTACATGGGCCTCCTTCTAAAACTCTGCAAGAACAGTAACTTGGAAACACTCAGAAACACAACTGAACCACACAGGAAGATTAGTTCCAACTATGGGAACAGGCACTATTTTACAGGTCCTGCACTGGCTGCAGGGTTCTGCAGCAGGACTGAAGTGAACAGCTTTTTTCTAAGAGACATATAGCACAGAAACCTTTTGCAGGCATCAGTTTCTTTTTACATCAAACCCACTTTTGCTTTATTCATACGTGTTATTGCTTGGGAAAGAGAAACTAAGCAATCGTGTCCATTCTAACATTACTCCCCAAAATAATCTAAAGAGTTGCAGGTGGATGCTGACCAGGAATTTCACAGATGAGATGCCCAGTTCCCCAGTGAAGCTGCAAATATACCCCAAAATCTTCCCCTGCATGTGTAACTTAAGAATTCCCACAAAGGATTTACGTAGCCAACCCGAGTAACCTGATTTGCTATTTTCAAGTGCTGCCATTCTAACAAGCCCTGTCCTTCCACCAAGAAGACACTCTAAACATTATGGACTTTAAACAGAGAAATAATACAGCTTAAGTCTCACCTTTATCCACTGGTTACAGCGGGGATCATACCTATATAGGAGATTTGAAGCTGCATCCCCTCCATTGTCTCTGGAAAAGCTGCCTCCGGCTATGAAGATGAAGCCTCCCAAGACTGCAACACAGTGGTGACTTCGCCTGGCTGGGAGAGGGGTTTCTGCCACCCACTGCCCCTTTCTGATGTCCAAGAAGCAGGTATCATCACTCAGTTCCAGGCACCGTTCAGAAACCTCCCCTCCCACAAAGAGGAGCCTTTCCTCAGAGGTCCTCAGGGCTGTCCTCTTGTTCTGCAGCACCGGCTGAGCAGTGACGTTGTTGTGATAGTTCACTGCCTCCTCTATAAACCCCTCACAGTTTGCTTCTTTGGGAAGAAGAGAGCAGACAGCAGGCTTGACTCGATGGAGGAGATCACTTTTAGGTATCAAGGGAAAATGAATGTTATCCAGAACCTGGTAAGCCTCGTTCTCCCTTTCTGGGTACTGGGTAAGCCACTGCAGAGCAGCCTGCAGCAAGTCGTGCTCGCACTCCTGCTGCACGTTGCTGCTGTCCAGGTATTGGCACAACTTCTGCAAGGAAATGTTCTGCAGGAAGTCCGGGGTGAAAGAGAGAGTGCCAAAGTTCTGCAAGATGAAAGAATCAATGTAGGAGTCAAGGCGCTTCAGGTTGTAAATGGAGGCAAGCTCCTGCAGGTACAAATAATTCTCCTCACTGACTTCATTCTCCAGGTACTCGCAGCAGAAGTCAACCACCTTCCAGATCTGCAGCAGGTGAGCCGTTTCCAGCACGTAGTCAATATTGCCACCATCTAAAGACAGCTCACTGCCATAAAGGAAATCCACCACGGCCTTGAGACCGATGTAAGAGGCTCCAAAAAGTTCCACCTCCTTCTGGTGGGCTTCTCGCATCCCGATGGTGAACATGGAGTTGAAGTAATCGCTGCAAACCGCCAGGAGGTTGCGATGGGCAGGGACTCTCTGCTCATCCACCACGAGGACAATGTCACAGAAAAGGCCACGGTGCCTCTGCTCATTCAGGCTCTGAAGAACGAGACTGGAGTGGTCGTCCCACCTGTACACCTGGAATAAAGGAGCAGCATCAGGCAGAGGTCGTCTCCACCGCGACGAATTCCGGCGCGCACCAAGCGTTGCCCCGCGAGGATGAAATGCAGGAGAGACAAAGCTTACTTGTGTGGCACATTTATAATAAATTCTGACTTGAGACAGTTGGCAAGCAACAAAGTACAAGCCCAAGCTTCTCACCTTCACGCTGAAATGCCTTCGCAGACATTTACTGCTTCCTACTCCCCTTTCTTTATATGATTTACTCCTACTTCCTCCACAAGGCTGCATCCAAACCTCCTCCCTGATGATTTATACAGGCATAATTTGCTGAAACTCTTCCACTCATTGTCTTTGAGACATCTTGCTGACATTTCCTTCCGTACTCGTCCCCCAAATGACTCCTTACAGAGTTCTTCTCAACTAAGCTACTTGCTAAATATTTGGAGTGGGAGACACACAGGCAGCAGCGTGCCAGATTTTCATTCAGCCCATGTATTGTTTGGGTTGGTGCTTACTTGACAGCTACCTCCCCCTAAATCTTTTCAGAACTCTGCATTTCTAAGCCTGTTAGGGAAAAATCCCTCTCTTTCTTTCCATATTATTCCAGGCACACACACTGCATTCAAAAATAATAGCTGTTTATTTATGTCCAAAGCCAAACATGTGGATAACTTATTCCCATAAGACTCCTACTTGCTTCCAGAAACCGAGGTAGTTCTTGTTTTAATGAATACAACTGACTATTTTTTTTTTTTTTTAAGAAAAGTGAAAATACCCTCAGAACATGTCAGATAAGTGCCATTCTTGGATCCCTCTGGTCCAGACATTCTTCCCACCAGCTCTGTATGTGCCACAGAGCTTCTGCAGCAACCAGTGTTTGCCTCTCTCATAGGCTGGTGTTACAAGTCTTAAGAAGAAACAAAATGAAAACATTCTGTTACCCTTTGTATGTCCTGCAGAACACCTACTGAAGGGCCTGGTCACCCCAGCAGCTTTTAGGACCATCCTTCCAGAGGAATGGAATGCTTGATGGTACAGCCAGTTTACCTTGTGATCTCTCTTAATAAAAGCCAGGTTAAGTTAAATGCAAATACATAACTTTAATTACTAAATCCAAAGCAGGCAGAGTTGCAGAGCCTGTAAGAACATGTAAGAGAAATGAAAAGAGGTGGAAAGGAAGCACATCTTTGGATCATACCAAAGTTAGCTCTGCCCACTTCTGCTGTAGGACTCTGGGTCCTGCCCAGCTGTACACCCTCAGCCTCCATTCCCAAAAGTGACACCCTGAAGAGGTCTCTCAAGCCACATCTGCACTGGTAAGAACCACACAGAAGTCTCTTCAAGCCTCTCAGGCACTCAGCCTTTCCTTCACCAAACTGTTGCTTCTCCTGGAAGTTCTAACTACAGAAAGCACATGATTATTGCTGTCTGGCTAAGCCATTAATGTGTTGGTTAAATCACAGTGAGACAACACCTCTACCCACCTAGGTGGGAAAGGTTCAAGTCCTAGAGCCAATCTTCTTTGCCCTGCACACAACCCTCTCCCTAGCTATGCATCCTGTGTACATAAATTGCTAATTGCACTTTTTACACCCCGGATTACTGCTCACCACTGGTCCAGACATGATGGCAGCCAATGGTCCTGAGCTAACACCAACTTTTGGGAGCCTGACCTCCTAAATGTGCCTCCCAGCAGCTGGTGGTAGAGTGGCAGGCAGCCTGCCAAAGAGCAGACCCAAAGTAATAACCAAATGTGCTGCCCCGTGCCTGATATCCCCGTGGTTTCTCTTTAGCTTTGCTTACACTCTTCCCTAAACAATGGAGACTCAGCTGCCAAAAAGCCTTCTGCTGGAGTCACTTTGTACATGCAAGTCTGCAGAGTTAAAGCAATTTAAGAGGCTTCAGTAATTGTGAGTTTTCGAGGCCAAAACTCTTTTGATTTGCCTTTATACTCATTGCCTCGCTGTATCTCTGAACTTAAAAAGGGACTTAGGTATGCACAAAGTAGCTTCTATTGAGGAATAAAACTTCCAGAAAACTGAAACAGAAAAATATATGGGGTCTAAGGACTGCAGAGGTTTTTTATCTTCATTTTTCTTTTTTTTTTTTTTTAATCTTCATTTTTCATACAGGAGCCCAAGCAGAGCAACGGAGGAGGTGGGAGAAGAATAAATATGGCAAAGGAAAAAACCAACACATCTGTGGCAGCAGCAAAGGACAGCAGATAAACAGAGAGTAACCACAGCACCCTCTTCTGAATCTGACTCACAGGGGACAGTTATTGGATTAAATCAAAAACATATTCCCTGTAAACTGGCTGATCATTTCTTTCTAATATTCTCTAATACCACCAGCGTGCATAACGAGATTAAAGCAGAATATAAGATTTGCCAGAGATCCCCATTTACTTAGCTGCCTGTTGAGTCAGCAGCATAATCCTGCACACAAATACTCCTAACAACTTGTACTCCTAAAATCCTTGCTGCCGTGTAGATCTGCTGCTACTTCAGAAATCAAGCATAAAATCATTATATGTGGCATCAGCTGGATGCAGAATACATTAACATATTTCAGCAGCTTAGCAAGTTCGTTTGTTTAGGGAGCAAATAACAGAAGCTGAGAGCTGCACATTTCAAAACCAAGACTAATTTTACACTAAACATGAACATCTTTCTTGAGCTATTTATATTCTGTAGAACAGCTTTAGCATTATCTAGTAATTCTAAGTTTAACAGATAGTGACAGCTGCTGTCTAAGCAAGGAAATAAAACAATCCTGTCAAGTTAATTAATTTTTAATATGATGAATTATTATTACATTCAGCCTAAACCAATTGACTGGTAGACAGGCTCAGCACTCAGGGAAAGATTATATTGGGAGAGATGTGTTTCAAATGTAGTCCCATTTATCTTTTATCAATTGTATTAGAGCAGCATTCTAACTTATTTAGGATACAAAGATCTAATTTCTTTCAGAATGTTCATGCAGTACCACTTCTCTTTAGTGAAGCAAGAGAAAATGAGATGTGGCTCATTCAGTTTTGATAAGGCAGATACAGGCACTGAAAAGTTTTATTTTTTTTTCTAGTTGCTGTTGGTAGAACCAGGTACTTGTTCTGCAGCATCTGTAACCTAGTGCTGCTACTAGAACAGAACATTCTTCACCAGTATGAAACAAAGTGAACATAATAATCACAACTATAGTAACATCTTCTCAATCTTAGGCCATTATCCCAATGATCTGCATTTAGAAGTACCTAAGGTGGAGTTCTGTGGATTCCCACACAAAATCAATGTATATATAGAGACAGAGATTCTGAACATCTTGAGTTCACTACCATAATCACAGCTTGCAGGAGTGAGGCTCCTGTCTTGTACAAAACAAAGATTAAAACTACAAATTCTTTGCTTCTGTAACTACCTTGGATTTTATGACATGGCTTGGTAAGAAAAAATTCACAGAATAAACACATTGCATTTAATGACAGAGTTGTTGATGTAGAGAAAATACTGAGCTGTGATTGATGATGTGGGTTTCTTTATGAGTTATGAGTCATGATGAACTGATGCCCATTTGCTGCTGCCTTTTTTTTTTCTAATTTTTTTTTTCAAGCCCACTAGGTAGCAACTTCTATCAAAAACATTTGAGCAAGTAGATCACTGCTTGAGCTTTTTTTAAAACAGGTCTGAAGAATATTGACATTCCTCCAAAACAGTCTCTCCATATGACAGCCTTTGCACTCCTTCTTGTTATTTCTGTAATTTGATTTTTTTTTTTTTTTTTAATTTTTGGTAGGCAAAACAAAACGTACAAACCTTTGACGATTCACTTATCTTGTGTGGACGACAAATCCTGGTTTGCCTGGTTCCCTCCATGACAGCCTGATCCGTGCTCCTTCTAGAACAAAAGCAAAGCTGTTAGCAGCATCCCAACCCTTCCCGACTGCTACAACCCACATCGCCCCCAGTCAGTAACACAATTCAGGAGACCTCTACACGCCCTGAAAACTTTGAAGCTAAAATATAGAGGGAGGTTGGGTGTTTTTTTTCCCCCTCCCTGCTGTGTTCTCGTGTTGATGCTCGGGTCAACAAGTTGGGTGTAGGCGAGGGTACAACCCGAGTTACTCGCTGGTGTTATTTACTCACTGCCAGTCCTCTCTCCAGCTGTACAATCATCTCCTTTTCACCGCCAAGCGCTGGAGCCGCGGTGGGGCAGTTGCGGACCGAACCGCTCCCTGCCCGCGGCTGCGCTGCGGTACCGGGGGAGGCACCGCGCAGCGTCCGCACCCCGCGGGGCCCTTCCGCGGCGGCTCATCCTCCGCTCCCCCCGCTTCTACTCAGCCGGTTACATCGCTCCGCGACCTCCGCTCCTCTCAATCCCCGGCAGCGGGGGAGACAGCGCAGCGAACCGCCCGCCGGGCTGGGTTCGGTTCGGGGCCCGCCGCCGCCGGGCCAGGAAATGCCGGGCGGCTGGAGCGGGGAGGGACCGAGGCGGGGCGGCAAGAGGCGGCGGGGCCGGGGGAGGTGCCGCGGGGAAGGGCCTCGGAGATGCCGGGGACCCCAAATGGCTGCCGGGCCCCTGGGATGAGGGGGGGTCCGGTCCGAACCCCTGAGCGCAAAACCCCGGCAGCATCCGTGGGGGTGCAGCCAAGGCCTTGGCTGGTTCGGGGACAGGGTGTTGGTATCACAAGGAGGGGGACACGGGTGTTATTTTGTGAAGTGGTGAGAAGCCGTGCAAGGTGTGTGTGTGTGCACACTAAGATAGGGCAAGGAGCCTGCTCACCAGCTCTTCTTGCTCACCTGGATGTGAATCTACCCGACCTCAAAACTGCCTGGCCTGCAGCAGGCACCTCTTGAGCAATGTGTGCTGCTCTGAGGCTTTTTCATATCAATTAGGGACCAGGAGGCTTAAGTAAGATAATAAAAGTTAATAAAAAACACCTCGGTGAACACCAGGGCTGGCACTGCCCCTCCTTCAGGGTTGAAGTAAGAAGCAAAGACTTTGTCTGCAGACCCCCTCGTGTCCCATTTCAGTGCAAGCTAAAAGAAAGCCAAACCCCTTTGTTAATCCAGCACTCCAGAGGTTATCATCAGGGCAGCTGAAGCCAGAAAGATTCTGTGTGCATCCAAGCTCCATCTGCTGTCACCCAGGACAGCCCAGTTTGGACATGTCCCACAGGGTGACACAGGGCAGTTGTCACTGGCAGAAGATGATGTCTGCAGCGTGGGGCAGCCCCATTTTAAACAAGAATTGTGCCAGGGCTGCCTGGGGTGTTAGCACCTTCACCCACCTCAGCTGCCACCCAGCCCTCCTCTGCAGATAACAACTCCAGAGCTGTAGCATCCAGCTGGCTGGGGCTGTTCTTCAGCCACCCCAGAGACACCAGAGATGAGGATGGGGTTCTATTAAACTGATTACTGAGTCTGAAGATGAGAAGCATTTCTGGTTTCTCTTGTAGCCCTTGTGACCACAGGGACACAGAATAAAGACCCTTGATTCCTGGACTGAGTAAAAACTTTGCTGGCAACCCTAATGCTACTGGTGATCTATAAATTCACTCTTCCTAAAAAAAGGGTATTATTCTCTCCATTATTTTCTGTGCTTATGCACAGATAAGACACAGGTGGAGACACATGGACCCAGCCCTCCACTGCAGATAACAACTCCAGAGCTGGGGCTGTAGCATCCAGCTGGCTGAGGCTGTTCTTCAGCCACCCCAGAGACACCAGAGATGAGGATGGGGTTCTATTAAACTGATTACTGAGTCTGAAGATGAGAAGCATTTCTGGTTTCTCTTGTAGCCCTTGTGACCACAGGGACACAGAATAAAGACCCTTGATTCCTGGACTGAGTAAAAACTTTGCTGGCAACCCTAATGCTAATGGTGATCTATAAATTCACTCTTCCTAAAAAAAAAGGTATTATTCTCTCCATTATTTTCTGTGCTTATGCACAGATAAGACACAGGTGGAGAAGCAGGATTGGGGACAGCCGTATAGTAAGACCAGAAGAGAAGCCAGAGAGGCAAGGACCTAGCAATATATTTTAGGAGAACAGCTAAGCCTCCTGAGCAGCCATGGCTGTGCAGAGCCAACCTGTTTGCTCAGCTCCTTCTGGACAGCTGAATGTCAGACCAGCTATCCAAGACCTCATGCTTGCTGGAGACATTTTTTTGAGGAAGTCTATAAGTCCTCTTCCACTATCTCATGTCTGCACGTCCTCTGTGAGATGGACAGATGCTTCTGCCAGGCCACTGACATCTTCCTTTCCACCCATGGATTCACAAGACCCATGTGCAGAAAGTGGAGGACTCAAAACTCCCCTATAAAAAGCAAACCAGAGCCCAACAAAGCCAGAAAACTAGGTACTTTCCCCTCTCAAGTTACAGCCTGGTGAAACTGAGCGCAGTACTTATTCCTCCATGCATTAAAAATAAAAATCCATTAAAATGTGTCAAAGACAAGGCAAAGAAGCAAAGAGATGTTTGATCCCACAAAGAAGATGTGCATTTCTCAGCTTTGAATCTGGTACTTTAAAAGTGTGAAGCTTGAAATTCATTAGGAGTATAATTCCAACTCTGGGTCAGAGAGGCCCAAACAAGGCTGAGGTTTTCTCCTGCTAAGGGAAATGACATTTCAGCCACCCACCTCTCCCCTAGGAAACATCCAGAGCTGATGAGCAAGCGTGAAGGGACAAGGACAACCAGCAGCTGTTGCAGGTATAAACAGCAG
This sequence comes from Heliangelus exortis, assembly GCF_036169615.1. NCBI lineage: Eukaryota > Metazoa > Chordata > Aves > Apodiformes > Trochilidae > Heliangelus > Heliangelus exortis. The sequence continues at coordinate 2,186,127 of NC_092434.1, forward strand.
CAAGGTAGTGCCAACAGATAAGAAATGCAGACTAGGAAAAAAAAATATGTTTATAAGCACATAATGGTCAGCAGAAAGGCTTTTAAAAAAAGTGTCCCTATAGGCAGCTCCAAAAGAAAATCGATAGAAATTCAGCCCTATTAAAGTGTGATTATATTATCATCTGGAGCCTACAGAGACACTGAGTTTGATTCACCCAGCTGCCATGTCCTACACTTGTACTGACTTCAGGAATATTTCTCTTCCCTATGACCTCATCTCTATCCTGGAGATGCACTGCAGCACTACGCTCATGTTTTGGGCCCTGATGCTACAGGGAACCTCACGTCATTCAGGAATCTCTCTGGAAGCAGCTGCATGCAGGACGAGGGCTTCATTTTGCAGGGCAGTTAATGATGTCTCTTACAATTAGCACATGCTCTGGTGATGTTCCCTGAGATGTCTGAAAACACTGAGTAACTGTGAGTGGTAATGAGGTTTTTACTGGTCAGACTTTACAACACGTAAAATAAATAACAAACACCCTCCTGCAAACTTTAAGAGAAACAAAATGTGTTGGTTTGGTTTTTTTTTTTCTTTCCGTGGAATGCAGTTTTTATTAAAATGATGCTATCCAGCCCCCAAGGCTTAGCACACACCAGGACTAGTTTTTAAAACTCTGGTCCTTGGGCACAACACCAGAGGATGCCATTTATTTCCAGATGAGTTCTGCAAAGCAAAAGTCCTGCCTTTTATTTCTGCGGGACTGAAGTGCGATCTTACAGACAATTCTTAGCCTTTTGCCTCCAAAGAAACAGCATCTCCCTAGCCTTATTGCTTTGGGTCCACGTTATATTTTTAATTCGCAGCCCGGCAGGGGGAGATCGCTCCATCCGCAACGGGGTAAAACACACCGGCACCCCGCTCCGCACCCACACCTGAAGCAACAACGAGCTGTCAGCACACAAAGTCACCCTCACAGACCCCCTTCGAGGTCCGGGTTGGATCGCAAGGATGGAGACGGGGAACGGAGCCCCACTCCCACTCGCGGCTCTGCGGGGCGATGCTCCGGTTCCGCCGCTTTCCCTGGCGCAACCCCCACGCCGGTCCCCGAACCCCCCATCCGGAGCCGGAACCGGAGCTGCCCCCTTCGCCTTCTTTCCCCCCTCCCCGCCTACCTGCTCTCCTCCTCGGCTACCTCCCGTGGGCCCGGCCCGGCTCCCGACCCCGCCGCGCAGGCAGCGGCTTCTCCATCTTGCGCATCGCTTCTCCCTCCTTCCTCCTCCTCCCGCCCGTCAGGGGCTAGAAAAATATCGGGGGGGAGAAAGGGAGGGCGAGAAGGGGAGGAGAGGGGAGGTTGGAAAAAAATATCAGCGGCCGAAAAACAACGCATCCACTGCGGAGAGACCTGGACGAGCCCCTCTCCCCCCTGCGCGGGGGGGGGGTGTTTGCATCCTCCAGACAGTTTTCCCCCGCATCACCATCATCATCATCATCATCATCATCACACCCCTCCTAACACACACACACACACACACACATCCAAGCTATTGCATCACCCCCAAACCCCCGCGCAGGGCCGGGAGGGGCGGGCGGGGGCCGGCTCAGCGCAGGCCGCGGATCTATTGGCAGCCGGCGGCGGGGCGGAGGCGGGCGGCGGGCTCGGCGCTGCGCGGGGCTGCGCGGTGCGGTGGCAGCAGCGGCAGTGGTAGTGGCAGTGGCAGTGGCGGTAGCAGCGGCTGTTGCCCACCAAGCTCCGCACCCCTCCGCGCTCCCCCTCCCCCCCCCAGCCCCCTCGCCGGCAAGGCCGGTCGCCCCCATGGCCACCAAAATCGACAAGGAGGCGTGCAGGGAGGCGTACAACCTCGTCAGGGACGATGCCACCGAGGTCAACTGGTAGGTGGGCACCGGTGCTGTGGGATTCCCCCTTCTTTCCCTCCCCACCCTCACCCCCACCTCCCGAAAAGGTGACTTGTACGGACCTCATTCCCTTTCACCTCTTCCCCCTTCCCAAAGGATGCTTCGGTACAGTGTGTTCTTCCCCAGCTCCTCTTTCCCCTTCCCAAAGCCTGACTGGTAAATATATCCCCCTTCCCTTTCCCCCCATCCCAAAGGGTGTCTTTTAAGTCTATTATCCCTTTTCCCCCCATCCCAAAGGGTGTCTTTTAAGCCTATTATTCCCCTGCTCTTTTCCCCCTCCCAAAGGGTGACTTTTAAATACAACGGCTCTACAATCGTCCCTGGAGACCAAGGAGTAGACTATGAAACCTTCAAAAGGAAGTGTACAGGTAAGCTCCGTCTCCATTGCTTTGGCACCTTCCCGGCTTTCTTGCTGCCCGGTGCGAGGGGGGAAAGGATGGGAGAAAACTTGGGAAAAGTGGAATTCGTGCTGCCTGCCCCGTCCTGCATGATCGCGTTTCCAGCTCACTGAAGTCCAGAGTCCAGCCGGTCCTTTGTCTCACCCTTAGGCTTAAGGTCCTTTGGGGTTTTTTTTCCCCCTCTTTTGCACATTTTTTCCTTGCTTTTCGGTTATAAGCGAGTAAAATGCTTGGTTAGCAACGGTCTCCTTGTTTAGCACTGAAGCTTCAAAGCAAAAAAAAAAAAAAAACAAAAAAAACAAAAAGAAAAAAAGAAAAGAAAAAAGAGACTCGGTTTTTGTGGCTAAAAAGATGCAAACAGAACAGTTTGCAATAAAATTATTCTGTGAATTGCATCCATAGCAGTAAAGTGACTGCAGTTAAAAAGCTTCCTGGGATTTTTTAAGAACATGAAACTGGAGAAGAGAGTGGTTATAGCAAAGATCAGCTCAAACAATACAGCACTGGGAACAACCCGAGATGTGGCATTGCACAACCACAACAGCTCCAGCTCTAGGTTTAAACGTGGCAGCTGATTGTTGTTTGAGCTGTTGGTTGTACAACATGAGCAGGGGAAACAAAGCCTGGGGAAAATGAAAATAGACAGAGGAATATTTAAATTCATCTGATCGTTACTTTTGTTGTAACTTCTAGGAGGGGATTTTATTGCTTTTCCTGCTCTCTTGGCTGCTATTTAAGTGTCACCAAGTGCCATGAGATGTGAAGCATTTGTGGCTCTTACTGGTCTATACAAAAGTCTTTCTCACTCACCCAGTTTCTCAGCAATCAAGGATGATGGTTAACCTGTATTTTTAAAATTCTGTATCTGTATTGGGAAGGAATTGTGTTTTTCAGCAGTCTCTCCCTTCTGAGGGTGGGGTGACCCTGGAGACACTGTAGTCCCACAGCTATTGAAACACCAAATCCTGTCCAAAGTGGGCTCTTAAGTGCTAGGGCTTGGCTATATTTTACTGAGTTGGAGGGGAAGACTTCCAGTAACTTAAAGGAGAGCAGGACAGGATTGATATTTATCAGTCAATAAATAGCATAGGGGAAAAAATACATTTTAGTCCTTGGAAAGTATCCACCAAATCGATAGAGTTTTTACTGCTCTGCATGGCATTTGCAGGGAGGTCTTGCTAGGATTAACATTTCCAACTCTTTCTGAGACTTTTGGAGGGAAAATTATCAAAACTGAAAAGGGGGAAATTATCAAAACTCTTGTAGTTGATGCCAGAAGACCTGATACCCTGTACCACAAGAACTCCTTCCTACCCAACTCTTCTTAATGGGCTACATAAGAAAAAAAAAAGTAATTCCCTGGCATACAGGGAAGCCCAGGGCTCAGCACTTCCTAAATTCATTCCAACATTATCCAAAGGGTTGGTAGGTTTCTTGCAAGGTCAACAGCTTCAGTATCTAAGTGCCATGTTCTCTGCCTCCTCTTGTGGCCAGGATAACTGTCTCCAGACATCTGGGGCTTGGAGAGGAACCTCTCCCATTTGTTTTCTTTCTTTGTTTTTCAGGAGTAAAGCTCTTATTTTATCTGAACTGATTTTTAATGTTTTGGCTGGAGTGGCTCAAGGACAGTTCCAATCTTCCCTTCTGCAGCAAAGGCAATCCTTTGATCCAGTGGCTAAGCAGACAGAGGATTTTGGCAGAGAAAAGTCAGTCACTGCTGGGGCTGGGCAGGACACATATAAAAAAACTGATAGAGGCACATATTGCACTTTGGAATACGGCCAGTTTTGTTTTCTTGCCATTGTTTGCACGAGCCAAACCCTTATTTATACTCAGGGTATTAAAGCAGAGTTTAAGGAACCCTGGTTTTATACCAGCAAAGTGCCAAGCTGCCCCCAACACTGAACTTTTTACAGCAAAAAAGGAATCTTTGCATATTTTAGCATAATAAGGAAAGAGTTAAAAAAAAGGGCATCTGTGGGGTAGGCTGTGGCCTATTGTTAGCTTACAGCTACTTTGTTGCTCCTTTTCCCTTTTCCTTCACACCCTCCTTGGCAGACCAGAGGCAAGAGGTTATCCTCAAACTTACCTAAGGATGTAGGGAACTACAGGTACCAGTGCTTGGCTGAGTGCTGGAAAGGATCTTCCTCCACCCAGGAATTACAGTGCAGAAGGCTGGGATGCAAGAGGGAGAAGTTGTGGTGCCTCCATCTGTGCAGCAACCCTGCACCTGGACCCCTAGACATAGGCAGAAAACCAGATTCAGGCTAGCAGTGAAGTTAGAGCTTTCCTTCCCATCTGGAAGAAAGGTGCCAAATGTTACTATGAAGCTGGGTGGAATATTTCTACTGAAACTAAGTCATTTAAAAAAGAGCAGAAAGGGATGGGAAGAGCTGTTAAATATTATTCCTTCCTACCTCTTTCTACGTGTTGCTGGAGAGAAGTGCTACTATCAATACCAACAGCTTCAGAAAATGCGATTAAAAGATTAAAAACACTGGCATCAGAGTAAACTTCCTTCCTTGTTTTGAATTCCTGTTTTGTGAAAAACACTGCCCTGAAAGCCACAAAGTGCTCCAGCTGCCTCTGGTAGAAGCCAAGCATAATTTGGTGGTTGAAGGTGAGAGCTGGAGCTGGAATTGAAAACCTCAGCATGCAAAGTTTCACCAAGCCCCTCCATCCAACCTTGCTCTGTTCTGCTTTCTCCACCACCTATTTCAGAGTCGTCCTGAGTGGCAAAGCTCTGTGTTCCCTGCTTCCTTTAATCACCATTCTCATTAAAAGCAACTTCACCATGCAGCACGTATTGCTGCACTTCAGGGCATGAAATTACAGAGCAGTGTCAGTGTGTGTGCTAATTCATGTGGCTCTGAGACCAAGGAGGTCTTTTGTACCAGTTTGGAAGACATTTGCCTGTGGTGGATATCCTGCCTTGTGCAACAACAGAGGTTAGGAAGGGCTGGAGGGTTGGTAGCAGGGTTGTATTTTTTGCTTTTTCTTCCTCTCCCCATACATCACCCTTTTCATACAGTCCATGGCCCAACCCATCACTGATCCTGCAAACCTCCTTGGGGAACGAGAGTGGATGAGGACAAAGGGAAAAGCAAGAAGCTAAAAATGCTTCTTTCAATGGAAGCAGCAGGTCAAAAAGAGCATGTTTGGAGAGAGAGCTCTCTGCAAAGCTCCAGCATCACTCCGTGGGCTGCTGCTGAAGGAGCACACAGCAGCCCAGGACCCTGAGCTCCTGCAGCCCCTCTGCCTTGGCTGGGTTTCATCCCTCCCACTGCTCTCCTTTCAGACAGTGCCCACAGATCCAAGGGGTGGAGGCTTTTCCTTCCTAAAGCTCTTGACTAAGTTTTGTGTACTAGCAGGGAAGTTTAAGGAACTGCACCACGAAACTTTCCTTCTTTTCCCATCTCACTCTTTGGGGATGGCAATTGCCACACTTCCAGGAAGAAAACATGGTAAGAAAAGCTGCTCCAGGGCCATTTGGTTCAGAGTCCCACTGCAAACACAGCTTGAACCCTGGACTTCAGTGTGTGTGTCAGTCTACACTGTCCTGCTCTTGTTTGTCAGTGTTCATGTCCAGCCCAAGGATGGTTCCTCTGCTTTGGTTGGTGGCACTGCTTGAGTCTCAGGCTGTGGTTTTCTCTGCCCTCCAAAGACCATCCTCAGATGCGTTGATGCCTCTCTGCCAGCTTATCCCAAAGTGAAGTCAAGGGGTTTGGTTTAAACCTCTGACACAAAAAAGTCCTTATATGATGAAAAGGTGGCACCTCCCCTTGCAGGGCTGTGTAATGCCCAAAATACCTGGCTGTGGTGGCCTTTGTCTGACCCAAAGAGTCTGGAGACCAAAGTTGAGGGACATTAATTGAGTCAGGGTCATTAAACACAGAGTGCAGACACCCCCTGTGTCTTCTGGCTAAGGAGTGTTTTGGGTTGGCTTAACAGCACCAATTACATCTGCATTAAACAAGGACTGGATTCAAGGCTTTTGAACCATTTTCCTTCACAGTTCCAGCCCTTGCTTCTGCAGGTGGCGTGGATCCAGAAGCAGTGATTTGGTGTTGAGTAGTATGTGCCATCAGGACACTGAAAAAAAAAAAAACCAAACAGCTGAGCTGGTGGATTTGAATCCAGAAGCAAAAATAAGAGTTGAAGGTTATTGTACAGAAGGTTGTGAAGGTTCTTGGTGGTTTTTTGGGGTTTGGTTTAAATTTCAAAGACTTACAAGTGGGCTGGTGATGTTATTGCCCTGAAGAGTTGAGTGGCATACAACTGGGATACTGAAATAAAAGTCCAGTCAAAAACATCCACTTAAACTTTTGTTTGTGTCAGTAATACCTGACTGCACTGACCACTTTGCCTCAGTGTCTGTCTTAGGAAGCAGCAGAGCACTGCATGGTTTCTGTCTGTAATTTACTTTTTTTTAAAGTGTGTATTCTGCCAACAGAGAGGTTGGAAGACTGTGATTGTCCCTGTGCCACATGTGAACAGTTGTTTTTCAATGCATCTCTGACCAGAAAAAAAAAAAAAAAAATGAGCCTTTTATTTGGAAAGCTCCATTCCAGATAAATAATTGCAATGACAGCATGAAATGGGATAGTTATTCATGTGTCTGAAAAGATCAGACCAAAACTAGACTGTGCATTCAGCTCCAGGAAGAACTGAAAATCTTTGGTCTGAAATAAATGCCCTATAAAATCATTTTGGCTTGACATAAGATATTAGGAAGAAAATAGAAACAGAATTGCCTCCTAAGACAAATGCAAAAAGCTCTTTGGGGCTTATGACAATTGCCCTATAAGGCCTGGACTGCATATAAAATTTAGAAGCAAGGAGCTGAGATCACCAAGATTACGTTGGCACCTTGGGTTGTAGGAAAAGATTTGTAAAAATGAACGAGGACATATAATGAGATAGGTGCTTATCTGTATTTGGCTACATCTTAAGTTGCTAAAATGGGCTTTGTAAATCAGTCTCCTACTGCTTTTGTTTTTCCTCTTCAATGTTCATCCAGCCTGCTTTCCCTTAGTATCTATTTAAAGGAAGACCTGGGGCCACGGGTGGCTTATGGGCATTCCACTCTGTCTTTGCAGTGTTCCCCTGTCCCTTCCTGTGCTTAGGGAGTATCCTCATTCCTTTTTGTGGGAGCAACAAGTGGAGTTCTGGACTGAACCAGTAACTCTTTGCATTCAGGTTGGCTTTGTGATGCCTAATTAAAGTAGCATGGCTGTGGGTTTGCATTTTACCATCCTCTGCTAGACAGAAATTGTGGGTATCCCATCCCTGAAAGTGTTGGGACTTTGAGCAACCTGGTCCAGTCTGGGAGATGTCCTCACCTATGGCAGGGGGGTTAGAACTAGATGATCTTTAAGGTCCCTTCCAACACAAACCTCTCATGGTTCTGTAAGATGAGGTAAAAAGGACTGTTAGAATTTTTTGCATGCCCCTTGGTTTGGGACCTTCCTGGCCATTCCTTCTGGCTAACACAACCATTCCTTCTGGCAGGGAACAAAGATTAGCTGGATCCCCTGTTTTACCTCCCAGTCTGCCTGCCAGGATATACCCAGGGCAGGAGAGAGACCACTGCTGGACCACTGGCACTGGGGCAGCAGCAATGAAAAGCTACTGGTGGCTTCACTGGTCCAGAGCCAGCTGGAGAAGTCAGGAATGGGTCATTGTCCCCATGTACCTGTGTCCTGGGTACCCTGTACTCGTGTCAGCCCCCCTGGGTTGCACAGGGAAGGTTTGGTGCCCTACAACATGCCCTGTGGTTATGGTCCCAAGGTCTCACATCTTACCCTTATCTGAGATGACTTCATGAACATGGCTGCATGGTGCAAGGCAGCATTGCAATGGAGATAGAAGGGTTAAAGAGGGAGAAAAACAGTGTTGTAAGAGGCAGGGAAGGCTTTCTGTCTGCACTTCTAGCTACCTGACTATAGGGGTGACTAAAGAGGTGGAAAATTGACAAATTAATCTAAAATGAAGCCAATTGAAACAAACAAAATAAATCCCCCTGAAACCTCTCATGCACTATCAGTAATTCATCCCTGGACAGAACACAAAACCAGATCATTCCATCAGCTGCCTTGCTGGATATGACCTTGATTTAGCAGCAGGCAGGTGAAGCTGGGAGCAGTGCCCTGATCTTGGCATGGCTCTGGCTTGGCTGTTCTGAGCCCTGAGCCTAAAAACTGTGAAACTTTTGTCAGGGTATTTCTTTCCTGCAGCTATGATCTTTTACTGATGAGTCAGTGCATTTTAATCTAATGGGGAATTTTTTAGTGCAGCTGAACCAAGGGGTTTGAGTGGATGAAGAACAGGAGAGCACCATCAAGAAAATCTCTGCAGCTTGGCAGGGAGCTTTGTTGACAGCTTAATCAGTATATTTGGAAAATCCTGCCTACTGATAGCTATGGGGTTTGGAGAAAAATACTAAGTGATGCTCATTAAGGTATTCATTGCACTTTTCAGTGTTTGTTTAGCCCTGTTGTCATGCTGGACAACCATAGTTTAAGGAGTATAATCATAGAATCACAGATTGTAATGATATTAATAGGAATTCACATTAATTTCTGCTGTTTCTAACTTGGGAGATCTTCTCAAATAAAGCTGCTTCCGCTCTAACCAGATCTATTATTTGCTTCTCTCTGCCCCTGAAATTCATGGCTTGGGGACTAGGATGGTGGTTGTGTAGAGCTAAGCAGGATTTCCTCCTTCAGAGGATTTCCTTCTTCTTTGGAAATACACTGCCACTGTCTCTTGTTAGACCTCCCCCTCCCCTTCCCCAACAAATTCCTAAAACCTCTGTAAGATTTTATGTGAAAATAACACATAAAAGGGATAATAATGCCTGGAGATTTCTAAGGGAGCCAGCACTGATGGCATTCATGATTTCCAGGGCAGTGAGGTGAGCTGGCAGGGTAGAACAGATTAATTGTGAAAGGAAATCTGGGAGTACAAAAGAATTGGAGTTTTGATCCCGTTATCACTCTGAACGTGCTTCAGTCTAATTGGGAAACCCAACTGCTGTTGCTCAGGGATTTTGCCCTGCAGCTGGAGGGGCTCACAGCCAGGCTGAACAAGTGCTAAGAACCTCCACATCTTCTGTCCCTGTTGCCCTTTAGTAAAAGAGCTGTGTTAATTGACAAGGGTTCCAATTCACTTTCCCTCTTGGGTTCATCTGCAGCTGCTGAAATGCTTCTCAGCTGCTGCACTTCACAGCCTGGTAGTTTGTATTAAATTCTCTGGATTCAAAAGTAGCAGCTGAAGAGCCTCTCCTGGCTGCTGTGGGGATACAACCTCCAGGAGAAAGCAAAAAGCTTGGATGGAACCTTTCAAGCCCCCCCAGGTCAACTCTGCCCAAGCTGGTGACTCAGAGCCCCACATCCAACCTCAGCTGCTCCTTCAGTTTACTGGGAAGAACATGGGGAAGGAAGAGTTTCTCATAATCACTGAGTAATAGGTGATCTAAGAGTTGAAAGCCCCCATGGAATCACTGACTTTGGCTCTCTTCAGTGCCACTGATCAGGCTGCTGTCAGACAGGATGGGAAAGCACTCCAACTATTCTGCTGAGAAGCAAATCCTGCTGCTGCCAATGATCTGTGGGTTCATATCAAACTAAAGTTCATGCTGACAGATAAATTCCTTCAACCTCCTTTCTACGTTGCTGTGAAAAAAGCACTGCAGAGAAACTTGGAATTCTTCACATTCATGATATCTGTGTATTACCTTTTTGGTTAAGGAACACACTCCAAAGAGGATCTTTGATAAAAGGGGCAAGGATGAAACACCTACATACTCGAGGTGGAAAGTGATGGGTCCACTGGAAGGGCTGTGACACTGTTACAGTGTAGTAGGGGCCAGGACTTGATGTCATTAAAGTGCCTTCAGTTTTGTGTTCCCATAGGAACCAGAGCAGAATTCTTAGTGGAGCGTGGCCTCCTTTACTGCCAGATCTAGGGAAGCAAGGTTTTTTTTCATACAACTCTTAATAGTAACATCAGGGGATTTACTGTCTCTCTTCACCTTGGGTATTTCCTGGCTGTCGGTTCATTTATGGTTCTAATCAATCTGGGGAAGAGGATTTACTGTCAGAAACAGGAGTCTCTCCCTGCATTTCTTGGACTTGCCAGTTGCAGGGTGTCTGAGAGAGATTTGGTTGCCTACACTGTCGATACACATGACTCTGACTCTCCTTCCATCAGGATTTTTCTTTGGAATAAGATCTCTTTTCTTCCTTGTTGAAATTTTGAACTCTTCAGAGGAGGTTGTTGAACACTGTACTGGCTCACACATCCCTACATACATTTTCCAGTTTTTTCCTGTGGCAAAACAAGTACATAAAGAGCAAAATAAAGGAGCATAGGAGAGGGGTTTTTTAAGACTTAAAAATATCTTTTATCAAGTAGCAGTTTTCTTTACTCATGCTTTGGCCAAACAAAGTGTTAAAGAAGCTTTGGGATGTCAGCTTTGGAACAACATCCCTTTTTTTTTTTTTTTTTTCAAACTGATTTCTAGCAGCTTATTTTCTGGGGATGAGCAATTCAGAGCTGCTTCTCCCCTAACTCCAGAGCTTCTGGGGCTTTTCTGACCATTCATGGGATGTGCTGAAATGGATCCAAGGCTGGTGATGTTGGCAAACATAACTACACCTGGAGCCTGTATTTTCACCTGGCAGTAGTCAAGACAGCAAATAACTGTTGGACTGGTCACAGCCAGGATTAACATGATTCTTTACAAACAGCAAGTTTATTCTTCTATTTTGAATAGAATTCTATCTATTCTATCTATTCTTCTATTCTATCTATTTTGAGTAATTTCATTTAAAAGCTCTTCAGTGACCTGTAACAGATGAAGGAGCTATGATTAGGTATATTTCACAATTGCACAACTGTCCATCTGCTCTGATTTTCTGCATAGTCCTGGAGGAAGGCTCCAGCCCCATGAATTCTGAGGAGGCTGGGATGTGAGTGGATGGGATCACACTCTCTCCAAGTGTCTGTGATCACGAAGGCATCCAACTGCCTCAGCTGAGTCACTGCAATGAAAGAACAAACTCTTCAAGACAAGGAGTTTACAAGGTTTTTACACATATGGCCAGACTAAAAACCTCCAGTCTGTCATGATACAGGAGAAACCAGCTGGGAAAGAAAGATCAGAACAGTTTTAAAATCCAAGGCCTTTCTCTACAGGGCTTTGGAAGGGGTAGAAAAGCACAGCTGGGGAAGTTATGGCAGATCTTTCTTCTGCTCCTTCTTCTCACCTCCTCCTTGTAAACCTGTACAACAAGTGAGCCAGAAATGCTGCTGATGGGAAGGAGGGGAAAGGATCAGATTTGCACAATGGCAAATTGTATATATTATAAAATGTGACCCTAATCCTGCTGTCTTGTAAGAAACAGGGAAATCGCTTTCTTTCCTGCTTGACCAGTGACCTGCAGATGAATGATCTGGCTGGGTGTGTGAACAGGGTCAGCTCTGTGCTCTGTTGACTGTGTTTCAGCCCTTTCCAAACTCACTAGCACACTAATTTGGGGTGGAGTGTCTGGCACAGCCAGTTTCATCCCAGGGACTCCAAGCACCCCAGGAAGAAGCAGACCTAACCCTGGCAAAGCAGGCCTCGCAAGCAAAGGGTGTATGAGCAGAGCTCCTGGTCATCCAAAATGATGCTGTTGTAACACAAGATCAGTGCCTTGGCTTGGTCTTTTAAGTCAAAAGCAACAGTCTCACCCCCAGCAAATGGCACAGGGCAGGGATGTTGGTGTTTTTAACCATTTAAGCCTTTTTTCTCTGTCTCTCCAGATGATGTCCGATTGTTCGGCTTCGTCCGATTCACCACCGGGGATGCCATGAGCAAGAGAGTCAAGTTTGCCCTCATCACTTGGATTGGAGAGGATGTCAGTGGCCTGCAGAGAGCCAAAACTGGGACTGACAAGACTCTGGTCAAAGAAGTAGTACAGGTAACCTCTCCCTTCTGCTTCTAACCACCAGTCCTCATTGCTTTTCTCTCTACAAACACCAGCAGGAGGGGAGAGAGGGGGAAGGGTTGGGTCATCCTTCAAGTTAGTGGTTAATCCTTTAAAAAGAAGGCAGTTTCTCTGTGCTTGTCTTCCTCCTGGGAAGGCTTAACATCTGCCCTTTTGAGCACTCAGGCATAAGGAAGCACCTTTGAGCTTCAGGCTGTCTTAACTATTTCATGAGGAGAGAGTATATGCACTCCTTGTCACCATTAAGATGTTTCCCATTTCCTTCCTTGATATGGAAATAAAGCAATGTTGAATGGTAGAGGACAAGGCAATATTAAGTTAAGCAGGTAAAATTAAACAGAAAAGCCCACACCCTTGTTTAATCTTCTCTTGAGGCCTTTTGTTTCTGCACAATGAATTCATGGACCTAATCAACTGAAGTCTGAAGTCTCTACCAGTACCAATTAACTAACAGCTCTTAATAGCTAACTAGATTTGAATAGGCTTCTGTTTGGTCTTGGGTGTATCAGGAAAAAAGAGAAATGGGCTTAGTACACAACCTGGAAGGGCTTCACTTGGATTTATCTGCCCCAGCTGAGCTTATTATTTAACTCTGTCAAGGCCTCCCAGGGCTCGCAGAGCTGGGCTGGCTCTGGCAGGCTCCAAGGAAGTGAAAAAACCCAACAGCTACAAGAGAAGGGAATTGTGGAAGGCTGCAAAGAACTCCTGCAGAAAAGCTGACTTTAGCTTGTTTCCTCTTATTGAAAGCAAGATTAACTCTTTCAACTAAACCTCTCCAATACCTGAGAAGTGATCACGCTGTGCTCTGAGAACAGGCTGACTGCTGAAACAATCCCTTTTAGAAGCTGTGTTCTTGCCTGTGTAAAGAAATCTCCCAGGAGGATGAGAAAGAAGCTCCTCCCAATTAATTTGTAGTTCAGATAAGAAGCATGAAGAATATAATCAATTCATATCCTTCCAGAAGATAAGCACTGGTGCTAAATCTCTTGAAATGACAGCTATGCAGAGGGGTCCATGCTGAAAAGAGACTCCCACAATGACACCTGAGAGCTTGGAAAACAAATCTCTGTTCATGTGAAGCAGCTGAAACTGTGTAATTGTAGCTGAAGATGAAATTATAGAGTACTAATGAATGACTCATATAAGAGTCACTAAGCCCCAAGATTTGAAAAAAAATAAAATGTTTAGACAATTTATTCCTGTTGAGCTCAATGGCATTCCTGAGTGCTGTTCTAAGATCTGTCCTTCAGGTCTGCTCTGTATAATTTGCAATTTCACTTGCTTCATCTTTGATTAGTAGTCTGTATGAGTTAATAACCTGGTGGATCATTAACTGTTCTTGGCTCTGACTTAAAAGTTTTCATATCTGTGCTAAAATATGAAAACAATACAGCCTGTGCTGAATATGCTTTTATTGAGCAACCCTGTCTATAATCCACTCCAAAGCATTTCTGAGTGTAATGTCAGTGATGATCTCCTCTCCATAAGAAACTACCTGGATAGCTCTTTTTGAATCCTTCTACATCTGCAAAACAGAGTCCTCCAGAGTGGAGTGGGCTAAAAGCAGAACTATTTTGTTCTTTTTATGAGTGTAACCTTGCAGATAATCACTCAAAATGAGAGGGCAAGAAGATGCAACTGAAATTTAGTGAAGGGAATTCATCCCAGAGCTGTTTCACTCTGAGCACTCCTGACCTTCAAGTACATTGCCAGTCCCCCCACTGCTGCTGCTTTTTGCAGAGAAGATTAGAGATGTGAGTTATAGATAGAAAATTACAGTTGGTTGTTTGCTGTAATGATAAACTTCCAGTCTGACTCAGGGTTAGTTCACCATTTGGAATAAACAGTACTCTAAAGTGCAAAAATTTTTTTTCTTTACAAACCCTGCGGAGAATTTCAGCTGCTGATGCAGTTTGGTGCTCTGCAGTTTTTAGTTGAGTGCATGGTCCATAGGTGCTCTTGCTTTGTGTGACATGGCTTTCCTTCCAAGAAGTGTGGCACAAGGAGGCTCTTTGTACAGCAGATAACAACTTGGATTCTCTGACCTCTGGGAACAAAGCTCTTCAGTCTGAGAAGCCCTCAGTAAAACTTGAAGGGTGCTCAGGAGCTTCTCATCTTTGCAAATGCTGACTGGGGCTCTTTGCTTAAGACCAAAGCTCCAGTGAGAGGGGAGCCCTGCTTTATTTTCTCTACATTGCATTGATGAGCTACACTTGAGCTCTTCTCAAAGCTGAATAAATGCCAATGAACATCTTTCTTCTGCTGAGACTCTCAAAGTGAAAGACAGGCAGCTTGACTACTGCCTAGCAAGCAAACCCCATGTTTTGCTCTGCTTTGGGCATCTTTTCTACTTGGCTACAAAGAAGATAATCCAAAGCTTGTCTTAAACTCATGTTTTCCATCCCTGGCAGCAAGGATGGTTCTGCCTTTTCCCTCCTTTTTATGTACAAGCTGTGGCTCGTTCAGCCTTATAAAAAAATCCATCCAAGAGACTCACTGTGCTCTGGGCGCTGCTGCTTTCACCTCCTTGACACCTCCTTGAAGCTCAACTTAAGCCCCAAAATCAAGGCTCCTGTAAGCTGTTTGTCATGGCCAGGAACAGCTACCAGCAGGAGGTTCAATTCAGCCACAAAAATCCCTGCAAGGTGAAACCTGGCTGGTGGGGTTTAAGTGGAAGCATCAGACTTGTAGTGAACATCTTGGCTCGTGTTCACTTTGAGGAGAGGCAGAGGGATGATGTTATGGTGATTTTTTTTTGACCAGGTACAAGGGTCATGGGGCTGGGAGTGGCAACCAAATCTTTGGGGTTTGATGCAAATGCTGAAGAAGTGAAAACAGGACTTGGTTTCTTTCTGAGTGTTGCTTCCTCTCTGTGAACTTCTTGCCCTCCCTGACTTCATTTCCTAGCAGGAGAATTTAACCCTTCATTAGGAGCACAGGGGTCTTTTTTCTGATGTTTCTGAATTTCCCTGCAGGGCTGTCAGCAAAGGGACTGCCCAGCCTTTGCTGATGATTTTCCATGAATTTTGGCTTCTCCCTGTTTTTGTCAGCACTCCTGCCCCCACAAAATCATGTGCTCTGTTATTTGCCTAAATCAGAGTCAGGATAAAACAGCCCTGTTTCTGTGAGCAACTATTTGTGGCATTTTATTAATTATTATTTCTGGTGAGGAATTTGCCTGGATTTAGTGACACCAACAAGTTTACTGGGTTGCTGCTTGGGAGCTCACAGCCAGATCATTTTTTGTTCACCTTTCTCTTTTCCTCTGAAATCCTCTCTGTACTGATACTGGTATCTCAGGGGGATGCTCTCCCAGGTCTTGGAGCAGTCACAAGAAATGTAACTCCAGGTGTGAGCTTTAGGTTTGTCATGTTAGTGGCCTGAACAGAAAATGGTTTAATAGAAACAGAGAGAAAATCTGAGCCACATCATGGTGGCTTTGAGACAGTCTTTCCCAGGAAGGTGAGGAGATGCTGCTGGGAAGGCAAACAGAATGGTGGGGGTTGGCTGGTTTTCCTTTTCTGGTTTACTGTAACAACCATACCAAATGGATTCAGATGTACAAGAAGTCCCTGTCACAGTCCACAGAAGGTGGTAACTTTGTAAGTAACTTCTTCAGGCCAGAATAAGCAGCTTCTCATTACCCCACATCTGACACACAGACCTGGGACTTTTCCAAACAGCACAAATAGGAAGAATTTGCAGATCAGCTGAAATGCAGCTCCCATTGCTGAGAGATGTTTGCCAGAGGTTTTGGGCTGGCCTGTCCCAGCCCCTGGAATTGGTCCATATAAAAATTGGCAAGGAGTAAAGTTGAACAGAGGGGTTTTGCTGATAGCTTGGACTCTGCCAGCAGATCACAGGACCAGGTTTGGTCAGGCCAGAGTAGAGGGGAGGGTGGTGGTACTGTGTTTTTATAGGCACTTGTCACTTTTTAGCTCTCCTTGCACTCAGAGAAGCCCTGTTAGAACTTTCCTCTGCTGCAGCCAGAGGACTTATCCTCTCTTCCCCATGACTGCAAGTCCAGGACTCACACTACACTGGAAAAGAAATGCAGGAGATGTCTTCTGCTCTGTATTGCAGCTGCACTGGCAATGAGATGAGCAGTGAGGGTTTTGAACATCCATGAAGGCAGCTGCAAAGCCCAATGTAAATAAAACCAGTGAGAAGCTGCTCAACCACCTGGCACCATCCCTGGCTGCTAAGAACCCATGTGTCTGGAGGTGATACAAGGATTTTCCTTCTGGCTTCAGGCTTCCCCATGCTGGGATTTATAAGGGCCTCTTGCAGACCTTTTTGGTACAGTATCTGCACCAGACAGATTTTCCCTTGGCCAGCTTAGGGACATTTTATAGCCCTGTATGCTAAATATTCAGGGCCTGGCTTAGGAAGAAAATCTACTCCATCCTTTTTTTTTCCCCCTCATAATGTTGTCTGGATGAGAAAGGCTGAACTGAGCTTGCTGAACAAATTTTATGCTTCCCAGGGAGGGATTCAGGCTCAGTTTTTGCAACCTGACCTGCATGGTTGGAACCCTTTTCCTCTAATAGTGTCACTTGGAGATTGACACAAGGGATTGGATTGCAAAACTGTGACCCTCTGCTGCTGAGGCACAAGCTGAAGCAGGTGCTGGGTAGGTACACTGAAGAACCATGAGTAAACCTTACTTTTTATGTGGTGTTCAATAATTTGAGAGGCAAGGCAAAGGAACTGTGGTCACTGCTGTGTTGTGAGAGTGCTAAAGCTAAATGGCATCATTGTTTTTGCTGTCTGGAGTCTGCTGGTGACTCTGGGGTAAATACAAAGGGTAGAATTCACTCAGAGGGCTTGCTGCCATTGCAGAAAGCTTGGGGATGGGGGGAGGAGGAGAGAAAAGGAAGTGGAGGATGTGAAATGAAGAGGCACGTCAGCAAAGCCAGGGCCAAAGCATCAGATGGGGTTTGTTCTGTGCCTTAGGCTGCTGGAACTGCTCTGCAGTTCTCTTGAAAGGCATTAGAGAGTGGTGTGTGTGAGAGAGGAGAAAGCAGGGACTTTCCCCACCCCAGGCTCTTGAGGGCAGAAAGAAAAGCTGGTGGCAGAGCAGAAATCTGACTGATTTGGATGCCTGTGGGCATTGCTAGGATCTCCCCTGGTGCTTTGCAGAGGCTGGTTTGCTCTGATGGGTTTTTTGTAATTACAGATGACAGTCACACTGAATAAGGACCATTGCCTGGTCTAGATACCATCAGATACAATTAAATCACTTGAGAGTAATTCTACATTCTGGCTGTTTCAGTGGGGAAAAAAAAAAAAAAAAGTGAACTCAGGCTAAGGTTGTCCTCTGCTGATGATCATGAATGCCCAAACTCCTGATCTGAGAGCCACAGTCCCTCCTGTCTTCCTGCCCTGATGACAGAAGAGGCAGTTTCATCTGTCTCTAAACCACCTTAGATTCACACCCTGAACAAAAGCTCAACCCCAAAGAGCTCAAACAGAGAATTCAGAGGCTGTGGCTGAGGAAGAATTGAGGGGGATACAGAAATCAGGAATTCCAGGCAGAAAACTCATTCACTCAGAGCATCTTCTCCCCTTGGGGCCGAGCTTGGGGAGACCTCATGGTGGGTCAGAGCTGGTGTGTAGAACCAAAGAAGTCCTCAACAGCACCTGCCAGCAGAAAGGAATAAAGCAAAGAGTTATTAATAGCAGTGACCCAGATTGCACTCTGAGGGTACAAATCTGACACAAGAGGTGGCCCAGTCAGCTAAGAGGATATTGAAGAGTGGCTGGGACCCATCTGGCCAACTGCTAGGAGGAAATCATTCAAACCTTGCAGGATGTCTCAGGGGCATGAACATGAAATTGTGGCTGGTGCCCACAGATCATCACCCAGGAATCATGCAGGTAACTCTCAAGTTGAGAAAACACTTAAGTCATTTTAGTTTCTTTGTGGTCCATATGATTTTTCCCTCCTCTGTTCATGAATGAGTGCACCTGCAGTTTAAAATTCAGAGCCATCTGGATTCTGCAGACTGGGCATTGAAGGAAACCTCCCTGTGTTTATAAAACACACACACTTTTCCTGGAATCCCTCAGAAATTATTTTAAGGATCTGCCTGAATTCTCACTGGAGTCAGGGACTAGCACTGAAGTCAGGTAGTCCTGGATAATCTGCTTCCTGAATTGAGGAAATGTTTTCAAACCTGTAAGCTCAGCAAAAAGAAATTGAAGATGCTCAGCTCAAAAATCACACAAGCAAGAATCAAATAGTTGAAAATCACCTATTTGGTCTTAGCAAGAGCCAAGCTTTGCAGAGATCTCTCACAGGAGTAGGACACCTGGAAGCATGACTGTATCTGATGTGCTGGGCTTTATTTCCCATCTCAAAAAAAGGGATTTTTTTTTTTTTTTCCTCTAAGTAAACAATTTCTTTCCCTTTTCCCATGAATGAGAGCCCCCAAGGTCTGTCTGCCCTCACACCAGAAAATCCAGCCATGGAAGTGGGGAGCAGAATGATGCTGAGAACCTAAAGCAGAGCAGAGGAAGCTTCTCATAGCTGCTATCAGCTTTTTTTTCTTTCTTTTTTTCCCCCTAAGCAACTGTTCAATAGTGAGGATTTCCTAGTGTGAAACAGGATCAGCTGCAGCCTGGCAGACTGGGCTGGGGGAGGGAGCTGCTTTGCTCCCCCTTCCATTTATTCCACCCCATGAAAGAGGTGCTGAGACTCTTTCCAGCCCAATCCTTTTCCTCCCCCTCCTTTACCCGACTCTGATCCCAAACTGAGACCCTTGAGACGCTGCCAAATAAAGAGCTCTCCCATGGCTTAGAGTCTGAAATCAATTAGAAACCCCCCCTTCCACAGCTCTGCTGGGGCTGTTCCAGTGCTGGGTAAACCTGGACAAGATGATTTCTTCTCTCCCAAAGCATGGCCTCATCCTGCCAGGCAGTTCCCATCAGTTTTTGGGGCACTCACTGCCCGGGAAGCCAAGCACTGCAGCTTTCCTGAGACATTGCAGAGAGGCAATTTTAATTTTTTTTATTATTATTATTATTTTCTTTTTTTGGGGGGGTTGTCCCTGGCCCTGCAGAGTGCAATGGATGCTTGCTGTGTTTTTCATGCTGTCTGAAACCTCTGTGGGCTCAGGATGGGGGGAAGGAAGAGCCACATGCAGTGTTTTCAGCTGTGGTTAGGAAGGGAAGTGCTCAGGCAAGAACCAAATGTGCATCTTGGCCCAAATCTCTGTGCACACTCATGCCTGCCACCCTCTTGCTATAGGGCAGGAGGGACATCCCCCACAAAAAGGGGCAGAGCCCTGGCTCCCAGAAGTTGCAGAAAGCATTCAGGCAGCTTGATTGCTGCCCTGCAGCACCCAACTGGATTAATAAAGCAGGGCCTTAAAGGTCACATTGGATCATTAGAGCACAGAGTGTAGTGGAGCCTCTTAAGAACCCCAGCAGCCTGTCTAGGACAGTGTCTTTGTTTGGGCCATGTTGTGTATTAAGAAGTTGAGAGGAGGAGTGAGTAAATCTACTCAGTAGACTTATTTGCTCCTGGTACCATCTGTGTGTTGCTCCATCTTTAATGGAAGCATCCTCCCATCAGCTGGGGGGCTGGGAGGGCTCTGCTCCTTCTTTTGGGAAAAAGGGTCCTAAAAAGGACCAGGGAATATAGAGGATCAGTGACTTGCCAAGTGTTCTGCTGTGGGGTTGGGGCAGTAAGAAGGAAAACAATTCTGAGCTTTTTAGCTTTCATACTACTCAGGAAACTTGACCTAAGCTGCCCTGGGCTTTTATCACTCAGAAGAGTCACTGCACAGGGCAGGGATGGGGCTTGCATCCCGTGACTGTAGAAGCAGAAACATAAAATCTCTCTGGGTTAAGCCTTGGATTTTGCCCTCACTGGTTTTCTGTCTCATCCACAGCTTTCTGTTTCTCATCCCTAGCACATAAGGGTATCCAGCTCCTACTGAAGCTGGATAATGCTTCTTTATGCAGGTACTTGGACAAGTATCTTTTTTTTTCTTTTTTTTTTTTTTTTTTAAGAAGCTTTTTCTTTCTCTCTTGCAGAACTTTGCCAAAGAATTTGTGATCAGTGACCACAAAGAGCTGGATGAGGATTACATCAAGAACGAGCTGAAGAAAGCAGGGGGGGCTAATTATGATGCACAGACTGAGTAAAGGCACAAACCTCCTGGCACCATCACCTGGATCTCAAAGGGAGGAGGAAAGCACAACAAACTAACACAACAACTGAGAGATGAGGCAACTGAAACCCCCTGCTTGCTGTGTGTGCACCTAAGAACTCCCTTCCTTTCCACACAATGGACTTTTATTTTCCATTCCATCTCATGCAACATCCCTCGCTGGGGTTCTGGGGTTTTTTCCCCCCTTCATTTTTCTACTCATTCCTCTGTTCACGTTCTCACATCTCTGGAGTTTAGGTTTGGCTCTGCTTTGGTCCTGTCCAGCATTGTATCTGTAGCTGCTTTCCATCCTGTCCTTCTTCATATCTGTGCATGTCTGTGGTTTAGTTGGGCTCAACCTGGTCTCTGAGAGGAAAAAGTTTTGGGGGAGTTCTGATTATTTTTCTTTTTTTTTGGTAATTTGTTCTCACTGATAGTCTTGGGAATAATATTTTCTGCTGCTCTAAGCTCAGATCAACTTGACTTCACTCAAACTTTTATTAAATCATCTAAAAGTTAAATGTCCAGCTGAGATGTTACCTGAGAGCTTAAAAAAAACAAAGCCAACAAACAAGCAAACAAAAAATCTTCAACTCTTAATAATTTGCCTTAAACATTGCTTGACAGTTGCTATGCTGCATCTCTGCCCCTTCCTCTTAAAAAAATAAGATCCAACATGATCCCACCATGGAGGTTTTGTTGTGGTTTTTTTTTTTTTTTTGAGGGATCATGGCACAGTAAAGTGAGGGGCTTGGAAATGTCTGGACACTTGTTCACTATTTTGTGTACATTGGTTGTGGGGTTTGTATTTGACTTTCCTAATGCTGGGGCTCAGGAGGTGAAACTGAAATGCATAGATTTTTTCTTTTTTAAATGATGTCTGCAAAAATAGCAGCCACTGAATCCTAGCAGCCTTCTCTGCCCGTGTCCCCCCTGTTTTGTTTTTTGGGGTTTTTTTGCAGTGAAACACAACATCTTAAGTTATTTGGGGCCTTCAGGCAGTGAACCATCCTGCAGACCAAAGGATGGAGCAGGGCAGCAGCTCTGTCCCAGTCAGGATGAAACAGCAAAGGCTCAGAGATAACCTGGGCACAGTTTGGTTTGTACCAAACTGGTTGTTTGGGGGGCTTCTTTGTATGCCTTTTGCTTTTTTCCCATCAAAGTTAATGGTCCCCAGAATTATCTGCAGGGGGAAACTGTGTTGTACTGGGGCTTGGAAGTCAGTGCTCAAAACCCATTACAGAAATAAATGTTTTTCAAGAACAGTTCTCAGAGACTCTGGTGTTCTTTTACCTTCCCTGCAACAACAAGCCTATATTTAGGAGGTCACTTAATCCTGGGTGTAAGGCTTTGAGCTCTTGCAATCTTGGGGCTATTAGGAGAATTAAACACTGGCTTACATGTAAAATGATCTCAGTGCCTGCAGCCCTTGGGTGCTCATCTCCACCCTGAAAGACAGAGGTGACCACAGTGCATCTGACACACTTTATATTCAGCAGCTCTACAGCTAAATTTCCAGTGCCAAAAGGCCAGGTGGGAATTGTAATTAGGTCAAAGAGAATTTCACACCCACGTCAAATAAATGCAGAGAGGTCAGGAGCAGATCTGGGAGCAAGAACGACACTTTCAGAGTGAAGTTCTCCAGTTTTGGGGGGGGGAAACCAGAGGAGATGGACAAAAGGATTGGTGCACAGTTGGGTTAATTCTGAATAACACACCAGGGAGTTCTTGTTTGCACAGCCCTGTTCCTCTAACACCACTGCAACAGCCAAGTTCCTCAAGTCTGTGCTTGTCAAAGCCTCAGTCAAATATCAGATTATCTTTGTCACAAAGAATGTCTTGAGAACACACCCAACCCTGACCCCAACCCCAGCTGATGGGAGTACATCCCAGGTGGCTGCCTGGGGGTGTTTGGGGCAAAAATGTGTTTCAGGAATTGGATGCTTCCCTCCCTCTCCACTCATCACTCCTGGAAAATAATGGGGATTTGAAAATGTTGATTGTAGTTCAGCATGACCAAATTCTTTTTCCTCAAGAGAGTGACTTTATTGGTATTAAGTCAACCCCTTCTCATGCTGGTAAGAAGAGGAGCTCAGCTAGTCACAGGGGCTATACATGCCTGGTATAACCCCTAAGCTGCTCTGCAGGCTAAAACTTATCTCTGGAGCCTGGCTGGACAAGTATTTATCCCCCAGTGTTTGCATACATTATCCTTGCTTGATAATAATTACAAGTGCAAGAAACAGTTGAGAAAAACTGAGCAAAGACAGCCTGGGAGATGAAGAATAAAAGCAAAAGATCAGTTATTTGTGGTGCATTGGGGATCTCACGCTTGGCATGTCACAATAACTCAACAGAAATGGGAAAAAAAAAATTTAAAAATCTCTTTTTAGGTGCCAGCCCTTCTCAGCATCATCCTTTGCAGCACATCAGTGTAGCTGGATGCCTGCAAATGACTGATAGGCTGATCAGATATGCTCAGGACTACTCTATTATGGGCTGCATTTTGCATCCAGAATGGGGGAGACAAAGGAGGAATTAACAATACCTTATTTATGATTTTTTTTCTGTAATACTTCTCATCAGGAGGTCTCAGGGTGTTTCAGAAAGATTACTATGAACTAGACCATACTGGAGCACAATATTGTTCAGGAAAGGGCCTTTTGCCATGAAATTGAAGCAGAAATAGCAGCTGATGTGTTACAGGGCCCCACAGCCCAACCTGGGAGTCAACCTCAGCATGTGTGTTCCTCACCTTATCAAAGCAATGTTGATAACCTTCATCTTGGGATTGATGCTAATGACCATACAAGACATGGATTTTTGCTTTCTTTGTATTTTTTTACAAAATCAGGTGCCCTGGTTTGTGCCCACTTAGCCTATACCCTTAGTATATATCCTTATACCCTTTTTAGTATCCAAAGCTTGCTGGGTTGGTGGGTTTTTTTTTTTCCTTATCAGACCTTTCATCAGGTTTTAAGAACTTCTGCTGCACCAAAGCTCTTGGGCTGCTGTCCCCCAGGCCACAGCTCAGCAGGGACCTGGTCATCTGTCAGGACTCAGGGTTGGGGACACTCTGCTCTGACAAAGCAAGGGACAACATGAGTGGCAGCACGCTGGGGGCTGTGTCTGGCTAGGAAGAGACTGAAATGGTTCAAAGGCTGCTTTATATTTGGCACCACCACAGGAATTTCTATTCCTCCACATCCCCAGTGCAGCTGATCCCAGGCAGCAGCCACTTCCAGCAGGGAGGGAGCAGCAGAGCTGAGCAAAACAGCCTCCCAAATCTCCTTGATTAATCCTGAGAGTCAGGCACAAGCAGATGACTTTGTTTTAGCAAACCCAGGTCAGGGAGGGGGGGATTCAGTGACCTCCCAGGACACGGTGAGGAGGCTACAGGAGGAAAGGGCCCAGTACCTTGGGCTGAAGCCGTGGCTTGAGCATGGGGGGACAGCAAAGCTGCTCTGAATTACACCAGGAGCAGCAAATCCTCACCCTGAGAAGTCCATGAGGTTTCTGCAGAATAGGGAAGAGCAGACCCAGGCCACAGGGATCAGCCCATGGAAGCTGCTGACATGTTCTGTGTGTCCCAAATTGTCCCTAATGCCAGATGGTGGTCAAGAGGCTCTGCCCTGCAGCCCCTCTGGGGTGATGGGATCTCTCCAGCTTGAGCTGGTGCAGTTATTTTAGCAACCAGACACCAGAGGAGCTGCAGGGAGAGGTTGGAAATGGGGGGGATACAAAATATTTTGTGCATTACAGGGTACACAAAAGGGGACATTGTTTAATGCAAACCCTGGCAACAGCAGCTCATTTGCTTGCCCTGCATCCTCCTAATCCTGGGACCACATCTCCTGAGGTCCTTGAGTGGGGGCTGGAAGGAGGGATCTGGGTGGGGGGATTTCTCTCACCATTTTTCCCAGGTTGGAACCATGAGCTTGTGGAAGTGGAATGTCTCTCACTGAGCTATGAAGTGAGACCTTCAAAAATCTCACATTCTGGGGTGGATAATGTGGGCAATGTGTTAGTGCAGTCCTCATCTCAGGCTTGGCTTTGTGGCCCAGTGAGGCAAAACACTGAAAGAGTTTAATTTAATTTTTTTTTTTTTTTTTTTTTAAAGATGGTTTAATTGCAGCATGATGAGCTCTGTTATTGCTTGGTGGGAAGGAGTGCAGTAAAAAACCATCCACAGCCCACTCAGGCCTCAGTCCCTGGAATCTTTCCCAGTGTGATTTGCACCTCTGCTGGCAATCATCTGCTAAAAACGTGGTCTCCTCAGTTTTCAGACACATCTGTTTCTGACCTGGATTAACTCACTTTGCTCATCTTACAGTGTCTGATTGATTTGTGTAAAGTTTGCCAGGGCTGGGACACAAAGGAGAAAGATTCAAAAATATTTCACCTTTCTCTCCCATCGAAACGTCCAGTAAGGTTTGGTTTTTTTTTTTTTTTCATTTACTTTAAAACAGATTTCCATGTAAATGCAGCTGAAGGGGAACAACCAGCATCTGTTCTGCAAACACTAAATACTGTGGGCAGTAGATGAATGGACTTATCTCCTTTATCATGATCAACCACATTTCTGCCTTGTAATTTTGGCCTCTCACTCAACAGAAACTGTAATCAGGATGTAATACATCCTATTGGCAAATGACAGCATTGCAGCTGTTCAAAGCAGCAGCTGAACCCTTCAGCAATCTCCAGCAGGTTTTATTACAGCCAGGGCAAGGCTCCAGTAAGTGTATTAGTGACAGGATTTAAAAATAGTAAGAGTTGAATCTTATCCCACTGAAGTGAGTGGTGATGTCAGGTTTCAGGGGAGGAAGTGTTTTCCCACAAGCAGAAATCAAAGAGATCTCAGGGGTGTCCTCAGTGGGGTTGGAGGCTGAGAGCAAAGGAGTTGTGGTGAGATCACCCCAATGGGAAGGTGTAAATGCTGCCTTCTCACATTGATTTCTTGGTTACTACACACCAGGAAAAGCTGGATGTGAGGGAACTTACAGGAAACCTTAGTAGAGAACACAGGGCTCAGAAAAGACTTCAAGAATTCTGTGACAAAGTCTGAGTTATCAGCTCTCTTCCAACTAGAATGTAATGAAGAAGGGGGTGCAATCACACCAAAGAGCACCAAAAGTGCTCTATTCACTTAAAAGTTCTGTTTCCAGTTTGCTGAGTTTGAAATTAAAATTTTAAGAAAAAAGCCACAATACTTGAGAGCAGAAAGTTCCTCCTAAAGTTTTATGCAAAAATTACTAGTAGCATTTTTTTTTCAGTAAAAGAATCACAACACATCATAAAATGATACTAATGTTTTAAATTGAGAAATAATTCTGCAATCTCAAGGCTATTAAAGGCATTTGAAAATAACAAGAACAGGGAGAAGCACCACACTCTTCTGTAGATGAGAAGGGACTCTTGTCTATTTTGCAATGAAAGATTTTCAGTGTCTGGATCAATGTCTCTGTATTCACTGTCCTACCTCTTGGCTCTCATCAGATCTGCTTGAAAATGTTTTGCTATTTTTTTTTTCCCCAAACACCTTTAGTTCAAGCAGAATTACAGGGTTAACAAAAACCATTTCGGACAGAATCACAAAAAAACCTTCTCAAGTCAGAAATTTTTGCTCTTTTAAGCTGTATTTCAGGAAGCATCTTGCATCTAGCTCAAGCTTTCTTCTAACACTCTTAAGCAAACTTTCTGGAGAGCCCTTAAGCTTCCAGAATTGCCCTGCCACTGGGTTACTATACATGTACTTCTGGAGTGATCTGCTGGATCATCTCAGTCATGATCTGCCTGACACCAGGGACAACACAAAATGTATTCTCTGCATCTTCCATATGTAAAAGCCAGAACCTGCCAGATGGAACCATAAATCTGCTCCACGGCCCTCCTTGCATCAAGCCTCTTGATGTTTGCTCCTGAACACTCCCTGACAACATTTCATTTTCCTCTCATACTGCTACTTAATGCCTTAAGTGCCTGGAAAGATAAACACTGGCTTTAAGCAGCACAATCTCATGATCAGTTTATCTGAGGATTATTACACGAGTGCACAGAGGAGTCACTCATAAATTAAGCACATTTCTGCCCTGGCTGATTTCACTGCAGTCAATGGGATGGTATAATCCAAGAATAATTGTGGACCTGGGAAGGAGAGGAGGTGCAAGTAATCATTTTATCTAAGTAACAAAACCCCACTGTGCTGGGGTAGCAAACTCTATAAATGTGAACCATGCTGCCTGCTGCTCCTGGAGAGGAAAGAGAGAAGATGATGTCTTGCTGGGGGCTGAAATGGTATCTTGTAGCTTGACAGAAGAAGTATCAGTGACCAGAGGCTGAAGACAGACAAACTGAAAGGACAAACCAGACACAGAGTTTTATTCTCTAGAAAAAACAGTTGCCTGATCCCTGACTCACCATTTCTTCTACTACACAAACCAAGAATGCTCTTTCTGGAAGAGATGCCTGAATGAAACACCAGTTATTTGGCTCAACAAACAGGGGAAATGCTGCTGTCTGCTGTGCACAGATGATAAGATTTGATCTCACCTCCTCTCTCCTCTAAGCATTTTCACTGTCTCAGGTACAAGAACTGATTCAAACTTCATCCTCTCTGAACTCAGATGCATTTGCAGTCACAAGGCACAAATGAGCCAGCTCAACCCTGGACTGAGCAAACAGCTGGAATAGTCCTGAAGGGTCACAGCTGGATCCAAAGACAAAACTTCTCTCTCATAGCCATAAGGTTCTCAGCCTTAGATGAGGATACACAAGCCTTTGTTGGCAATAGTGCTCTTTTTTTTTTTCCTTTCAGCACCATTTTGAATAGATTAAGTTGTCTGAAGCAGGGTTTATGACTTATGCCAAATGCAACTTTCAGCACGGCCAGAAAAGCTGAAGCCTTCCAGTGGGAAAAGAACTGAAGAACTGATGTGGAATGAAATTAAACAAGCACAAGTTCATCCTCTTAAATCCAAACCAGGCAAGAAACCAAGAAAGTTTTCAGTTAGTGCATGTTGGATCAGAACTTTAAAAAGAGTCAGAGGGATGTGCTGGGAAAGAGCACATTTCCAATAGAAATATGAGGGTAGATTTTAAAAAAAAAAAAAGGTACAGAACTCCCCACTGCCCCCAGCCACCTTCTCTGCCCTCCTGGCTGCCACCACCTCTGAATCTGCTTGCAGCTCACAGAAATTTCCTCTCAGCAGCTTACCAGAAGCTGAAAGTCTCTGAACAGGACAAGCAGCAAGGACAGACAAAGCTTCCACTTAACCCAGAGGCACAAACCAGAGCAGCAACCCCAAAGAATTCCTGTGGAGCTGGGCAGAGAGGTGCTGGTTATGCTCTTGCTGTGAACATCACAAAGTAGGAGCCTTTATTCAAGGCAGGATGGGACAACACTCAAAAGATGAAGTAAAAGGAATGAAACATGCTCAAGTTTCTGTGTTTTCTGTCCAAGCTCTGAAAGTGCTCCCAGCAAGTCAATCTCCAGGCTGCAGAAAGCATGGGTGTTGCTTACCAAACCCCATGCAGCTCTCAAGCAAAGGGGAAGAGTTTGCTCACTACAGAATCTTATGTAAAATTATGAAGATTAAATCTTAAACCAAGGCCAGAAGAGTCCAGTTAGGGCAACTACCCATTAATTATTGTCCTATTAATGCAGCTATCTCTAATCTCAATGCACACCTTACAGCCTTTCATCCTGCAAGGGTTTATTTGGGTTTTTTTTTTTTTTTTGCAAGTTTTCAAACCTGGTTAGAGGAGGAAGTCCCCATTCTGTGTTCACCAGCTTGCAAACACCCCACCCAGGCCAAAATTCTCCTGGGGTTTGGCTTTATTGGAAATGTAAATCACAACAGCAAAACAGCTTTCCCTGGAAACATCCTTCCCAAGCTTTACTGTTCCCAAGGTTGCTCCTTGGTGACACTTCCGTGCCAGGCTGCAATTTCTCTCCTTTATTTGGTTGCAACTTGTAAAATTGATGTCTGAGTCTGATCCAGCAATAATTATATTGTTCCTTTATGCAGGGTTTAATATTTGAACTGAGTTCAGCTCTGCATTTCCAAGCACACTGTCAGAATTACTATCCAGTTACGAGTTATCTGCTCAAATACACACAAATAATTCTTCTGAATTCACATTTTACTACATTGTTAATGCCAACAGATTTCAAGCCAAGAACACCCTTGAGTTCTTCCTGAAAACTGGTCCTAATTTCAGTTTGGGAATACATTTTCCTAATGACAATCACATTGGAGGCAAGGATGTTTTCAAAGCAGCTGTTTCTGGTGTTACTGCACTTTGAAATTAAAGATATGCTTTTTTTCTAAAAGGATTCCATAAGATTCACACATATTTGGGAAAACAAAAGGTCTTTTTGTGTGTGTGTGAAAACTGACCCAAGCTAGCAAACAAATCTGCAATGGTGATAGATTATTTGGGGACTTCTTTACAATGCAGGTTCCTGGGCCATTCATAGCTGTGATTTTTGAAATTCTTTGCTTTTGAAAGGTTCTTTGTGAAGGAAATGTGGGTTAGATTGAACCAGGAATATAGGAGCTGGAAATAGGAACAGAGTCCACTTTCTCATTCAACAGAGTATTTGTCATGTTCCAAGCACAACAAACCAATATAAATCACAGGTAGCCCTAAAATTCAATATTTAAATCCACACAGATCTGACCTGGCCCTCGATTTCCATGGAAGGGAGAAAGACACATCCATAATGTTCAGATCCAGGTCAGAAATCACTGAACATTAAGGGACCAGAGAGGCCCTGTTCAGCAGCCTGCTGTACATGCTGAATTGGTACATGAGATAAATTCAGGATAAAACTCCACAGAGCCCTGAAAATACCTGAGAGGACTGAGGGTACCCAGGCTCTCCCAGAGACCTCCAGTATTTTCCAGCACAGAACTGGTGTCTCCTCATTCACCCACAGCTTCCCTGTGTCTCCTGTCCTTGTGTGTTCTGATACAAGCTCTTTGTTACCTGATAATTGAAATTGTACCTCACTATTCTCTTCTAAAGAGCAACAACTTTTTTCCCTTTCCCAGCCTTTCCAGTCCAGGTTATGTTTCAACAGGTACAAATGCTGTGTGGCAAGAGCATCACCAAAGAAAATGTCTTATAAATAGTAATAGGGAACTGTGCTAGCCTCCCAGTCTTTCAGCAAGAAAGATGATGTTCCTTGCAGCAATTAAATACTGATTAAATGATAAAGACCTTTTGTTGCAGTTCATCCTGTCCTTCTCTCTGTTCCTGTTCAGTGGAAAGGAAAAAAAAAAAACAACCTGAAGTGCTTTTTTCTCTCTTTATTGTGCATTCATAGTTTTAATTTTTGGCTCAACACCACAAATTACTGAGCTGTATCTGTTAAAAAAAACTCTCTACAGGTAACATCAGCATCTGCTTGGCTCCTGCTCAGCTGATATCAACAGGCTCTTTGCCATCAGTTGCTGCAGGACCAGATCAAAAGATAATGCTGTAATTTGTAAGGGGAAGAAATTTGGACAGGCAGATAAAATGTGTCTGTGTAAACTGAAGCCAATGCTTTGCAGCCTCGAGCAAGATTGTGTTCTTAATTAGCATAAAAAAAAAAAAAAAAAGATAATTTGATTCAGAAGTAACATTATCTTTCCTCTACCTCCACCAGCACCAGGAGGCACATTTGGTTTCCACCATAATAAATCAATTGCACAGAGCATGGAGCATCCATCTGTGATGCTGCAGAGCTTCCCCACTCTGGTGGGCAATCCCAAAATAATCAGATTAATCTGGAGCACAGGGCCAGGTGTCCTGAAGGAGTTTTCAAGCAGTGAGTGCTACAGAAAAGATGGCAGGAGACTGGGCACCATGCTGGGGATCCCTTACATTTAAATGGTGTTTCTCAGCCAGATCACCAAGCCAAGATCTTGTACTTTAGGATCACTAAAAGGGAGGTATTATAGTGCTCTGACTTTGACAGCTTCATTGCTGCAGAGTGCTTGCATTTTTACACCTTCCTTTCAGTGGGACAGCTTCAGACTGCCTGAAGAAGCAGCTGAACAATGAGAAGGGGTCAGTTCCACTGCTGGGGTTTCTCTAGTAGCTGAAATCTCTTTTTTGATGTAGGTCCTTGAAAAGTATCCTGCACCACGAAGCAGTTTTTCAGGATAACTTGAGAAAGTAAAAGAAAAGTGGTTTGTTTGGCTTTTTTCCTAATTCATCAGTCTTTGCAAGGCCTAGGAGAGAGGCTTTAAAGAAGAGCAATATTTTCTACCTTTGCATGGTAGCCAGGGAGAAAGGAGAGGCCAGGCAGAGTTCCTACACTCCCACCCCACCTGGACATCCCAGAGCATTAGAGGACAAATGATGGTACAGACTGGGGCACCTTCCTGCATGGTTTTGATTTCCTTTGATTTACCCCTGGGTCAGCAAAGAGGAGCTGAGGGCTGTCAGAAACCCAGGGGAGTAAAGGAGACTATTTTAGAAAATTTTTAGTGGGAAAACCAATCCAACAGCCACAGTCCTCTGTGTGTCCAGCACTCCAAGAAATTCCACATTAATACTGAGGAACAGGCACAAGTTTTCTCCCTCATTGAAGGATTTTTCCTTTTCTATTTTCAGAGCACTCTGGAACGCTCAGATAACCCCAACTCTGCAACTCAATCCCAGCAGGAGAATATTTAATAAGAATCTTTTTAAGATAAAAATGTTTCTACAAAGGTAGAAATAATGCAATCCCCTCCAGCGCTTTTCAAAAGAAACAGCATCAGAGAAGTTAGATGTGGAAAAACCCTTTTTCTGACCCTTTTTAGTCCCTTTTCCATTTCTGCAGGATACCCACCTCCAGCCTATCTGCCTGAAACACAAGTGACAGAGGTGCAGCTGTGGTGTGGGATTTATGACAATGACAATCCCTGAGCCCCAGCTGGACACCCCCAAATGGCATCATTCTGTTCCACACCATTGCCACTGACCCTGCAATGTCCTTGTGCCTCCTCAGATCTGTCTGAGGATGGTTTCAACTTATT
The DNA here is from genome assembly GCF_036169615.1 of Heliangelus exortis. NCBI lineage: Eukaryota > Metazoa > Chordata > Aves > Apodiformes > Trochilidae > Heliangelus > Heliangelus exortis. The sequence goes on from NC_092434.1 coordinate 2,217,593, forward strand.
TTGGTTGCTAAAAGAGCTACAGCAAGAGCTGGGGGCTGTGCTACAGCCATTATGGTTTTTGACAAACCATTCAAACCATTTTGTGTGGATTTCACAGAACCAACTTGGCTGGAAAAGACCTTCAAGATCATTGAGTCCAACCATAACCTCACACTGACATAACATTTCCATATAATATTTATATCTGTATAAAAAAAAAACACCTGTGGAAATTATGTCCTAACACTGACACTTTAAGTGTTGTTTTTTCAAAAAGCGATAAATAACAACTAAAATTTAAAGAATTCAATTTTTATTTTTTTTTAATTCAATACTAAATTGAATTGATAAATTCTTGGGGAAGGTCCTGCAAAACCAGCACGTTCCAAGGAATTTTTGTCCCATAGGAAAACTTTTATCTCCTTGCATCCAGCAATTGTTCTCTTTTTCACTTGGAAAAGACCTCAGATTGATTACTTGAGCTTTCCTATTCTGGTTTACATTTATTTCCAACAGGAAGATGCAGCTGTCAACAGCTGAGTATTCTGCTGGTAGCTGGAAATTCAACCCAACATGCAATATCCTTTTCTAGCACATGGCAGGAATGGGAAATTTTGGACAAATGAGAGGTTTTCATCTGTCTGTGTTTCACAAACTGGGTGTTCTTGAATTGCCATGGCAATTATCTCCATGGAATGTTCTAAAATATCCATTCCTGGGGACCAGGGTAAAAGTTTCCAGTGTTGATCAGAGACTCATCTGGAGACCCCCGGGTTTCTTGGTATCTCAGGGCTTCAGAGGAAGAATCAGCTTGGATGCAGTTGTGATTCCAGATTCCTGATGGGTTGTAGGAACTGTTCAGGGTTCACTTTAATTCACCTCCATAATTTTCATTCAGCAGGAAAACTTCAGTTATTCTGTTCACTTTAGCCAGAAGCAGATAAGAAGAAATGGGGTGGCAGCTGTTAGCACTTAGTGTAGATACCCCCAAAAAACCTGAAGATCAAGAATGTAGAAGGAATTTTATAAAACAAAGGCTTTCAAATTGTAATTTGCAGATACCTGGGATTCCAAGGGCTACTTCTAAAGGGTCCAGAAAACACTTCTAAGAAAAGAAATATGAATTGTTAGAAGGCTTAAATCCACTATTCAGGCACCACACATCTCACAGAAAACCTGCAGTTCAACAACCAGCTGAAAAAACTTTGGCTGGGAACAGACTTGGAGCTCAGTGTGTGAGCAGTGTGTGTCTCATAGCTGAGCACCAGGATTTATTTCACAACCATCAGCCCAGGAGGGAGGGAGATCCCAGCACATCAGTGTGGGAAGCAGCTGGCTCCACTTCTGATTTTGCTGCTGCCACTCAGCTATTGTCTGAGTTTGAGATGTTGCTTCCCTTCTGTGTGCTTCTGGCCCTCACCAGCCTCTGAGTCTTGTTTTTCAGAATATAATTTATCCAGGCTAAGGGCTGCATCCTATTTTGAATTTATGTAAGGCTGGACACAAAAGAGCCTCACTCCTAGAATCTTAACTACCTGAAAAGTTTCTGGAATCTTTCCTCCTGTAATAGTCCCATCTATTTCTCTTGATTACAGAAGAAACAAAATTGGATTGTGATTATTTTACACACCAGATATTATTGCTTTTTTTTTTCCCTGCCTCTCTTTTTTGTTTTAGTGCCAGGAACCCAACCATTCCAGCACTTCTGTGATTTTTATGGCCTCCAAGAAATTGAACTACCATCTTTCCTTATGACTTTCTTTCTGTTTGCTTTGGGAGACCTTTTTTTCTAACTAAAGAAAGAGTCACCAATAAGAACTACCTTACTGGAGACTTCACCTTACAACAGAAAAAAACACCCTGCATGGTCCAGAGCATCAGGCAAGGGAAAGTCCTATCTCTGGAGTTCTGGGGGTTATTGCAATGGGAAAGACCTTGAGGCTGTGTCATGTTGCCTGCTCTGTGCATAAACTGTGCAAGAAAACAAAGAGCATTATCACTGCTGGATTATTTGCCATTTTTCCCTTTCAGCAGAAATTAGAGTTAACAGCTCTAAAGACAAAGCAGCTGTACTGAAGGATGAATAAGAGCACAGTTCAGAAGGGACTCTGTCCCTAAATACACCACTCAAAGCCTTCAGGTTTGTCAGCATTCCCTCTCCTCTGGGGATGACCTCCAGGAATCCTACAATAAAATGCTTCCATCCCCAGTGGTTCCTGATGGACTGAGCTCACTGTGAAATGACTCTTTCTGGGAAGCCTCTCCCTTGTTTACTGCAATTCCTTCTTTTCTGGAAGAGACTGAAGGATTGTTCTGGCTGTTGTCAGTGTGACCTCAGATCTCTGAGTTATTTGCTGTCACCGGGAGGGTTCAGCAGCAGGGTCAAGGAACCACAAGGAAATGGCCCCAGGTAGAGGGAAATGATCACCTGGCACCTGTGTTGAACTTATTGCTTGAGTCAAAGTGCCCAAATGGAACTGGGTAACAGATCTGCATTGCACAACATGTCCCCCAGAGAAAAGGGGCTTTGTTGAATTACTGAAAAAAAATAAAATCCAGAAAACCCCAAATTGCAATCCGGGATCAATTCTTTCTCTTAATGGGAACTAAGTTTGGAACTGCTACTTGCTTTACCAGAAAGTATAATTTATTTCCTTAAAATCAGATGTATCAGCTCAGGAAATTTATTAATCACCTTGTTTTCCTAAGCTTTTCCTTTCTGTGACAAGGTATTTAAACTATTTCAGCCCTGACTGCTTCAGTCATTGACTACCAGCAAATGTTTGGCAGAGGCCCCTTTCAGAAATCTCCACATGAGGGGTTGGGGAGGAGCAGCTGGAACGTTTCACAGCTGCTTTCTCACTTGGGGATATCTCACTGGACTCCTAAGTCTATCCAGCACTTAAGGAAGGATTTTTTGCAGTGATTTGCCTGGGCAGCTTTGTCCACTTCCCTGATGAAAAGAGAACGACCCCCCTGATCTTCTCCCAGTGCCTCTGAAAAAAACCCTTTTTTTTTTTCAGGTGTCTTCCCACACTCCTGGGCTGTGACCTGGTTCTGTTATTGCAGAATTTGTCTGAATTGCAGACTTTCTGCACTGCTGATCTGCCAGGAGGTCACTTCTGATGGGGCTCAGCCACCAGCACACCCCTGCATTCCTGGGGAAGGACAGAACACAAATGTCCACACAAAGTGTCCCCAAAGTTTCTGATGGAGTCAAAATGTTGAAGCAGTAGCTGCAGAAGATGCCTCATCTAGGACTGAGACTTCTGGTCCAATGTAAAGCTGTCAGCACTTTTTTTTTTTTTAACTTCATTTGAATTTGCTGGTGAGGCCACACTTGGAGTCCTGTGTCCAGTTCTGGGCCCCTCAGCTCAGGAAGGAGATTGAGGTGCTGGAGCAGGTCCAGAGAAGAGCAAGGAGGCTGTGAAGGGATCCAGCACAAGTCCTGTGAGGAAGGGCTGAGGGAGCTGGGGGTGTTGAGGCTGGAGAAGAGGAGGCTCAGGGGAGACCTCATCACTCTCTACAACTCCCTGGAAGGAGGTTGGAGCCAGGGGGGGGTTGGGCTCTTTTCCCAGGCAACTCTCAGCAAGACAAGAGGGCACAAGAGGTCTCAAGTTGTGCCAGGGGAGGTTTAGGTTGGACAAGAGAAAGAATTTCTTTCTGGAGAGGGTGCTCAGCCATTGGAATGGGCTGCCCAGGGAAGGGGTGGATTCTCCATCCCTGGAGATATTTCAAAAGAGCCTGGATGTGGCACTCAGTGCCATGGGCTGGGAACCACGGGGGGAGTGGATCAAGGGTTGGACTTGGTGAGCTCTGAGGTCCCTTCCAACCCAGCCAATTCCATGATTCTATGAATGCTTCCCCTGGCTCAGTGCTCTGTGTGATGTGGTTCTGGGTCAGGGCTCTTCTGACCTAACACAAGGAGCCCTTAAGCTGGATTTATTGTGCTGGTGAATCATGACCTTGGGGATTTGTAAGAGAAATGAGCTGCAGCCCAGGATTTTAAGGCAATTTACAACTGGAATCTTGGCTACACTGAAAACAACAACAAACCTCTGTATGTTTTTGTGGGGGGGACAAAAAACACTTGATTGCTGAAACGTGAACTTTCTGTAGGAACACAGTGGCTTGGACTTCTGGCCTCCAAGGAGATGAATATTCATTCCCTAAGAATGATGCAGGGCCCATCCCACCCTTCATGTGTCAAAGGGGTTGGAACAGACTCACACCAGGATGCTGAGCATCCTAAACCCTTCCCTACCCACATTCTTCACTGACAAGGCCACTCTTGCTGCCCCACTACTGAAAGTTGTGGATCCCACATTTCCCCTCATTCAAACATCAGCAAGGAAACACTAAAATGCTTTTTGCTCTGGAGAAGATATTTAAGCCTCCTGTATCTCTCATATGTCTCCTTCTAGTCAGTGGCTAAAAGGAGTCTGAGGTGGATAAAAGCTATCTCTCTCATCCCTCCCTCAGATTGTCTTCCTAGATATTTTAAAATAATCTTTTGGAAAAGTAAATATAATGTGGCTTGTATGTAACTGCAGGATGCAAAGCACCCCCATCCACATCCATTCAAAGCTTTCATGGCTATGGGCACCCTTAGAAAATTTCCCACTGCCAAATTTTAAGAATTATTAAACCACCTGAGTTACCTTTAATATTACTTTGAGTAAAACATGAATTTTCTTTCAACCAATACATGATCTTAGCTAGAAAAGCATTTGCATGAATAGACTGGGCTGATTGACTCAAAGACAAGTTAATCAAAGAATATAATGCAGAAAACCTTTTTCTACTTGAAGGAGAATGCTACAAAAGAAAAGAAAAAAACCAACAGGTGTTACCTCTCTTTTCAAGTGAATTGTTACAAGGGATGGTACTTCATTCAACATGAAACAGAGCTAAATGAAATGAGGAGAGAAAAAACACTAAGCACTGAGAGAAAAAGAAGAAAAACCATTCTAAACAAAAATAAAAGGCTAACAGTAAATGAGTATTTTTTTGCTGGATCTTTCAAAAGGGTGCAGGGGGATTCTGGTAATCCTGGCAGATGCAAGAAGAAAAAGGACAGAACTGAACAGTGCTCCATCCTCTGCAGGTTTAAGGGAATTTCTGCAACCAAGTCAGAGCTGGGCTCTGATTTATACCAAGAAAAGGAAATTCTTAACCAAAACAGCTTCTCTGCAGCTACCACAGGCTCCCTTGTAATTGTACTTGGGAGCAAAGCAAACCCAAGACCACAGCCTGAGCAGGCTCAGCTGATCCCTGCTTCCCACTCAGAAAATGCAGAACATGTAATTTCAAAAACTAGCTTCAAACTCCAATTCTGCTCTGTGTTGATTCCTTCCAGGGCACATATGTGGGTATTATATGTCAATAAATAAATAAATAAATATTATTACATGGAAATAAATAATTATTATCAACACGTGTGCCATGCCAAAGGCCAGAGAGGGGTCCCACTGAACTTCAGAGGAAGATTTTTGGCCCCCTTTTAGTATGACAACAGCCCTGGGTCTCTGGGGAAGTCTTTCTGAAGGGAAGAGCCACTTGCTCCAGTATGAGACCATTCAGAACTGGAAACCATTGCCAGGCTTGACCTCTCAGGTCCTAAATTGTGCTGTTGCTAAAGGAATTCACCCAGAAAAGGTAAAAATGGCAAGGCAGCTTTTCCCCAGCCTCCTGTGCAGCATCTGCTGAAGACTTCAACAAAATTTTCTGGGTCATTCTCTTTTATTTCAGTGTACAATCTACCCCAAACAAAGCTACAGGATCTGAAGAAAGTGATGCAGGAATCAGATCAACCTAATGAAGACCACCTTGCCCTCTGTGTTTCCTGACACTGCTTGCACAGAATAGAAAATTCCAACCCTCCAGTTCTATTTATGCTACCAAAAGCATTGGATATAGTGAATTAGTTGGATACCTGCACTTTGCTCTCTTATTGCTCTTTCCTCATACAACTTTTTATTTATTCAATATCAGCAAAATGAATAGCACAGAAACCAAGCACCACTTCACAACTGATATCCCTCCAGAGCTTGGTATAGTTTGATTCATTTTTAAATAGATCTTCAACTCTAGGTCAGGCAAACTGTGATTATGACAGCTTTTTAGAATCATTTCAGCATCTCACATAAAAAGGGATTTAAGTCCCTGCTTCACATGGTACATCACTTTTATTGTCTGTATGCCAGGTCTGGACATGCCTGAATTTTCTGCCTATCAGCCAGCCCTGCTCTAAACCACTATTTGACAGTGAGTAAAAAAGAAAATTTCTGTAAATATCTCAAGATCTATGGAGGTCTAGGAGTGCAGTTGACTTTTTTTTTTTTTCCTTTTTAAGGTGCATCAGTACATAGTTTATGGTCTAATCCCCACAGAGACACAACACTTTTAAAGCCTTTCCAAGGTGCAGGCATTTTACAGATTTGGGTTGTCCTGTGCTCTAAAAAAACCCAAAACACTGCAGACTTATGACCACATGTTTTCCTGGCTGTAAAAGATTAATATATAATCCCATAATTCAAGTGAAGCACATCATCTGTAGATGCATTTGCCTATTTAAGCATCATGAGTCAGGAATGCTTTCATAATTAATCCCCTGAAAACAGTAAAATGATTGAAAGATGTCATTAAAGACATAATTCAGTGTAATGAACCCTCATTACAACATACAACCCAGCTTGGCTTAGAAATTAGTGCCAATTTGCACCTGTGTCTAGACTTCCCTTCTGTCTCTATTGGCCAGGCAAGGTGTAGGGACAGCCTTGAGGAAATTTTGGAGACAATTCCCTGATGGAGAAAGGCAGAACTGTGGAGAAAGGCTCTGCTCTAGTGCACCCCCAAGAAGACTTTTATTTGCCTCAGTTGCAATGGTAACTTGGGATCTTTCTAAAGGGACCTTGAGGTGTCACTAGGATTGAGGGAGCCTTGAGGAGCTGCAGGGGGGAAATTGAGTATTTTTTTCAAGATGCAGCTTACTCTAAAGGAATTTTGGACCTAATGAAGTTCTTCATCCAAACAAATGTTTCGCATTTTAAAATTTATCCAAGAGCTGGGGACAGAGCAAAGCTTCCAAAGCCAGTCTGGTGTCCAGCTGGGATCTGCTGGTCAGCCAGAGATGGAACCAACCATGCTTCAGCTGGTGCCAGTGTTCCCATCAGTCTGTAGGATTTTGGGGTGGATATAATGCCTGCCACCTTCACTTGTCACTGCTTAGCATTGCCTAATTAGCAGCTTTCCAGAATGGTTTGGGGACATTCTTAAATCTGAGCCAAAGGGAAGCAGAGTTAGGTAGAACTTCTATAGCCTCAAAGCCAGAGTAGAGCTTAGGAAACAGAGCACTTTAACCCTAATTTGACACATTATTATATTCATAAGGGACAGGGAAAAAACCATCCTCATGAAAGCAGACCATGGTGAAGCTTTTTCCCCACAACTTGCCAACAGTAAATTAGTATGCAGTGCTCTCTGAAGGAGAAATACTTTTCTTGTGCTGCACCCCTTCAAAAATGGTTCTTCAGAAAGTGTTTCTAAGCACACAGGGAACAGCTGAAAAGTCTGAAAGAAAGGAGGGCATTCAAACCAACACTTGGCCCTTGCAAAGGTTTTCACTTTCTAGGACCCCAGCCCTCCCATTCTTCTGTAACTACCATCCAAAAAGAAATATTTTCATCCAACTGGCCTCCTCTGCAAGGAAAGCAGCCAGGATCTTTGTGAGAGGCACTGAGCTCATTTAGAAACTGGGCACTTCTCTGGGATTTGGGCACTCCTTGCTTAATTTATTCCTTCATGTGACATTAACTCCCAGGACAGGGACACTGGCAAGTCACAGCAGGGCTGGGCTGGCCAGGGCAAGGTGGGCAGTGGCCAAGGAGAGCCATGGACTTGCTGCCTGCTGGGAGGACTCAAAGGGTCCTTGCAAGGGGCTGGAGAGAGAAGTTTTCTCTGCACCAGCTCTTGGCAATGCAAACATGAGCCCTGCTCCCCAGGGATCTCAGCTTTTGGGGCACTTGTGTCATTTCTCCCTGCTGCCCTTTCACTGGACAGGGCCTCCATACCTAGACTCCATTTGCAGAGTGGGGAAGTTTACTTTTGCCTACTAGAAACCTTGGATAGATCCAAGTTCCAGCTCATTTCCATTGCTTTGATTTAGCTTGACATCAGGTCTTTAATTCCACTTAAGCTTTGAGCTCTCCTACAAAGTTAAATCATTTACTTATCTGCTACTGATCATTTTCTTATTTTCCTTCCTTAGGAGATTAAGTGAGATAGGATCTGCAAGCACTTTGAAGATGGAGAAGTGCTTATTACTGCACTTGGAAATCACCAGAATCAGAAAGCTACAGCCTACAAATAACTAAAAAAAACCCCAACCCTGACACCACCTCCTGCCTCACCAACATTTCTGGATGCTGGGTCCATGCTGCTGCTTTAGTACACCCCAAAAACAGCACAGAGTTTTCAGATGAGGGGAGAATCCAGGATCTCAGTTTATTCCTGAAGATTCCGGGATCCAAAGCTTTCTTGTCCCTGAAGCAGAAAAGGGAATTTTATGTCACCAGTTTCTGGTCCTGTCTAGGTAAGTAAACAGCTCTGATTTCACAGCTTTAATATCCTGGGTTACAAATTCCAGCATCATTCAGGATGCTGCTTCCTATGTGGTTCATCTGTCCTTTCCTTGAGACCAGGAATTGCTGGGAAGCAGCCAGGGCAGGCTGCTGGCACCCAGTCCCTCAGCTCAATCTGTTACTGCCTGGGAGACAACACCCTGGGGGAAAAGAGGTGCAAGGGGGATTCTTTCCGAATTTAGGTCAGGAAGAGCTGTAAGAACAGCTCTGAGAGATGGATTTCCCTGTTCTGCAGTAATTGAAGAAATACTGTGCAATTAGTGACAAAATAAGATCAAGCAGAAAATAGGTTCAGGGTAGAGGGAGGGGACATTGAAGGTGGGGAAAAGGTGTAGCATGGATATCACTTGGTTGGCATTTTTTTATCTCCTGGACATAACCCACCTTGGAGGAAGGAATAAACTCTGGACCAGGGGGTTTGCCTTCACTCAGTTTTGGCAGCCAGGCCTTTGAGGGCTCCTGTAATATTATCTATATATTAAATATATAATATAAATCCTCAGTCACCTCAAGGTATTGACCTCCCTGTACATTTTAAACACTTTGTTTCTTGGATGTCTCCCTGCTGGCTTTGCTAGAGCTGCTCCTTGCACTTTTCACCTTAGGAAAGATTTCAGTGAAACCAACTGGAAAACCAAAAGCAGCCTCAATCAGAACTGTCACTTCTTATATGCTGATTATGTCTTGCTGACCTTTCAGTGAATCTATTAACCTTGGTCACTGTAACACTTTAATTACCCAAAGAGAAATTATCAGTCCTCAGCTGCAAAGGTTTCCAGTGCTGTGCAATGAGCCTGCAGCTGCTTCATCTGAGAGCTACTGGGGTGCAAGGTTCATTTATCCCCCAAAACCCTCAGTGCAACAGCATCCAGAATCCATCACTTCACCTCCCAACTCAATAAAACAACATTTAAGTTATAGGAGCCTTTTTGAAAACTTAGGGATGTGCAGAGAATATAGCAAAGGAACAGCAAAGTCTGCAGAACTTTGATTCAGGTCTCTTCGACCATTTTTACAGAACTTTTCTGGGGAATTAACTGCTTCCAGGGTGCTTCTCTGACACACAACTAACTCTGCTCTGCCCACGCTTTTACAATCCAAAGGACCTATTTTATCTGACCATCTTTTCACCGTTTGAAATCAGGTTTTGAAGCAGCTCTTGCAAATGAGCCATCTGAACAGATAAGCATGTGGAAAATTAACTGAAGTGCCTTCCCCAGAAATACCCTGGCAGAAATGACTGTGCTGAGCAGGCAGCAGGAAGCACCAAGAGCTCTTTAGCCCCTTTTCTGCACCTAAACAGGAAACTGTGTGAACAGGGTTTAAGGAACAAAGTGGAGAGCTCTGAGATCTGAATTCTGCTCAGCCCCAGAGCTGCTGGGCCTCAGTCTGCACTCATTGAGCTCAAAGCCAAGGATCTGACCAGCAATTAGCAGCTTGTCTCTGTGCAACAGAAGCAAAAAGTATTCAAAGTGAATGGAAAAGGTGTTATTTTAATTCTAGATCAGTGATAAGGAAAACAATTCTTTTAAAGTGCTGTCTCTATGGTAACTGTGTAAGAGGGCACTTACTGCATGTATTGGCTCACTCCTCTTTGCATTGCAGAAAGCATCTCTCTTCTGTATGAACTCCAACATATGTTGATTTTATTGACTAAGCACACAGAAGGCTGGAAGATGTGCAAAAAATAAAAGGAATTAAAAATGGAGGCAAATGATCTAATTTCAGGTGTCAGTTTTGGAGCTAGACAGATAAATCCCCCTATTTTAAGTAACCATTTTTTTTGTCAGTGGGAAAGCAACGGGTGGGAGGGAAAGATTCCCTCCAGTGAAAAAGTTTTGACCTTTGTGGGCAGGAGAAGAAAATTTTTTGCCTCTGTCTGCTTTCTGTGTCCACTGTGTCTCAAGACTGGATGTAAGAAGGAGGTGTAGGTTTTGTTTCTCTCAACAAGGATTTCTTCTTGGCAACATCCAAAGGCAGAGAGTGACTTTTGCCAGACTTTTGCAGCTTATCAGTAGGGCTGAGAAGCTTCTCTGGAGACACAAACCATGAAGCAAACACCCACGTTTGAGTTTTCACTGGATCTTTCTGGAATTCATTTGTCTCACTTGGGCTTCCCTCATCTCTGTATCTGGCCCTAAGGAAAAACTTGAAATCTGCAGATATATCAGCTCCTCAGCACACCAGCTCTGCTTTTTTCCTGACCTGAGTGTGGGATTTCACATCACTGAAGAGTGATAGACATGGAAGGAGAGGGTGAGGACACAATCCTAGATAAAAGCAGGGATACAGACAGATGTCCCTGTAAGGACAACAGCAGGGATATGGCTCATGGTGATGAGAACCTCTTTGGCTCTCACTGGCAGTGAGCTCACATATGACCTTGGGTATCTCCAGAATGACCAGGAAGAACTCTTCAACATAAAATCTTGCCATATTCTTGTTCTGTTCAGACAATTTGCTGTGGCTAAACCCCATTCCAGCATAAACAAAGCCTCACCATATAGAAATATTATTATTACTCTGAGGTTCATTGAAGTTAGCTCTGAGAGATTCCATTAACCACTCTCCCTATAGTTATCTATGGAGTTTAATAGTGTGCCATGCTTCTAGTTCATCACAGAAAAAAAGCTGGAGGAAGGCAGTGTCATTGGGCTATTGCCCAATAACCATTATTAGTGGTTATTATCCCTAAGCACTGGCTGATGGTGAAGTTCTGGACATGGCACTGTGAAAGTTTTATTATACCACACTCAACAGTGGCAGAAACACTGTGGGCTTTGACCATATTTTTGCTCCATTATTCAGCATGCACTTCCCTTTAAAGAAAGTCTCTCTTCTTTCTCAGTTCCTCTCAGAAACTGCTGCCTGTCTCAGGCTGCTTGTGTCAAGTCTGTGCTTACACAGAGAAAAGAGCTTTATGCAATGTTTCCTGGGAGACCAAAGGTCTTCTATCTCTAAAGCTTCCCAAGACTGAAGCGTGAACATAGCCCAGAAACAAAAGTGAAAAAGAGCAAAAAAATATAATGCCAAGAAACAGAGCTCAAGGCAGATTAATTTGCAAGGGGGTTTCCTGATTTTCTTTCCATTGAAGTACAAGAAAATTTAAAAAAAAAAATTCATCTGGTTAATTTACTGAAACCAGTAACAAAGTCACTTTGGCAGCCAATTGGAAGCCATCCTATAATGGTTTTTTAACTCTCATAATGACTCTGGAAAACATCACTGTGGGCTCTGCTCAGAGTTCAGACACTGCCAGGGATGCTGCTCTAATCAAGACATTAAAGTATTGACTGCAGCCATTCCTGTGCTTCCTGCAATGGTTTTAGGGATGTGATGCTGCTGTTTCGAGGAATTGGTGGCCTTGGCTGGCACCAGCATTCATAACTCACTTTTGCTAGTGATAAAGAGAAAGAAATGTGATTTTAAAAGATTCTGGGTCAAGTTCATCCAGTTTTAATACACTGGGGGAATGATCTGGCCCATTTTGTGTGCCTGAGTTTGTTTGAAACAGCAACTGTGCTGGTGTCCAGGCAGAGAACAACGTGGAGCTCATGGGTTTTACTGCACTAACAAAGTACAACAGCTTCAGGGCTGTGACCTGACAGGAGACAGTGACTTTTTCCTGGGAATCTTAGGAGTTTTTTTTAGGTGTTACATTGAAAGAGGTGAGAGTGGGAATGTCAGCATGGATGCAGCACTGAGATCAGGTTTTTTCCTGGCTTCCTTTTGGCAGTGACTCGATGCTCTTTCCTGTTTCCACTCCCAGGCCTTGTCCTTTCTCCTCATGTTTCCATCCTCTTCTCTCTTTTCTTTTACCAAGTGACCTTTCCACTTCCTGCTGCAGAACTTTTTCACACTCTACTGCCACGTCCTCTTGCAGCAGCAGCTTTTCTCTTCCTCTCCAGCCACCCTCCTCCTTCCTGTCCCCTCCTTCTTCAAATCTGGGGTTTGGAGACTCATTTCCCTTCTCATCCTTTCCTACACACATTTCTTTATTTCCTGGACTTGTCCCTGAAGTTTTGAACCCACCTTGCTCTTTTCCTGTGCCTGCCTGACTGCTGAAGGGAGCCTGAAGATCCAACAAATCCCAGCATGTGAAAAAAGGCAGGGAAGGTCCCAGCACTGGCTGAACAGTGAAGTTCAGTCAAATATTTTTCTATAAAAACCCCAAACTGAACAGACAACAGTGAAAGTGAGTGTGTATTTCACACTCAGACTGAAATCAAGACATGGAAATCTGGTAAATAGAACCAGTGTTGATTCAGCTGATATCCCCAGGGTGGTCCACTGGCTCTGCTGCATCCTTTTGCAGTTTCCTCAGGCCATTGCCTCATCTTGGAGTGTTCCCAAAAAGAAAACAGAAGAAAACTGAACCCTGCTCCCCCCCCCAGAACCAAGCAGGGTTCAGCTGTAAGTTTGAGGCAGTGCTCTGTGCATTTGTCCAGGTTTTCCTGCAGGATATGTAGTTCCAGGAGTCACTGCTGTGTTTCAGGTACTGCCTGACCAGCTGCAACTGGGGAGAAGTTGGAAACGTTCAGTTGAAATTCTTATTACTGAGTGTTTAGTAGAATGATGAGCTTCCATTCTCCAAAATCAGTGATAAATGCCAAAAAAATCTGAAATTCTAGGGTTGCCTATTATATTGCCCACAGTGACCACACCACAGAGCACGTATGGATGCCAAAATATCTGATTTAACCTAACACCTATCTGTATTAGATCCTTTACCAACAAAAATAGTTTTAAGTACACGCTGCAAAGTGTAAATTAAATTTAATAATTCCTCTCCCATTTTACCCTTCCAATGGGATTTTCAAGTTTATAAATATACCATCATATACCCAAAGCACACTGTATATCCAGGGATACATAGATGACTCAGAAGAAACACAGAAATCCTTCAGGAGTGCAGGTAGCAGCAATTGCTCTTTTAGGCTATCAGACCAAGAATAGTATCCATTTGAAAAGCTAAGAATAATTTAGGTCAGGAGAACATAATTAGCCAAGTTGGCTTTTGTCCAGGTTACCTGGATTACTAGGGCTAAAAAAAGCAGAATGGGCCCATCAGTGAGCACAAGTGATTAAGATCTGTGTTCAGCAAAAGGTTTTCAAGATTCTAATGTGAATTAAGCACCCTGTCCCAACCAACTTTTGGTATGAGTTGTGCACCCATTTTGTTAAAATTCCCTTTTTGTGCTTGGCATTCAGCTGCTGCTTGCTGGCTGCTCACAGCAGTAATCCTGATTTAGCATTCCCTAAAGTTTAAAGGCCAAAAATTACATCTCCTTGAGGTCTTCCACGTTCTATAAATAATAATAAATAAATAATAATAATAATAAATAATAATAGTAAATAATTAATATTATGTATTATATTTATTATATAAATATAATAAAAATTACATCTCCTTGAGGTCTTCCACGTTTTATAAATAATAATAAATAATAATAATAATAATAAATAATAATAAATAATTAATATTATGTATTATATTTATTATATAAATATAATAAAAAATTACATCTCCTTGGGGTCTTCCACGTTCTATAAATAATAATAATATTATGTATTATATTTATTATATAAATATAATAAAAATTACATCTCCTTGAGGTCTTCCACGTTCTATAAATAATAATAATTAATATTATGTATTATATTTATTATATAAATATAATAAAAAATCACATCTCCTTGAGGTCTTCCACGTTCTATAAATATAATAAATAATTATTATTTTTTTATATTATTTATTATATATTATTTATTTATTATATTATATACATATATTTATTTATTATATATCATTTATTATATATTATTTATTATTAATATTATTATTTATTATTTATTATATATTATTTATTATTACATATTATTTATATTATTTATTTATTAATTATTATTATTATTAATATAATATGTATTATATTTATTATATAAATATAATAAAAAATTACATCTCCTTGAGGTCTTCCACGTTCTATAAATAATAATAAATAATTAATATTATATATTATATTTATTATATAAATATAATATTTTTTAAAAGGTACTAAATGCTGACCAACTGACAGCTAGACACCTCTTTTCATGTTTTGTTTTTGGGCTCTCTGAGGTCTCAGTCCTGCCAGGAACCTCCAGCATTAAGGACTCTCCTTCCTGTGAGCCCTAAAATTGCAATCTCCAGCTCTAATCCTATTTGAGAGTCAACCAGTTCCCCAAACCTCCTGCAAAACGCACCCGTGCAGCACAGTGTGTTTCCAGATGCAGGTTAAGAGGGTAACCTGGGGAGCAGTCTTTGCACAACGGGTGATTCGGGAGAACATCCTTGGGCAGAGTTTGTCTCTGAGCTGGTGCCAGCTCGGGCTGGCTGACCCGCTTTGTTATAATCTGTCACCAACCAACGCTTCCCTCTGCCTTCGGGGCACTGAGCTTTCAAAGAAAGGAAAAATAACAAACCTCTCACTCCCAGAACAATAGTTCTTGCTAAAGGAAATAGAGGCAGACTTGGGCATGTTCAGGGTTGAATAATTCCTGGCAATTTTCCTTTACCTGTTTGCTGACTCACAAATCCTTCCATGTGGCAGACTTAAAGGACTGTTATAAATACACTAATAACCTGAGCTCTTGCTGCTGCTGGCTGCTAAGCTCCTGCCTGGGGCACTGGTAAGGATGAGTTCTTCTGGTCCTTTGTTTTCCAGGGGGGAGAGCTAAACTGAATGGATTTGTTATCACACATCTGCCCTGTAGGATTCTCCAGCTACTCATTCCTGCTTCCACTTTCTTGATTATTTTATTTGCAAAAATAATAAAAAAAAAAAAAAGTGGAAAAAAAAGTGGAAAAAAAAAAAGTGGAAAAAAAAAAAGTGGAAAAAAAAAAAGTGGAAAAAAAAAAAGTGGAAAAAAAAAAAGTGGAAAAAAAAAAAGTGGAAAAAAAAAAAGTGGAAAAAAAAAAAGTGGAAAAAAAAAAGTGGAAAAAAAAAAGTGGAAAAAAAAAAAGTGGAAAAAAAAAAGTGGGAAAAAAAAAAAAGTGGAAAAAAAAAAGTGGAAAAAAAAAAAGTGGAAAAAAAAAAAAGTGGAAAAAAAAAAAGTGGAAAAAAAAAAAAGTGGAAAAAAAAAAAGTGGAAAAAAAAAAAGAAGTGGAAAAAGAAGTGGAAAAAGAAGTGGAAAAAGAAGTGGAAAAAGAAGTGGAAAAAGAAGTGGAAAAAAAAGTGGAAAAAAAAGTGGAAAAAAAAGTGGAAAAAAAAGTGGAAAAAAAAGTGGAAAAAAAAGTGGAAAAAAAAGTGGAAAAAAAAGTGGAAAAAAAAGTGGAAAAAAAAGTGGAAAAAAAGTGGAAAAAAAAGTGGAAAAAAAAGTGGAAAAAAAAGTGGAAAAAAAGTGGAAAAAAGAAGTGGAAAAAAGAAGTGGAAAAAAGAAGTGGAAAAAAGAAGTGGAAAAAAGAAGTGGAAAAAAGAAGTGGAAAAAAAAGTGGAAAAAAAAAGTGGAAAAAAGTGGAAAAAAGTGGAAAAAAGTGGAAAAAAGTGGAAAAAAGTGGAAAAAAGTGGAAAAAAGTGGAAAAAAGTGGAAAAAAGTGGAAAAAAAAGTGGAAAAAAAAGTGGAAAAAGGTGGAAAAAAGTGGAAAAAAGTGGAAAAAAGTGGAAAAAAGTGGAAAAAAGTGGAAAAAAGTGGAAAAAAGTGGAAAAAAGTGGAAAAAAGTGGAAAAAAGTGGAAAAAAGTGGAAAAAAGTGGAAAAAAGTGGAAAAAAGTGGAAAAAAGGGAGAAAAAAGGGAGAAAAAAGGAGAAAAAGGGAGAAAAGGGAGAAAAGGGAGAAAAGGGAAAAAAGTGGAAAAAAGTGGAAAAAAGTGGAAAAAAGTGGAAAAAAGTGGAAAAAAGTGGAAAAAAGTGGAAAAAAGTGGAAAAAAGTGGAAAAAAGTGGAAAAAAGTGGAAAAAAGTGGAAAAAAGGGAGAAAAAAGGGAGAAAAAAGGGAGAAAAAAGGAGAAAAAGGGAGAAAAAGGGAGAAAAAGGGAGAAAAGGGAGAAAAGGGAGAAAAGGGAGAAAAGGGAAAAAAGTGGAAAAAAGTGGAAAAAAGTGGAAAAAAGTGGAAAAAAGTGGAAAAAAGTGGAAAAAAGTGGAAAAAAAAGGAGAAAAAAGGAGAAAAAAGGGGAGAAAAAAGGGGAAAAAAAAGGGGAAAAAAAGGGGAAAAAAAAGGGGAAAAAAAAGGCGGAAAAAAAAGGCGGAAAAAAAAGGCGGAAAAAAAAGGCGGAAAAAAAAGGCGGAAAAAAAAGGCGGAAAAAAAAGGCGGGAAAAAGTGGGGGAAAAAAGTGGAAAAAAGTGGAAAAAAGTGGAAAAAAGTGGAAAAAAGCGGAAAAAAGCGGAAAAAAGCGGAAAAAAGCGGAAAAAAGCGGAAAAAAGCGGAAAAAAGCGGAAAAAAGCGGAAAAAAAGTGGAAAAAAAGTGGAAAAAAGAAAGTGGGGAAAAAAAAAAAAAGGCAGCGAGTGCTTCCTTCTTTCTGTGTGTGAAGTGTGTTACTCAGCAAGAACTCTTGCAGTTATTTATTCTGGAGGGCTGCTGTACTTAACACAGAGGCTCAGGGCACACACATCTGTGACTCCACAGCTGGCCAAGGAGCAGAGCAGTGGTTTCTCCTTGCCTTTGAATACAAGCAATGAAAAGAGGACTGTACAAGCTGCTTTGTGTCCTGGAGAGAGACACCATGACTTCAGGAAGGAAGCTGGAGCTTGGCCAGAAACAGGGGAAAAAGAACTCATGCTAAGCCTCTAGCGAGCAAAAGTTCCTTACCAAGTGTTGTCTCTGCAAGGCTTCACTGCCCATCCCCTCCCCAGCCCAGAAACTGGCAGATTAGAACAGTTCCCCATTCATATTTTCATTCTGTGATGCTAATCAAGCAGGCTAATTAAATATATGCCAGAGCTGACATTGGCAGGAGTCATGAAACTGGAGCCACATCCCATCCCCCTCCTCACGCTTCTCTTTAGACCCAGAGGATTATTAAACCCCTGATACCAGTTCAGGGCAGTTCTGTTCCTAGAGCCACAGGAAGAACACATGGAAATGAGACTTTTAACCCTTGGAATGTGCTCCTCAGTCTGGATCTCACTCTCTACAACTCCCTGGAAGGAGGTTGGAGCCAGGGGGGGGTTGGGCTCTTTTCCCAGGCAACTCTCAGCAAGACAAGAGGGCACAAGAGGTCTCAAGTTGTGCCAGGGGAGGTTTAGGTTGGACATGAGAAAGAATTTCTTTAGGGAGAGGGTGCTCAGGCATTGGAATGGGCTGCCCAGGGAAGGGGTGGATTCTCCATCCCTGGAGATATTTCAAAAGAGCCTGGATGTGGCACTCAGTGCCATGGGCTGGGAACCACGGGGGGAGTGGAGCAAGGGTTGGACTTGATGATCTCTGAGGTCCCTTCCAACCCAGCCCATTCTATGATTCTATGATTCTATCCCCTGCTGAAAACACCTGCTGCAGTATTTTAAAGAAGACAAGGCCAGGGCAGTTGAGGAGAACATCATCCTCATTTTGCCCTCACTATGGGTGATGCATTTCTCCCAGTCACCAAGATCTTGTCCACAGCTCAGAGGAATCTTCATGATCAAGATAAATGCAAGACTCTATGAATGCAAGATTCTATGAAACCTCTAGAGAGCTCCTTGGGAAAATGGGTGAAAAATCAGTGACAAAATATTCCACTGCTACCAAGGTCTGTGCCTGCAAAACCTTTGCTTTCACTGAGAACCTGTTGATTTTCATGTGTCAGCATGTCAAAAACATGAAATACTTTGATGTGGTTAAATTATTCTGCTTTGGCGTTATGCCCAGGAAAGATTTTGGGGTTTTGTACATCTAGTTCTCATGTGCATTTTCATTCAGAAGTGATAGGACTGATGCTGTAATTACTGTTAGATTGCTGTGCCCTGCAAATATTTGCTGTGTTGGATGCTTGAGATAAAGAAGGGATAATCACCTGGGAACTATTTCTGTGGGAGAGTCTTCATGCTGCAGTTCATATGCACTGCAATTTATTCACTTTTAGAAATATCACTTCAGAGACTCCAGCTGTCCAGACCTGGTATCAAACCAAAAAGATCTTCCCACCAAGAGCACTACCAAACCAACCTTGTTATTCATAAGCCACAATCATGTCAGACTAAATACTGTGCATTCTGTTCTTTAAAGCTCAGTCAGACAATAATATAGCTCCTCACATCACCTTTACTTTCTTTTCATGTGTAGCAGTTCCTCAGATTGTTGCTATTCACTTTTGGCCATGCTGATTTGCTTCTTTTTAAATAAAAACAAGATCTCCCTCTTCATAATATCAGGGAAGAGACAATCAGAGATTCCAGGTTTGTCTGGAAGCTCTCTGAGGCACGTTCTTCAGAGACCTGAAAAAGTATTTTTGTCTGAATTTCCCTATTTCCAGTTTTCATCCAGGAAATCTCCCCCACCCATGCTGCTGGTTCCCCTTTCAGCCAAAGGATGGAAGTGCAAACGTGGCACCACACCACATCCATTTGTACAGAATCTTGGATGGACACAGAGGGAGTTGGTTCAGCAAATGATCAGAAACATTGATACCTACAAAGGTCCTCCAGTTTCTGTCAGCTGATAATCTTCTGGTATATTCTAAGCAGGCAGCAGAAGGATGGGTTGTGTAACCATGGAGCTGCTGCTAAGAGGCAGTGTGACTCAGAGCCAGTGAAAAAGTTGGTTTTTTGGTGTTTTTTTTTTAGAAGCAGAGACAGTATTAGCTGTGAAGGAATTCCTCCTGTCTTCCAAGGACAAGGATCTGAAGGTCAGTGGGTTGAACAGAATTGCTTTTCACATTTGTTTGAGAGGAAGGTGGCTCTGAAGTGCATTCAGAGAATAAAACATGAGAGATCCCCCTGAGCCATCCTCCTACACTGCAGCTAAGCAAAGGAATTCCC
Source organism: Heliangelus exortis (assembly GCF_036169615.1). Lineage (NCBI taxonomy): Eukaryota > Metazoa > Chordata > Aves > Apodiformes > Trochilidae > Heliangelus > Heliangelus exortis. The sequence goes on from NC_092434.1 coordinate 2,237,145, forward strand.
TCAGTCTCCTGCTCAAAGCTGATCTGCTGGGACAGGGCTTTGTGTAAACATGGTATTTGCAGAAGGACAGAAAAACTAAAGGTGGGATTATACCACTGTAAACAGATATCCAAGATGGGACCCAGCAACCTGCCAGAGAGACAAAAGCACCACAGGCCAAGAAATAGCCAGATAAATTCTGTGAGCAGCTCACAGACCCTTTGGAGCAGGATGCAAGGAAGAGATGAGGCAATAATCTCTTACACCACTTCCAGATTTAACAGAGCTCATCTACCTCCCCAGAACCTAAAATTTGGATGCACAGAAAAAGCACCAAAATTCTTCTGGCTGGGGCAAGGGACAGTCCAAAGGGAGCAACGCAAGAGCAGCAGTTACAGACCTCACCCCACCAAGATGTTCTGGAACTGAAAAGAATCACTGGATTGGGTGATTTCATTGCAAGGATCTTGCTGATCTGAGTAACAGGAAAACAAACACCTGATATTCTCACTGACTCCAGGAGCAGCTGCATTTGCTCAGCCTCACAAAGCTGGGGAACAAAGGGCTCCCAGTACACAAAGGGTCCCTGATAAAGCTGCTTTAGGCCCATCTGCTCTGAAGTGATTTCTGGGATGGAGAAAACAAGAAAGAGGAAGAGAGAAAAGTCCTTAAAGTGTGAGCTTTTTTTGGTTTTAGCATGAACCCTTTACAGTTTGTGATAGGGGTTGCCATAGCAATCCTGAGCCTTTCTGAATAAAGGCAAATCTGAAGCACCAAGCAAGGGTTTATGTCCTTTCTGGTGTCTCCACACACTCAGAGCAGACCCCTTGTAGCTGCCTGCAGTATCACCAAGAAGATGCCTGCATCCCAAACTTTGGGTTAAGCATCAGTGCAATTAATCAGCACAACTAAAAATGCCTTTTTTTTAAAGTCTTATTTTCAAAGCCCCTTTCCCAAGACACGTTAAGCCCCCTTCTTACTTTGGAGAGGGACAGAGAAGCTGGACACAAGGAGCCATCAAAGCTGGACCTGGTTTTTCAGGGTCTCATGGAGTGATCTGGCACAGCAAACCTGGGATTTACACCTTCCCAGGGGAAATCAAGGAAAGTTTGAAGCTACCTTTGGACAGCAGGACTGAATCCTGGAAGGGGGGGGGGGGGATAAATAAATACTTAAATTCCACCTCCTGCCTCACAACATACAGAGATTATTTATTTCTCTAAGATGCTGAGAACAACCAGCAGCCTTTTGCTTGCTAAAGCAGACTTAAAACCCCAAAAAGGACCTTTAACTCCCAGGCTCTGTACTCTTACAAAGGAGAAAAAGATCCCATAGCAAGTTTTATTCTCCAACTTTCAAACTTTCACAGCAGCAGCAAGAAGGAGGGGATGGGAGGTGGTTATAAAACCACTGCCATGACACATCTCTCTCCAGGGTATTTTTTTTTTTATTTTTTAAAAAAAGTAATTCTTCAGCCTAACCAGCCCCATAGTTCTGGGATACTGGATGGTCAACCAGAGAGCTGCATAAATGGGCATCAGCACTAAGAGAAAACCAGATGCCAAACTTCTCTCTGGCCTTTGGCTACTTATTAAATCTTTGACTCATCACAAGTCATGACAGGCCTCGTGGAGGGCAAAACCCACAGCCCTTCTTCAGGCTTTGACACTCAATTTGTGTGTGAGCAACAGGCTCTGCCTCTGGGATATGAGTGCTAAAGAGCCAAATTATAATTGCTGTGAAAACTCCCAGTGCAGCTGGGACTGGATTTTGTCTCATTGTACATGGGAAGTACCAATTTCAGTGAACATGCCAGAACTTTTCACACTTCCAGGAAGGGAAAAGTTTTCACCTCTATCAACCAAAAATTATGCAGAATTTTGCTTGAGAAGTGAGAACAGTGTGGCCATTCAAGAGAAGCTGGAAGAGAGGGAGGCTGAGAATTCAAAATTGAGATTTTTGGCCCTTTATGTGGGTTATAGACCATGTTTTCTTCTATAGACCCACGTGCATTTTTATTTTATTACCACAGTTTACCCACTTTTGACTCAAAAGCCAAACAGCCTGTGTTGCCAAACCTCCAGCTACCAGCAGCACAGCTCTTTTTTAACCAAGCAAACTCTGGTGTAGTGTTTTTTTTTTTTAAATAACCCTCTGGATTCAGCATGCTCAGCCTGGAAGGGCAGTTACTGTGCAAATTAGAGTGGGTCCTGCATTCAACATCTGCTGTGTGAAATCAGCAAACTCTCCAGCTGAGCAAATTGCTGGGTGGTGTTGGGGCTGTACTTGGTGCTGGGGTCATTTACTTGCCTGAAAAAATAAACCACAATAAAATAAAACAAAACCTACCTCTCGTGCAAGCCTTAACAAGGGCTTCCAGTGTGTGCCAGCTGTCAGGATGGGAAAAGCACTGTAATTGGGGTGATTAAAAGCTCACAATAGCAAGACACATGCTTCTCCATTTAAGGTGGAGTGAAATCTGTTTCATAACATTGACCTGGCTGCTCTGGTAAAGCCTGGAAAATTGTTATCAGTCAACTTTGCCCCAGGATTTTAATTTTAATTACTTTTGGTTCTGCCAAGCTCACTTCTGCAGGTTGGTACCTACATCACCACTTCCAGTTACCACTGGGGGACTGAGGTGTAAAGGGCTCTGCTAACATGCTGGGAACCTGGGCTGTGGATCTGTGTTTTAAAAAGATTTAACACTGATCATTTAGAAGAGTGGAAATCCTGGTGGCTCATCTATGAGGTGAACACAGGTGGTTTCTTCTTTATTACTGCAAGCAGTGTGGGAACAGCAATCTGGGATGGAGACATCTCCACATCTATTTGATGGCAATCAGCAAGATCCCAGAGCTAAGGATCCAGAATCCCAGTAATTAGTGCTCTCCCAAGCAATGGAATTACAGCTGATTTGAACTGGCTACACTAGTGGGCTTTTGCAAATTAATTTGCCTCTTTGTCCCTCAGAGAGTTGCCCAAATCCAGTGTGGGTGTGTAGGATACCTGAGTATTATCCAGGTTTTCCAGAAAATAGTTTTGCCTCTCCTCTGCTGTCTATCTCTGAATGCCTTCTCTCCATGCACATTTCATGCTAGATAAAAATAGCTTTAAACCCTGGGTTAAGTAAGCTTCTTACATTCAAAAAAAACCTTTTTCAAGTGGGGAAAGGAGGCACAACTGAGACACTAAAAAGGCCTTTGGTTTCAGTGTCTGCAGTTTAAAATGTCATCCTGGTATTGTTTTATGTCTCCAAGAGGGAACTGAGGCTGATTGGAAAGAGCAGAGTAAGCATGAACACAGAAATGTGGGGTAGAGGGTGGGGTTGTCAAGTTCTCCTTTCTACATTTCTCTCTCAAGATCAGACCAAGTTCCTTTTTAAGATGAACTGGAAGCCATGTGAAGAATTATTCACAGGAAAAAAAAAAAAAAAAACAACCCAAGGAACCTATTCTGCATATCTCAGCAATACATCAGGAAAAGAGAGTAAACTTACAAGTTGGTCAAGATTCTGGCTACAGAAGAATCATTTGTGCTCAGGCCATTTCCATGGCTTTATGATTTTGAAACTCTCTGACAAACACTGAAATATTCCTAGAGACACTTTGCTTATTTCTATTGTCATTATTTCCAAGTTACAGTTCAAAAGGAAAGTTGAGCAAAGCTATGAGATTGCTTGGTGCATTTTTAAGCTGTGGTGTAGGAGGCACAAGAGGTTTGTAGCTTACTCTGAAGGGACCTAAGCCCATGGTCTTGCTAAATTTATTAGTGAAGGTGCCACAGACAAAAAAGGAATGGGGAAAAAAATAGCTAAGCAAGATATTCAGAGACCTGATTCTATTGCCCAGTTCTATTAGGCTGCTCCTATCTGACCACAATGTTTCAGGCAAGCTGGTTTCCTTCAGCATGCCTCAGTTTCCCCACCAAAAGCAATTATCAGGCTAATTGTCTTATCCACACTCAGAACACCTTGGAGGGTTAAGGCCCAAGTCCTGAAAACTGATCTTTGCAGGACTGGAAACTAAAAAATTCTTATTTTTTACTAATTATTACTCTTCCCTAAAAAAAACTATTGACCAAAAGCAGAGTTTCTGTAGGAATTTTTAAGGTAGAAGCAGGACAGGGAGCTTGCTGGTGGAGGGATAGGATCCATCCTAGAGCAAACCATTCCCAAATTTGAATCAGTATCTTTTGTAATGGGGTTCAGCTAAAAAGCAGAGCAGCCTTGTTGGGTTGCTCCCAACAGCCACTGAATTGCAGGTACTACAGCTTGTGGAAGCAAAGCTTTACCACTGGCCCTGGAGTCTGGAAAGCAGAAAAATTGGAATCAGTAGCCAGAATTATGTCTACATTTTCCCTGTTTCTAAAGTATGGCATAAATAAAAGTATTTCACATTAGCTGATAAAAAACTTCAAGATACAGCTGTGCAGGAAACAAAGAGCTGAGCCTGTAGTGAGACACAAGAATGAGACAAAGGAATTCTTACCAGACAAAGAACTTATTCAGTACAGAAAGTGGTCTCTAAGGACTGCAGGAAGGAATCACTGCCCCCAAACTAGGGCTTTATGACCCTTCAAGAAACCCCTTTCCTTTGAGGGAAGAAGTCTGTGTTAACAGGACCAAAGTAATCCTGAGTGAGAGCCAGGACTCAGTGAGCATCCCTCTGCAACAGTCACTTCCCAAACTTCAAGCAAAAGTCAACTCACAACAAATCCCAACATAATTTCTGGGAAGAGATGCTCCCAGCATCACATGGACTTGACATTGTGACAAACAGGGTCACAGCCCGAAAGACCAGGAAGCTAAATGAAAATAAGCTGGGTCTCTTCAGAAAAAAAAAAAGAAGTTGCTTCTCTAGCTTACCAAATGACCCTTTTTAAATTGATCTCAGGGCTGTGCTTTGTTTTTGTGAGTGCCTGACCTCTAGGTCAGATGTTAACACAGTCTTCAGAAGAGCTACAGTATTTTTTTCCCCTGCTCAGTACAGAGAGCCCAGCCAGCATCCCAAACATGTCCCTCAGACTGGTTATGTGGCTATAGGCTTCTCATCATGTCACCACCCTTTTCCTCCTCATAGGTACCCAAGAAGCCACAATGTGAACCTGTCAGGAGACTGATCTGGCTTAAAAATCAGGTTATTTTTAAGCTGGATCAGTTCCCTGATCCACTTTGCTATGTAACAAATTCCTTTGGCAAAAGCAGGAAGAAGTGAAAATGGAAGAAGAAACAAGAGGCACAGGAATACAGTAATCTGGCATCACCACTGAATTCAATTTTTTAAAAGCACTACAGAAATCCCATTACTCTGCCTCAAGCAGAATTAGGTATTCAGATTGATGATAGGTAACTGGAAAGCTGCTTGTGCTCCCAGCCTCAGGAAACCCCCCCTTGAGAGAGTTACTGAATGCCCTGAACCAGAACAAGCCCATGCAGCCATTCTTTCAACATAACAAAGTTTAGAACATCTTAAAATACAAATATAAAGCCCCTTATCTAAGATTTTTACACCCCAGCCTGATACACAAAATGTGTGTGAGCTCTGAAAACTCTCAGGTAGGAATTTCAGAGAGTTCCATTTTTTTTTTTTTTAATTTTTTTATTTAATTCCTCCTCTCTCTCCCAAAGAACTAAATGAGAAAATATCTTTAGGATCCTGGAAAAGCATGGGACTCCATGTAAGGACTCACAGGCCAAATCAGACAGCTTCTTAGTACACAGGGAGGGATTTCTGCTCCTGTCATGAAGTCTGAGAGTAGATAAGAAATTATGGCTAATTTAGCAACATACCTGGATAGGGCAGAAGTCAGCAATCCAAAACTGCAGATCCTGCTTGAATTTTCTTGAGAACTTTCCATGGGAGATGTTGCCAGCATGGAAAAATCCTCTGAAGAAAAGGAACAAATATGTGAGTCACTTAAAACTTTCTTTTAAACAAAGAACTCAATTACTCCCCCACTCTAGTGGGGACAGGTATTGAGCTGAAACTTAACTAACTAACTAACTAACTAACTAACTAACTAACTCACTCTCCTGCTGCAGAATTTACTGACACTTTATTCCTGTTGTCCAGGCAGGCTGGAAATTGTTAGAGCAAAGCTTTGGAGGACATAAAACTGGAAGCAAGGGGAGGTGACATTGCTAAGGAGGGAGAACTGAAGTGGTCAGAGGGAAACCCCCTTCCAGTCCTCATTGATTTCAAAACATTGACAAGTCACAGCAGGATTGTAACAGCTTTATCAAATTTATGCTGCTTCCTTACAACTATCAGCAAGGATATTGGGCAAGTAAAGCCAGCTGGAGATGAAGTATAAAAAGGTATATATATATATAAAATATATATAAAAATATATTAAAAATATATAAAAAAATATATAAAAAAATATATAAAAAAATATATAAAAAAATATATAAAAAAATATATAAAAAAAATATAAAAAAAAATATAAAAAAAATATAAAAAAATATAAAAAAAATATAAAAAAATATAAAAAAAATATAAAAAAATATAAAAAAATATATAAAAAATATATAAAAAAATATATTAAAAAATATATAAAAAAATATATAAAAAAATATATAAAAAAATATATAAAAAAATATATAAAAAAATATATAAAAAATATTAAAAAATATATAAAAAATATAAAAAAAATATTAAAAAATATAAAAAAATATAAAAAATATAAAAAAAATATAAAAAAAATATAAAAAAATATAAAAAAATATAAAAAAATATAAAAAAATATAAAAAAATATAAAAAAATATAAAAAATATTAAAAAATATTAAAAAATATTAAAAAATATAAAAAATATTAAAAATATAAAAAATATAAAAAATATAAAAAAATATTAAAAAATATTAAAAAATATTAAAAATATTAAAAAATATTAAAAAATATTAAAAATATATAAAAATATATAAAAATATATATAAAAATATATAAAAATATATATAAAATATATTTAAAAATATATTTAAAAATATATAAAAAATATATAAAAAAGTATATAAAAAGTATATAAAAAAAGTATATAAAAAAAAGTATATAAAAAAAAGTATATAAAAAAAGTATATAAAAAAAAGTATATAAAAAAAAGTATATATATATATATACAGCTGGTAAAAAGCTGTAACTTGGCTTGGGATTGTAACTTCTCTAGGATGCTGCATTTAGGTTTAGTTCAGTAATATTATAAGTAATATTGTACCACCTCCAGACAACACAGTCACTAAAATACACTATTTACTTGGGAAAACCAAAGAGCTTCAAGACACCAGGGGAAAAAGAAGGAATTTACAATCAAGGCAAAATTCTTAGGCCCAATGGAAGAATTACTGAAGCTGTGTGTGGCCTTCAGTTTCTAAAAAATCAGGCTAAAGTATTAGAAGGGTGTCAGGGGCTTCAAAAAATTCATACCCTAAGGGGCAAGTGAGGAAATGGCATTTCTTATCTTGGGTTTTCATTCAGAAGTCAAAGATGAAATAATTATCACCTTCCAAACAACACAAACCAGTGACACAGGCAGTGTTTCCACTGACCACACAGATGCTTTCCTAAAACCAGAAAAGTAAATTCTCTCCCTCAGAATAAACAGGACAGGAGGACAGGTTTGGACTTGATCATGCACAGGAGAAAAATGATACTGATGAATGCATTTTGTACCAATTTCAAAACCCAAGACATGAGGATTGCTTATCTAATTTATTTGGCAATATCTGTTCTTTTAAACATTATTTTCAGTGGGAATTTCACCTACAAAAGCACGTGGGAAGCTGTTTAAAAATCAGTAGATACTGTGTATGCTACAGCAATGAAAAAAAAAAGATAGGAAGCAGAAATTTTAGCACAGGAAAATGAAGACTGAACAAGAAGTTCCTAGAAAAAAATCCTTGCTGCACCACCATTTAACACTGAAATCTCCAGACTTTCTATTTATTCCTAATACATATCATGATGGGGAAATTATTTTGCCTTTTCTTTCCCCACTAACGACTGCAGATGGTGCTTCTCAGCTTGAAAACTTTACCCCCAAAATTGTTGCAGATCTTTTCTCCTTTTACACAAGTATTTTACTCGAGGTAGTCTGAGAAAGCTAATTTCCAGCCTTGATTTTCTACTTCTGCATTTAAAAGCAGAGCTAACACCATGCCAGGTATTAGCTGGCAGTGGAAGCTTTCCAGTCAAGAAATCTAAATACTGGGGTGTTTGAGCAGCTGCCCCTCTCTCAGTTTATAGAGCCAGTCCTCCCAACTAAGCTTAGGTTTATTTATTCCAGAAATTTATGAATAATTTCTAGCAACAAATCCATCTGAGAATCTTGTCAGCAAACTAAGGAAGTGGTAGGATTTCTCAGACATATTAATTTTAATGAATTATTCACCCAAGCTTGCTGTACAATGAAGGGGACAACAATTCAACATTGACAGGCAGAACTAGGATAACAATTTAACACTTTTTTTTTTCATCCCTTTTTTCTATGAAATAAGAAATACAAGAAACATTCAAATTTGTATCCTGCATCCCTGCCTTTAACACCACAATGACCCAAAGCAAATTTAACAGACAGCATATGATGAAATATTTACTGATATGGCATTGCATCAGTGTTTTACTTCTTTTTAATAAAGCAAAAAGACATTTTTACAAATTTTGAAGACAAATCACAACAGAAATCTCCAAAAATCTTTAAAAGGCATTGCCACAGCCTGGTTTACCCACAGAGAATCCCTTCTAGGAGCCTTACCCCAAGGCCTCTTCAAAGCCAATCAATCACTCTCTACCCTCATCCTCATCATTTCCTTTTAAGCAATTGCTGGAAATAACCCCATCTGCTTTAAAAATCAAAGTGCAGCAGCTGGTGATCAGTCCTCTTTATACAAGTCTGTGAGGCTTCAGGATATTGTCCTGAGCAACTCAGTCAAAATTAATTATAACCTAGATGGAATTAATTAGAGGCTATCTCTATTTCATCCCCATTGTTGTGCAGACAATTGTTTAGCTGCTCCTCACATGACTTGGTAATTACAGTAAGATGAAACCACTTGGAATGAAAAGTCCTGAATGGGCTTTTATTTAGATTTACAGGAGGGTGTTTGTAGAGGTGGGGGGGGAGAAGGAATCCTGAGTGTTAAATATCCAACAGATCTACACACACACAGGCAAAAGTCTGACAGTTTTTGGTATGTTCAGGTGTAGCATTAAAGAAAAAGTCACTTCAGAAGAAGACATTTCAGCAAAAACACTGAGAAACAGCAAGAGCTGATCAGATAGTTGGGAGAACCTGGGCCCAGAACTCCATGGGTGGTTTAAATGACCAAGACTTCAACTCACACCATTCATGTTCAGGAATTAATCCATCAACACAGCCAAGAAAAAAAGATTCCATCTATCCAGTGTAAAAATATACACAGCTATAATGCATGCAGCAGTGTGCAGATAGGTGCTTACAGCACACACACATATATATATATATTTTACACATTTACAGACACATGCTGATAGATTGGATGTTTTTTTTTCTGTTCTGCTGGTAGGCATTAATTTGTTATTTATCACATGTTAAAATACTTTGCAGCTGGACATGAGGAAGATGCTGTTAATTCACCACACTTGGTGTTAATTCACTACACTTGGTGAGGAGATGTCTTAAAGTCAGCAGAAAAGGCTGCTTCATATTGAGAAGTGGCCTTGTTTTGTTAATTAAAAAAGAAAATGAAAATCCCAGCTCAGAGAAAGTTATCTCTATTGCAGAGAAAATTTTGTTGTGAGACCCAGAAGATTTTAAATTCAGGAAATCTTGCCACTGTATTTGAAGGTGTAAGAAACCTCTTGAAATCTGGCATATGGGAGGAACCAACAGTTTGATGTTCCTCTAGGTCCTTTGATATCAATCCAGATTATATGATGCTGATCAGTATTTCTACCACTTACTATCAGGGCAGAGATGTGCCTAAAAGTGAGGACTCCCAGACTGATGGATTTTGAAGCCAGCTAAAAGGGAAGAGACTGGAAAGAGACAGTGGCATTTTTCTATTTGGTCTCATTATTAAGATTTTGGACTAGAGGAATCAGGTTCTCTAGTTTAAAAGTAAAAAAAAAAAAAAAAAAAACAACATTTGAGAACAGGAAAAAAAAAAAAACAACACAAAAAACCCCAAACAAAACCAAAAAACAAATCTTGCATTTAAGAGAGAGGAAAATCCATCCAGTCATTACCTATTGAAGTGGCTTCTTCCTTCACAGAGAAGCCAAATAGTTCTAAAATAATGTCTCTTGCACATGGGCTTGTGGGAGGCTAAATACAAGATCCCAGTGGACACAAGTGCTTCATGTTCCTGGGGTAAGAACTAAAGCATCCCTTGTGAAAATTGACAAATGCATCCTGGGCTCCCCTGGGGATGACACCAAACTGAGCCTGTAGCACAAAAGGGAAGGTGAAGCCAAATGCTTAATTTATGTTCTGCCTCCTACCAGGAAAACCCCAAGGCCCTAGGTCATGAAAACATGAAATCCTATGAAATTATCATGAAATTCAGATGTATAATACATGAGGAGACAGGGGAGGGCCAGGCTCCATCTGGCTTTTCTTATACCTAGTGGTTCATGACAGATTTTTTGGCCTCATCTGTCATGTGGCAACCTCAAGAGAAGGAAGGAAACAGCAAAGAAAATTGTTTTTTCTTGATAGCAGTAAATTTTTCTGAGAGGTCAGCTTCCTGCTTTCTGAAAAACTCCTCTCACACAGGAGCAGTGTGGTCAGAAAGTAAAAAATCTGCTATTTTTTGGGACAGGTTATAGTTAGAGGCATTTCAGTAGGGGCCCTCCAAGGCATTCTAGATGAATCCAAAACATTTCTGAGAGCAATTGCAGTTAAAAGGAGCTCTCTGCACCAGTGCACCAGGGCTACACTATTGATTTTCACATGGATGTACAGAGCTATACATAATATTATGGCTGTGTGCACTAAAATGTCTGCAGTTATGCAAGACAAACACAAAATTTTACACTGAAAAAAAATGCCAAGACTCTCATGGTTGTCATAGATATGCAGGACAACTAAATGTAGTAATAAATGAAAATAAAATGATATTTTTTCTTTGGTTCTAACAATGCTGTGACAAGCTGACTTCGTTTCAAAACATACAGATTTTTTTTCTTTCCTGTCCTCTAGACAACAATTACTTTTTACTCAGTTGCCTCCCAGAAACACAACAATAAAATATTAAAACTACTGTAAGTAGGAAAAGGTCATCAATTGCATTTTGTTCAGTAGAGCATGGAAAGACTTGATTAATCCAAATTAAATTAAATATATGTGTTTTTAAAAAGGACATTTTCTCATGATGTCAGTGGTGTGATGAATAGTCTCATTTAAATTCTAACTGAAAGTTCTCCAGCAAAAAAACCCCAAAACTGTGATTTATTTATGTGTGAAAAATCCTAAATATTTCACACACCATTGTATAAAGGTATCTTTTTTGTAATACAAGTCTAATTTTAACCTTAACAGTGTAAAACAGAGCATTTACAGTTTCTCCTGCTCTAGAAGAGGATTAAAAAACCTTGTGTCCCAGCCAGCCACACTATAATTTCCCACATTTAATTGGAAAATAGATGAGTTCAGTTTATTTAAGCTGGTACTTGAAGTAAGCAATTAAGTGCTTCACTAAATAGATTCACTAAATAGGACTATGTGCTGTAAATATGGCTTTTCATTGCATGTACAGTTCCTAGCACAGTAGGGTTGCTGGTACCAGACAGAAGCTGGCAGGCATTGCTTTAATAAAAATATTCTATTTAAGAATATTGTGATGTATTTCCACTGCCTCTGGGGGACTTGCACTAATACAGCCTATTATCTGCCCTTAATACATGGAACTAAGTGTGCAATTAATTGGCAATCCAGAGTGGATTATGGAAATGTTCCAGGTGGATGGGGATTTATCACAGTATTTTTAAGCAGGAGCTATTGTAGTTTCCTAAAGTTTTGAATTTAGAAGAATTTATTTCTTTGTCAGGCAGGACAATTCTGAGCAGGAATTTCCATTTCCATCAGTGCTACTCAAGATGTAGCACAAAGAGAGAGAAAACACAATATTGCTGCAGCAAAGTCTTTGTGATCAGACACTCAATAGGGATGTGTGGGCTGAATGCTCCCTCAAGGAATGAAAATGCAATCAATTGACTCAGTTAATATTTTGCTTTGTGGCAAGAACTCCATCAGACACTCTGGAGCTTCATTAACCCCTGGCATTGCAAGAGCTGCTGTAATCTGTGTAAAAAAAAAAAAAAAAAAAAAAAGAAAAAAAAAGATGCTTCGTGTTTTATTCGTGTTTTATCCTCCTTTGTGCCAACCCTGTGAGCAATCTGGGGACAGGGGGGGGGGTGTTAACCTTTCCAGCCTTGCCCTCCAGTGCCACTGTGGTTGGGTAAAGCCAAATAAACCAGGGCTGACACAGCCAGAGCTGTGTCACAGATGGCTCTGCTGTCCCTGGGGCCTGTGGCCATCAGGAGGGAAAACTGGAAGCTGAATCCAGAAAACATCTCAAGGAGCCCTTGGCAACACAGCAGAGACTGAGGCAGGGGGTTGCATGCACCCCTCTCTCAGGAAGTGTCCTTTAAAATACTCAACTCAGATGTTTTTGTGCACAAAGCTTGTCAGTGTAGGCTTTTTCTTTAGGGAGAAACTACATGGAGAGCTCCTTCTGCTCTTGTTTTCTGCAGTCGTTTGGAAACTTCCAGGACCTGAGCTCCCATGGGGATGTGCAGTGTCTGTGAAGCAAGGAAAAGATCACAGCAAAACCCTTCCTGTTGGATCACCATCTGGGACAAGTTCATGCAGTCCCTTTTCTGCAGTGGCAGTGTCACTCCTGGAGTTCCTGTAGATAAGAAGTCACCCTCAAGCAGCACTCATCATTTAGCAGCTCTTATCCCATGCTCTCAAGACTTTTCTTTTCTTTTCTTCCCTCAGCATTAGTACACAAAAAAGCCACTAAACTGCATGGATGGGAGTTATATTCTTGTTTGCCTTGGTGTCCAGTTTCCTACTGGTGAATATCTGACTGCTTTTTCTATACACTCAGCAAGGATCAAAACCCTTGGAGGAGGTTTTATAAATGCAGATTTGCACAGTAATTTAATACTCATGTGAACTACATGCCCTGCTTTAGGAATTTTCACTTCTCATATAACTTAAGACATGCATCTGGCTGCAAAATAAAATCTCTTTTTTATTCTTCCAGCTATACCCAAGCCTTCTGCTGATTCCCCCTCCTCTTTGGCACTTGAGACTCTCATTTATTTTCAGTTTGACACTTGCCCCCTTTCAATTTCCATCAACAGACCCCCAGACATCCAGTAAATCTTCAAATTGCTTTTGCCATGTGTTTGCATCAATAATTAATGAAGCCAGCTGATTATTCCAAGTGACCCATTGTCATGTCAGGGCAGAGATGAACCAGAGAGAAGAGAGGATTCATTTCTGAACCTCCCATTTCAGTCTCAAAGTTCAAAATCAAAGCACTATCAGGAACATAAATCTGTTTCTCTCAAGAGATCATTTTTTTCTGAGGTGGCCAGATCAGCTCCACTGCCTGAAGAGCAGATATTACCATGTCTAGGACTTTTAAAACATAAACTATTGTGGTTTTCTTCAGGATGTGACATTTGCCAGGGCTTTTCTGACATTTAAGCATCATCCAGGCCTTTACTAATAATCAAGAAGTGAAAACAAATGGGAAAGGGGAATATACATTAGCATGAAAGATTAAGGGAAATGAATATATACAGGACACAAAAAGGAATAAAATGCAGTGGGATTCCACAGGACAGAGTGGAAAGACCACTGTGCAATAAGTGTTGGTATAATGGAATTAAATAAAATGAAATAAAATCCAATTTAAATGCTAGAATAAAAGGGACTTGAATGACCAGCTAGGGGACAGAATGGGTTTCTGCCCCTCAGAGCTCTGATCAATGGTTGACTGACAACAGCTGCAGATGGTCTGACACCAGAAGCCTGCAAAAATAAAAAATTACAGGGCTACATCAAGTCTGTTGGCTCAGTTTATTTCTATTCTTTGCTGTTCTTCTAACACAGTGCTAGAGTTATCCTCTGGCAGACACAAAAAAAATGTACCTAGCACAGATGTCTTCATAGAGCTGGTATCTTATTAATTTTTATCATATCCCAAATGATGATAGCTCCTGTGTGTATGATCCTAAGATGGTGCTATTCTATTTACAAGAATAATTGATACTTCAGCAACCAGACTGTAAATTCTCCAGCTGAGGAAAAGCAAGCAAACAGATAAATGACATTTTATGAATTTATTCCATGAATTTATTCCAAGTCATGAGAAAAGCTACACTGGAGATAGCACTGCAGAGCTTATTATCAGCCTGCTGTTAATGTAGAGCTCTCTGCTTTAAGATTATTTAAGGATGACTAACTCATGCTACATTTATTTCCTCCAAACTTGCCATGGGCTACATGAAAAGCTGGAATCAGTTAACTCTTTGGAGGAACTTCCAGGCACTGCCACAAACAAAATTTAGTAATTCAACCCTCTACTTCTTTGGGGTGCAATATCACATTTCTTGTACCACATGAAATGAAGACAAATCAAAACATGTAAAAGTCATGTTTGTTCCAATGCCCTGGGTTATAAAACCCTGAAAGGGTTCTAAATGTGACAGCAATTAACAGAAGGAAAATTTGACATCTGCAAAAGTCCAAGTGTGCTATGCAACTGTGTAGGTTTCAGCCTTAACAAACTGTGTCTCCCTTCTGTGTCCTTGCTTTAGTCCTGTTTTATAATTAGCTTCTCCAGAATGCAAGAGCTTTCTTCAGAGTCATCCTACTGCCACAGACACAGAAACATTTTCCAGCAAATGACTCACTTTTTTTTTAATCCCCTCCAAGTAATGGTGGGGCAAAGAAAACCAGTGTGTTTTTATTGTTTCTAGTTGGCTGTGCAGCTAGAAATTGCACTTCATTCTCACCAAGGGATTGCTGGGACAGCAGGCTGCTCCCCATCTTTTAGTGATGACAAAAGGGAAAACCTGTGCATGGTGATTAAGGCAATCACTAAATCACTTTTGTGTTGTGTCTGGTGTTGATCCACTCTTAGCTGCACTTTGCTTTGAGTGATGCTGAGGTATGGTGGGCTGGCTCATCCCACCAGGAGATGCTTTAGGTGTGGCACAGTTTGGGATTGCCTGTTCTTTGTTTAGGAGTCAAAGTTTGGCCCTGTAACACAGCTTACAGATATGATCTCTCTTGGCACAGGCTGTAATAATCTGGATAAATCATGCCTAGTCCTCTCTTAATGGAGAATTCCTAACCTACACTTGGATCTTCTGCTCCAAAAGGTGGCCTGGGAACTCCAGCATTGGGATTAAATGCTTGGAGCAACCCAAGGAACAGCTGGATGATTTATCAGGCTGCTCCCAGCTCAAATGGAGATGATATGGCCATAACACAATGAGACCTTCAACATTATGGTTCCATAAAGTCCTTTCCTCACATAAATGAAGAATAGTTCTATGATAAGCAAAAGACAAACCCTTAATCTGCAACTTGAGTGGTTTGCACCTCTGAAGGTACAAAGATGCAGGTGTATTGTGACTCTCCTTTGCAGAAAAAGGAAACCAAGATCCTCTCCAGGGTTTTCCTGAGGAGTTTTCAAAAATCACCTCTTTGTCACAGCAGTTACTAAGTCACTTGTACCATGGAGAACCAGCAGCTACCTTCATTTTTCCTGGAAATGTTAAAGGTGCAAAAAAACCCACTAAAAAGACCCTTGCAAAGCAGCTGTGGGTTATTTATGATGCCTTCACTACCCACAGTCTCCAACCCACTGAGGAAATGCATCTGACCCCTAAATAATCTATGAAAGACACAATCTTAGCAATCCATCATTGAAAAGGGATCTATTGAGGGAAAAAAAAATTGATAGAAAGAGTCAGACAATAAGGTGCACTCGTTACTAATTCATCTATAAAGTTTCCATATAAACAGACTGGGTAGATCCTGTGTTTGGATATTTCCTGCTTGCCAAGTGTTATTCAGGGCTACTGGATCAGTGTGTGAAGCACACAGCAGTGTGGTGTGGGACCAGATTTCCTGAGGTCACATGTGCACTTGGCTTTCTGTGTACAAAGAAAAATCTGTCTCAAGCCCATGCTCTGGGTTTGTGGTGCCTTTTTCTCAAGCATTTCTCACTCACATTTCAGAAAACTGCCTGAAGTTTCTGGTTTCAAGGCTGCTTCCTTCAAGGCAGTCATTTTGCTTGCCCATCACACTCCTCCTGGAGGGGGGACAGCAGCTCTTTCCTATCCAAGATGAAGTAAGAGGAAGAAATAGCCTCAAAATCAGATCTGTTGTCATGGAAACCACAAGAAGGATTCTCGAGGCCAAACTGGATGCATTTATAAATCAGAGATGAGGCAAATTCTACCCATTTATAACAACACATTAAGTGGAAAATGCTTTTTACTACAGTATCAACTAGCTCAACAAACACTGCAGGGTAAAGCAGCATGTGAGGAATTATTTTCTAGAATCCAACATGATCCCTTCAGAGCCAGTGGTGCATGTGTTTGAGAGGAAGAGGCAGTAGTAGCCATAGAAACAGCTTGCTCTGAGTGGCAGAGCTATCCTGTAACACACAGATGTGGTGCTGGCCAGAGGGGGTTTATGATGCACCCCAAGCCATGGAACCAGCAAGTTTTATTTTTTTAACTCCATCATTCAGCACTGGGTCTGCCAGGAGGTACCTAAGAGAGGGGGGTTCCTGCTGCAGGATGAGAATAATGGGTGATTCCAGAGGTACTTGGAAAAGCAAGATGTTTTTCCCTCTGTGTTGTTTGAAATTTATTGCTACAACACTTGAGGAAAATCAGGGCCATTGTGCCCTGCACTCTTTCACTCCTTGAAGGGATGATCTCTGTCACAACATGTTTGCAGCATGACTCCAACAAACTAGAGAAACCTCCAAGAGAAGAATTAACCTGCCTGAAGCTGTAGAGCAAGGCATGGACAGCCCTTGAAAATTGTTTTTTAAATTTTTCACCAAGAGTTTTCCCACCTTTTAGTTCAGCAGCTTTTTTTTTTTTTTTTTTTTTTTTTTTCCCAGTGGCTCCCAAGCCATAACATTCCCAGAGTGTTTCATGGCTCCACTTTCCTTTCCCCCCACCTTCAGCCTCCTCTT
This sequence comes from Heliangelus exortis, assembly GCF_036169615.1. NCBI lineage: Eukaryota > Metazoa > Chordata > Aves > Apodiformes > Trochilidae > Heliangelus > Heliangelus exortis. The sequence continues at coordinate 2,254,344 of NC_092434.1, forward strand.
CCCCACCTCAGCTGCTAGAAGAGTTCAGCCTGGCAGAGATTGTTGGTTTGGACTTTGCTCTGTGACATACATCCTGTTTAAAGTTGGAAATCATCACTTTAAACTGCAACTTGAGCCCTGGTATGATCTTGAACTTATTTTTACCTTTATTCAGTGTAAAAATATTTGTTTTCTCTTGCTCATGTAATGTATAATAGGGCCCAAGGTGTAAAAAGCCAGTCTGACCTTCAGGAGAGCTCATTATGGGGAGAATGGTGAGATTTACAGGTTAAGACCAGTTGTTGCTAATGATGGTTTCATTTTAATGTAATAAAGTATCAGTTGAAAACAGAAAATCAAGAGAAAGCTGCTGTGTGCTGTGCTGGAGAGCACCTGGGAGAGACAGATCTGCCAGGCTTGTTTGGTGAAGGTGCACTACACACACACATGGGTTAAACACAAAGATTTACACCATTTACAAAGACACAACTTACTGCCCTACCTTCCTCCCAGAGCCTGTAGCTCTGGTAGCCAGGACAGCACAGGAAGCTGCTCCAGAATCAGCCTTTTCTAGCCCAGAATTTTGCAAAAAAAAAAAACCTATAACTATTGGATTAATCTGCTAATGCTGCAACCTACAGCAAGGTGGGGGCATGCTATTGTTGCAGCCCTGGAGGCAGCAACCTGTGGGAAAGGCATGAGGTAAGAACACCTTCCTCTCTCTCTCACTTGAATCTGGCATCTCACCTTTTGCAGGTTTCTCTTGAGCACTGAGCAGTCAGCAACAACTGGGTGCTTCCAGAATCTGCACTGGTCAGGCAGCTATGGCAATAACCAGCCCATCCTGGGCAATAACCAACCCATCCTAGGCAATAACCAACCCATCCTAGGCAATAACCAGCCCATCCTGGGCAATAACCAGCCCATCCTAGGCAATAACCAGCCCATCCTGGGCAATAACCAACCCATCCTGGGCAATACCCAGCCCATCCTGGGCAACAACCAGCCCATCCTAAGCAATAACCAGCCCATCCTGGGCAATAACCAGCCCATCCTGGGCAACAACCAGCCCATCCTGGGCAATAACCAACCCATCCTGGGCAATAACCAACCCATCCTGGGCAATAACCAACCCATCCTGGGCAACAACCAGCCCATACTGGGCAACAACCAGCCCATACTGGGCAATAACCAGCTCATCCTGGGCAACAACCATCTCATCCTGGGCAACAACCAGCCCATCCTGGGCAATAACCAGCCCATCCTGGGCACTTGTTAACTCAGTGAAAGGCAAGCCAAGGACTTTGGATTCCTGTGGACACACTCCACTTAACCTGGACTTGGTATGGGCAGCAGTTAAAAAGATGAACTGCAATAAACTGCACAGCATAAAAACAAAATTAAGAGATAAAGTCCAGCTGAGGTGGGAGGGAAGAAGGTAATGGTAGGGGAAGCCCAGCTGCAGGTACCAAGGAATGCAGTGCACTCCTAGTAGCACAAACACCTCAGAATTCCAATAAATTCCTCAGTTTACTCAATGGCTCTTAAAATCCCACAAGCCCTGGTTGTGTTTCCATCACTTCTTTTCAAAGTCTAAGAGTTCACCATACAACAGATGACAAAAAAACCTGGTTTCTTTTTACATGATGGGTGCAAATAATGTCCAGTGCCAAGAAACACAGCTGTCCTGCTGAAGAGGAATTCCTTCACTAGCAACTACACACCTAAGATGTTTGTAAGGGGTTTTCTCCTACTATTAGAGGTCTGTATGCTTTAAAGAAGCCAACAAGGGTGGAATGTTACCTTGATTTTCCCACCTCCTCCTCAGCTGCTTGTTTTGTTTGCCAGATACAATGCTCAAAAGTGATTTGATTTTTTTTCTCTGTATTTCTACCTTACTGTTTTTGCTGGTTGTTAACATTTCCAGGGTTTTCCATCAGGAGACCAAACAGTCTGCCCACAAGAACACCACTGTGCTAGCGTGGTGTGAGACCATCTCTGTTCATATCCACTTCAAAAAATCTGGGCCAGAGTGCTGCAAATGCTGCCCACATTACCACTGAAACAGATGAAATGCAGGCTGTGCTCAGAGGAAATGAGACCTTCTGTTTCCCTCCAGAGCAAAAGGATCCTCTGCCTTTCATCCTGAAGTGCTATATGTGGAAACAGATAAAGTTACAAAGTTCCACTCTGTAGAAAACTTCCTGATTAGAACGAATAGCCTGGACAAATTATAAAATTCCTTAAAAAAAAAACAAAAAACAAACCAAACCAAAACATAAAACAAACTGAAAAAAAAAAAAACCCAAACCCAAAACAAACTAACCCAAACCAAAAACAAAAAGGAACAAAACCAAAGCCTGTTGATACTCAGTGAGAGACAAAATTCTCCCATTCGACTCCTTTGTTCCATGCTCTGCTCCTCTACAGCTTTTCCTAAACACAGATTACAAACCTTTGCAAACAATACAAAAGAGTTTGGAGTATTTGGGGCTGAAAAACCTGAAAAAACAGCACTGGTTGTGTAGAGTTTCTAAGCATTCCAGACTGTTTCATGGAGAAGGTTCCCTTGTTAGGATTATTTGCCTTGATAAATTTACTTCAGTTGATACAAAGATTACAGCAGATGGTTTCTTAAAAGATCTTAAACACCAGCCTGGGCCACAGCCCCTGTTATGGAATAAGTGCTGTGTATCAAACTACATTAAAAGCAGATTAAAATGGCCAACACCTGAAGGCCTTCTATTTTATAGCCTGCAGAAGTGGAGAGGATGAAGTCCTGTATCCTGGCTAAATTCTCTCTGCCAGTAAATCCCCCTTTCAGTCTGATGTTGATGGATATTCTTCCAGTTTGATGCACAATCATATTTCTCAGTTACATGAACAACCACAACTGGATGCACAGCAGGAGCAGCTATACAAACAGCTACACTGCTTTGTGTCTCTCTTGTGACCATCTGCCCCTAAAAACTTTCTCTTGTATTTCAGCTGCCCTGCATTTCCTACTGAAAGCAAGCTAGCATGAAACAGACATTGGAATCAGCTTTTTCTTTACACAAATCTCTTTTAAGAACAGCAAAGTAAGTCCTAGTTCAATACTTTTTACTCTTACAGTATATAGAAATTTAGTCTAACTGATAATTTGCAGTGTTGTGTTGTTCTTCTTTTTAAAAGAAAATCAGCATAACAACAGAGCACTTCCTCCACATTCTCCCAAGGTGAAGTATTTCTTCTCATTCCAGGTTTTCATTTCTCTGAATGTGGAGACCAGAAGTCAGCCTGGTCACCATCTCACATCTGCATGAGAGCTCCATACTTAAGCCCTAGAATATTTCCAGACATAAATGATCACACCTTTCAGCTTTTTGGCCTAGCCATGTAATAATTTCACTCAGCTCTTCCCACAAAGCAGCTCTGAATCAAAGAATAATACAGGATGGAGAGGATCTCTGGGTCCATCTGCCCCTGTGCTCAGCTCTGGTGAGGCCACAGCTTGAGTCCTGTGTCCAGTTCTGGGCCCCTCAGCTCAGGAAGGAGATTGAGGTGCTGGAGCAGGTCCAGAGAAGAGCAAGGAGGCTGGGAAGGGATCCAGCACAAGTCCTGTGAGGAAGGGCTGAGGGAGCTGGGGGTGTTGAGGCTGGAGAAGAGGAGGCTCAGGGGAGACCTCATCACTCTCTCCAACTCCCTGAAAGGAGGTTGGAGCCAGGGGGGGGTTGGGCTCTTTTCCCAGGCAACTCTCAGCAAGACAAGAGGGCACAAGAGGTCTCAAGTTGTGCCAGGGGAGGTTTAGGTTGGACATGAGAAGGAATTTCTTTCTGGAGAGGGTGATCAGCCATTGGAATGGGCTGCCCAGGGAAGGGGTGGATTCTCCATCCCTGGAGATATTTCCAAAGAGCCTGGATGTGGCACTCAGTGCCATGGGCTGGGAACCACGGGGGGAGTGGAGCAAGGGTTGGACTTGATGAGCTCTGAGGTCCCTTCCAACCCAGCCCATTCCAGGATTCTATGATTCTATCCCCTGCTGAAAACACCTGCTGCAGTATTTTAAAGAAGACAAGGCCAGGGCAGTTGAGGAGAACATCATCCTCATTTTGCCCTCACTATGGGTGATGCATTTCTCCCAGTCACCAGGATCTTGTCCACAGCTCAGAGGAATCTTCATGATCAAGATAAATGCAAGACATGCAACAGTTTGTAAAGTTCAGGCGCTGCAGTTTTGCTGCAGACATGGAGGCTGCATCCCAGTGAAGGGTTTCAGTGAACAGGAGGCTTTCAGCCCCCCTCTAAGTACATTTTCTCACATGCCATCATCTTTACCTACAAACAGATTTACTCCTTTCTTTTCCCTTGTACTTTTCCTTTTCCATTTCCTTTTCTTTCCCTTTTCCTTTTCCATTTCGTTTCCTTTTTTTCCCTTTCCTTTTCATTTTCCATTTCCATTTCCTTTCCTTTTCTTTTCCTTTTCCTTTCCTTTTCTATTTCCTTTCCTTTTTCCTTTTCTTTTTCCTTTCCTTTCCCTTTTCTTTTCTTATCCTTTTCTTTTCCTTCTCTTCTCTTCTCTTCTCTTCTCTTCTCTTCTCTTCTCTTCTCTTCTCTTCTCTTCTCTTCTCTTCTCTTCTCTTCTCTTCTCTTCTCTTCTCTTCTCTTCTCTTCTCTTCTCTTCTCTTCTCTTCTCTTCTCTTCTCTTCTCTTCTCTTCTCTTCTCTTCTCTTCTCTTCTCTTCTCTTCTCTTCTTTCTCCATTTCCAGGAGGGAGTTGGTTACCAGCAGGCAGAGCTTTTTGTAAAGGGAAGTGCAAAGACTTGCAAAACCCAGCACTTCCTTTGTGACTACCTAAGGCTGCAGTGCTGATTTCACAGCCAGGCTCTTTCTTTTAGCCATAAATGGCAATCCCAGAAAAACCAGAAGCCAAATCAGGTAAGTGACTGCAAGGTTGGAGCTGTCACAGCAGCCAATTAAATGCAGAGCTGAAAAATACATATATAAAAGGGCATCACTGTGTAGGTTTGGACTATACCTTTTAAAGTCAAAGGAATTTTGTGCTGAGGCCACATGACAAGAAAATCAGTGGGCTGAGCCAACAACTACTTTCAGCAAATATCAGAACTTCTGCAAGATTTCACTTCCTGTGACTGTAGATGGCTTGTAAAACTCCACATTTACATGAAAACAGGAACAACAGAGCCTTAATGGCATTAAGAAGAGTCACAATGACTTGTTGTGCTCATTAGACCCTAAAAGATGAACAAGGATCTTTTATAATTTAGCTGCACCATCAAATTTGACCTCTTTTACAAAGGGCAGAGTTCTGTTAACTAAAATGCTAAGAACTGGGAACTTCCCAGTATCAAATATGTCCTCCCCATGTGTCTTAAAATACTGCTGTGGGCTGATAATTTTGAAGCCAAATTCCTTGTTTGGAAGCATAGTTCCAATCTCCCCTTCTCAAACCCCAAAAAGGGAAATATACCCCCAAAATATCCTGTTGAAAAGTTATGGTATCACCATTCCTTGGAGTTCACAAAATACTCTGATGCCTGTGGCCTGAGAAGTCTGGTTTTGTGCTCAGTACATGTGTGAATGCAGGTAATTATAAGCTCTTTGGAGCAGAAATCATCTCTATCTCTCTGTCTCCATGGTCTGGTACAACAGGAGCAGCAGCTCTCAGCTGGTCTTTAATAAGAGCACAGCTGAAGGTGTGTATCATATCAAAGGGGAATCAGAATGATTCTCTACATCACTGCCACAATCTTAACTCATACATGCATACACAAGACTGATGAGCTGCAAAAAATTCTGTCTGTACTAACTCAAGACAGGAAAAATAGAATTTTAAAGAAATGAAAAGATTATCTAAGTGAAATAGACATGCTTGGTATAAACACACAACTCATAATTTACATTCAAGATTGCTATCATGCAATAATTCCCTTTAACTGCAAGAGGATATTGTTAGAATTACCTGGGACAAAGGCCATTTAGTTTTTCTATAGTCTTGGCAAACTAAAAAACCCAAACCTACTCCATTTTATGTGAGTCAAAAGTATATGGTTCTTTTGGGCTTTTGTGGGTTTGTTTTTTCACTCTGGAAACAAAACCACATCTATCTGTAGTTCACAAAATTAGCAACAATTATTTCCAGAGCTCTCTTCTCCCTCGTTTTTTAAACACAATGTAATCTTGAATGTCCTTAAAAGGCTTCTTAGTGTATTCTCTCTTTCTTACTGGCAGAAACCAAGTGAGACATCTAACTAGCTCAGTTAGAGCACCTGGAAATACATGTGAGGAGCTGACTAGTTAGTTATAGAGTGTTGCAAACCATTACCTGTATGGACCAGGTTTCTAGCTTGACTTTATATACTCCTGGTGCAAAGAAGGCTTTAAAAGGGTGTTAGGCTGTGACCTGGAAACTTTCCCACAGCAGGAGCCTATCTGTGCAATTTAGTTCTCCAGGAACAGAGTTTTATTGTCATGGTCCATATTATGGTGGTGTTGGTAATGGAAAAGAGGTGAAAATAAGTCCTTAAAGGAGCTTTTACTTCCACACACATTTAGTCTGTAAACCTGGGAATCTGAACACCCATTTAACAGTCTGGAAGCACTCAGGGTAGGCCACCCAGCTCACTTTCTAAACACACGATGCCCCTGTGTGGACAAAGAAGTCTCAAGCAGCTTGCAGATGATCTTTGCTGAATTTGTGTTTACATTACATGAATTCCCCATTCATTTCTTCAAGTTTGTTTCCTATGCAGTTTGATTCCATGACTCCAGTGATGCCCTGAATCAGGATTTATCCAAACGTGACCATTTTGGAATTCTGGTCAACGTGTTTTTAACTCTGAGCTGGCAGCAAGAAGAATATTTTGCAGGTTTTTGTGAAGTTTTGCACACAACGAGTATAAAAAAATATTTTTTTTTTTTCAAAGGGTATTTTTGCAGCTTTATCAGGCTTTTTACTTGGTGCAAAAGACTGGAGCTCTGTCATGGCTAGGAGGAAAATTTTTCTGTGTATAGAGATGCTTGCAGTGAAAACCCTGGGATCAGACTACAAGTGGCAGTGAGATGCCAAAGCTTCTAACCTGTTCCATGGAATTTTGATGCAGAAATGCAAACACCACCAGCTCTGTGGGCATCTCCACAGCTTCCCCAAGGCTGGAAGGAGGCTCCACACTGGGTCTGGAGGCAAAAAAAACCAACCAAGAGTCAGGGACACTGCAGGCATCGGGGCTGGGAAGGCAAAAAAGGCTCTGATATGTTACAGGAACCAACCGTGTGGCTGACTGAGAGGTGAAAGGGGAGGAATTGCTGGGGTAATGTGACCCAGTGGGAAAATTGTTAATATAAAAAAACCCAACACCAAACCCACAAAAAAAAAAAAAACCAAACCACCCCAAAACAACCAAACCAAACAACAAAAAAACCCCAAAACAAACAAATGAAAAAAAACCAACACCAAAACCAAACCAAAACAACAAAAAACATCCCAAACAAATAAAATACCCAAACAAAACAAACCAAAAGAACAAGTACTGGGCCCAGCCCAGTTCTGCAGTTCTGCAATTTTTCTTAGAAGTGTCCCTATCCCGGCTCATTTCTGAGCTCTGTGTCTGTCCCTCTGCTCTTGGGAAGCCTTTGCCAGCCCTGGGACCCAAGTTTCACCTTTTCATTCACAAGTTTTTATGTTTTCCTCTCCACTCCCATGGAAATTTACCAGCGCCTCCTCCGTATCTGCCTCCATATACATTACATAACCACCTTTTTCCTTCCCAGCTCAGACCAGGGCCATAAACGCTTTATCCCACATCCCTTTCAGAAATCCAGTTTTAAAACCCTCAGCACATGGGGGGGATTTTCTTTTCCTCAAGCCGGGGCTGCATTTTCACCTTGTTTTTAAACGCCGTTTTAGGGCCGCGGGGAGAGGAGAATCCCTGTGAGGGGGGAACCCGCTCAGGAGAAAAAAAACCCTCAAAGGAGCGGGGTCACTGCGGATTCCCGAACCTCCACAGCTCGCAAACTTCCTTCTCAACCCTTTCCACATCGGATTAAGGGAATATCCGCCCATTCCCTTCATGTTTTACGGCTCATGGTGCCCGTCCCTCCCCGCCTCTTCCTGAGGGGACGGCCCTGCTCGGTGCCATCTCCGCCCCCGCCGCTCTCTGCTCCGCCCCGGCCGAGCGGGCCCGGGCCTCAGCTACGGGGGTGTGTGGGGGGTTCTGAGGGAAAGAAAGAGGGTTCGGGAGGTGTAGAGGGGGTTCGGGGGGTGTCCTGGAGGTAAGGAGAGAGCTGGGTCTGTATCCTCCCCTCCTGGAGCTTGGGGTCCGTCTCTTGGCGCCCATGGCTGCGATGGATGGGAAGGAAGGGGACGCGGATGTTGTCAGCCGGCGGGTGGAGAGGGATGGGGTAAAATGAAATAAAATAAACAGGCAGAATGGCAAAATCTGAAGGATTTTACACACACACCCGCCACATGTCCCTGGGTCTTGGCACCGCTTGTTCGGATGCTGCCGGGGACAGCCCCGCCGGGACCGGGCCGGAACCCCCCCCCCCCCCCCCCCCCCCCCCCCCCAGCTCCGGTTTGTGCTTCATGGGCTGCTGAAGGAGCAGGGAACCCTTTCCTCCAGAGGTTCTGTTGTTAAATTAATAATTTCTGGATGGTTGGTTTGTCTTCCAGGTTACAGCCGTTTCCATTCACCCGTGGATGTTTACCCCACGATCGACGTTTTCCTCCTCACGGGCAAACGAGGATTTGGGGTCTGTGGTGTTGAGTGAAGGTAAAAAAGCCCAACGCAGGCTCTTGTGTCTTAGCAAAATCAGGATCTGATAACCATGGAAAGATGGGATTAGGCTAAAAAAACCAGCCCTGAGTCTGCTGAAGGGTTGATCTGCAAGAAGAAATTCCCCTGGAACTGGGAATCCCCCAACCAAAAGTGACAGCCAGAAAGGACCTGGAGTTTGTGGAGAGAAAACCACAAAAAAAAAGATGTTTTATCCCATCCCTCATATTTATGTTGTCACCCTGAGAGGACTGGAGGGCCACTTACAGTGGTGACTGGTGTTGCTGTCCCAGTGGAATTTGGGGTTTCAGGCCCTGCTGTGGCACTTTTGGGTGCTGTGCTGGTCCAGGGAAAAAGTCCCAGCATTTGGCTCAGACAACATTGAAAAATGATGTATCCCTAAAACAGGTGAATTCTGGGGCAGTGAGAGGAATCACAGTTACATCATTCAATGTGTAAACCAAGCAAACTCTAAGCCAGTAGCCCCTGCCAGCCTTAATTCTGTGGGTACCAGCTCTCAGCAATTTTTTTACTTCATATGGAGTGTTTTTGACAAGTCTTGGGTTGTCTTCCTAAATAGTTCTGTTGCTGTGTTTCTTGGCAGCTCTTTACATGATTTTTGTGTTAAATCCTTAGAAAAAACCATTCTTATGTCATCTTCAGAGAGTTCATAGTGATGGTGGGTTAGTGCTACGTATTACTGGCAGATTTAGCATCAATCCATTAATGCATCAGAAAGATGTGGCATAATCTGTCATAAATAATCCATAATCAGGCTCTTCATGTTACTGATGCATTCCAGCTGACAGACTCATGGTCACTTTGCCCAAGCTAATTTAATCTTTGGATCATATTGGTTTTTCCATTTGATAAGACTTGAATGAGGTTTGAACTGGTAAACAGGGTGGTCTTAGCAGTGAGCTGGCAGATTGTTATATTCTGCTGCACAGTTACTCTTCACAAATGCTCTTCAACTTCATGAAGTCTCAGTGACTGCAGAAACTAAACAGTATTTTAGTAATAGTCTCCTGGAAGGCAATTCATTTGCTCCTCTTGTAAAACTTGCAGTGGTATGTTGGTCTGTTTGACATGTCTTTCATGGATATTGTGATACCTTTCTGTGTTTACTGGTCATTTTTTAATTCCTTTTCCTTTCCTTCAGGTTGAAAAGATGGGAAATGCAGAAAGCAGTGTCTATCAAAATCACCTTTCCAGATTTCTTCCTGAGGAGCAGTCTGACATTGATGGACTCTTTGATACCTTATCAGGGTCGAGTGGCTCATCTGGAACAAAAAATGGCAAAGCTACAAAGAAAACTGTGACTCTGGCAGCATTACAGGCAAGATATTCTTTTATCCTTGATATATCTAGGAAACAATGCATTGAATATAATTCCAGAGAGAAATTAAAGATGTGACAATAGTTACTTTCTAAGGATTCCTCATCTCAATACTTAACATTTTGGGGCAGCATGGGTATTTAACTTTTTCTTACAATTTAAGTACTGACTTTCAGGTTTGTATTTATCTCTTAAACTGCACTGTTGGGTCCAGTTGAAGCTTTCCTGATTCTGAATAAAGTTGGGACATACGAATATATTTTTCAGAAACCTGAAAAATGGGAAGGCTGAAGTGTGTGCTTATTTACAGATTTTCTTGAGAAGCTGTCACCATGCCAGTTTGTATTTGGTTACATTTTTTATACCTCAAATCTTCTCACTCTCATTAAAAGGAGAGGATTCAATTTTGATTGATTAAGCTGTGGCTCCCTGTTTTATCTAATTAAGATACATTATGCTTTCTGATTAGCTTTGCATTCATTTTCTAATCAAGAAAGATGGGGAAATTGATTTGTTGCAATACTTGATAACTTCAGTTAGGCAGAAGCCAAGCAGCCAAATGAATGCAGCATTGAAAGTGACTTTTTTTATATATGCTACACAGTTAATGGAATCAAATTAAAACTCCAGGAAAGATGTAGGGTATTTTAAGTTATTTAGGAGTGCATTTGCCTGGCTGTTTCTTAGCTGTCACCAGTTTGGAAGTAGTGTTGCTGCTGCCCTACCTTCCAGCACTAACATGACCAAGAACCTGCTCCTTGGTGTCTGTTTTTTGACTGGGACCTGGAAGAAGTTCTTTGCCCCCAGATCAATGTGACATTTCTCTTTTCCCATCCTGCCCTTTACTTTGCCAACTTAAATGAAAAAAAACCTTTTGAAATACAGCCTGTAGGTGTGTGATTCCTTAGTGCAGGGACTGTTGTGGTGCTGGCATGCCTGCCTCAGGGGGTGTTTGTGCTCATGCTTGAACAAGATGGAGTTGGAACAACCTGGTGACATTGACAGGGCCCCAAGCATAACATAACCTCTTGTACTTTGCTCAGGCTCAGTGCTTTGCTAGAAGGAAACTCCATGGCCTCTGAACCAGAAAAGGCTGCAGTGTGCAGCTTGGGAAGCAGGTAGAGCAGGTGTCTCTAGATATTTTCTTGAGGCCATTTAAGAGAAGGATTTTAAGCTGGCAGAGGTGTGTGTTAGATGTTTGTCAGGGTTTAACACTGGCCCAGCAATTAAACCGAGTACCAGACGCTCTCTATTAATCCCTCTCTCCTCCCTGATAAGAAAGGAGAGAGAATAAGGGAGAGAGACTGATGGGTTGGAAACTAAACTACACAACTTTAATGAAACAGGAATGATAAATAGGAAAAAAATTACTAAATATATACAAATATAAAGGAAAATTGATACCACGTTCCTTCCCCCCTTTTCCCTCAATAACTCTCACGTCACCACCGAGGCTGCAGGGCACCTCTGGGAAAGTCCAGGCTGGACTCCTGGAGTCAGCAGCAGTTGGGAACTGGAGGCAGGAACACACAGATTCAGGCTGGCATGGATCAGGAGCACAGGCAGAGGAACGGATGGGATCCTTCCAGGATGCCAAAGCAAAACAGGGAATGGGCGAAGAAAGGGAAGCAGGAAAGGCAGGAAGGGCAGGAAAACTGGCTTGACCCTTGTGATCCCTCAAATTTATACTGAGTATGATGTGTATGGGATGGAATACTCTGTTTGGTCAATTCTGGCATCTATCTTGTCCATTCCTCCCCAAAGGAGGGATGCAGGTGGGACCTGTTGATGTTTTCCTCAGAGCTGAGCAGTGTCCTTGGCTCTGCACACCAGTCTCTAGCAGTCCTAGAAACACACGCTGTCTGAGAAACTTGCTGTTAATTTCAGCAAGTGCAACTACTTACAGGAGACTTAGCTAAAAGCAAAAGTACAAGACAGACAATCACTTTTATCCTGGCCCAAACCAGGACAATGTTTATGAAAGCTTCCCTTTTTGCAGTCCTCCTTCCCACCATGGGAATGCTCCCTGGGATAGCTGTGGGCAGAACAGAACAGCACAACTTAAGTGGTGGGTGGGCAAGAGTAGGGAGTAGGTAGGTAATACCAGCATGAAGCAAAAAGCCCTGGAGTAGAGTGTTTTAAATCATGTTCCCTGCATCTTCTCTCACCTCAGGCTCATGTAGCACTTCCAGAAATCCCCTTGAAGGGGCTGAACCCCCCCTGTGAGCATCTCTCCCTCCCACTGGAATGTGCCAGACTCTGGCTGCTCATTCTGCTTCTGGGGAAATCAATGGGAGTTTTACCACTGATGTCAACAAAAGCAGAGCAGGGCTTGGCACACTGGGTCCCATCCTACATGCACAGCAACAGCCATTACCAGCAAAGCTCTGGTGGCTTCAACAGGAGTGGGACTGAGCCAAAAATAGATTGGGAATGGGATGGATAATGGTGAACAGAGCTGGAGTGCTGTTACCCAGGTGGAGCTCCATGGATTTTCAGCACAGTTTTCCCAGGGGGCTGTTCCTAAGAGTCAAGTCAGATGTTCAGCATGTTACACACATGGCAAGGACACTGTGTGATCATCTCCTTGTGTGTGGATATGTTTTGGATGATTTATTTTTAAACTCTGTCATTATCTTGAATGCTGTGGCAGTTGTCTTGAATCCAGAGCCAGATTTTTCCCACAGGGCTGTGATACATGATGATGTCTGCCACTTAGATTTCCATTAAAAGGGCCAATTCTGCACTTTTGGTGAAGGTCTTTTGATTCTGACTGTCTTAACATCAGAGATACCTTATAAAAATGGGGTGATCTCAGTTTTGCTCCCTGCTAGAATTAGATTTTGCTATGCAAAACATCTCAGAATTTTTTCTTTGTCTGCATGTAGGGTTTAACCACATTGCTTGCAGTGTCCTGAGGCCAAAACTGAGAAATAGAAGAAACTTTATTTTCTCTTTGGTTTTAGTATCTGTGAGCTCCAGTACCAAAAGCAGAGTAAAACAATTGTAAATGTTGGACTGGCAAAATTGTAAAACATTATATGGAGTTATATGGAAACCCTTTGCAAATATCCTGTTAAAACTTTACAGTGGTTTGTTTTTCTTTAAGTCCATGGCCTTTGTAGCAAAAAAAAAAGAATCAACTTCAGTCACTAAAGCGTATTTGAGTTACTATAAAAATCAGAGTATTTTTTTCGTCATGGAAAACCAGTCCTTTGACAGGTTTATTGCTGATAGTAGCTACTTCATATTGAAATCTCTCTCATTCATATGTAGGAATATCTCAGCTGTATATCCCAGCTCAGACTAGCTGGAATATATTATTTCTTCTTAATTTTTAAAATCTGTTATTTGCTGTTTTCTCTCTGCAGGCATTTACACGGGAGCCACTGCCACAGCAAATGTCTCTTCGGTTATACAATGGGATGAGAAGTATTGACCTGCCTGGGAAATCATCTGGGCTGTGTGAGCAGATTGTTAAGGAGCAGTTTGTAATTTTTATGTCAAACCTCTTAAAAGGGAATGCAGATGAGAAGATTTCCATAATCATGAGAATGATCTCCAAGACAAAAGGACCCGTGAAGGGCAAGCAAATCCAAGAGGTACACAGGTAGCTAAATGTGTGCTGGGGGGGACAGTAGGAGAACAGATGAGTAGGTAATTAAAATTAAAATTGGATTAAAAATGTATTTTTAGAGCACAAGATTCTCAACAGTGATTCCTGAGTTTTATGGGTTTTTAAAAAATTTTTTTTGAGAGCCAGGATCTGTTTTTGGGCAATGCAGTGATTTTTTTAGTTGATGGTTCACAGGCTTTACCTGAAGGGTGCAGATTTAAGAGCCAGTAAGAGCTGTGGTGTGTCTGGTGCTTCTGGGAACTGAGCAAAATGGTTTCTAGAGCTTGAATTGAAGGGTAGATGGGTGAATCAAACACAGAGCTTGCAAGGTGGAAGAGTGAGATCTCACAAACCAGTAATTCACCAGCAGCTCTTAGTGCTGCAAAGTTTGGACCTCCTTTTCTCTCTTTCATGCCATGTTTTATGGAGATGCTTTGTGAAGTAACGTTTCCAAAATGTCTTGAAAAAGGATACCAATCAAGAGCTATGACACTGAAACTGCATTTCTGTTATTTCTGGCTTGTCATGAGATGTTTCTGTCACTGGTATTACAGCATTAGTACTACTTGACTTTTTTACCCAAAAAGTCCTTTGAGGTTCTTGGTAATTTTATTTAAGAAATGCCAAAATGGTGATGTTTTAACCTTTTTAGTTCACAGAGGATCTGATCACATCTGTAGTCCATGTACTGAACTACAGGAAGGAACTGAAAGGTTGGAGTTTGGAGAATACTAGGGATTCTACAAGTGGAGTAAAGGCTCTGGCTACTCAGCTGCTGTCAGAATTAAAGTTTGCAGGTAAGTGCCACAGTGTGGTGTATCCCAGAATGGCACAGAGCTCATGTAATCACTGTCTCACCAGAATTTTTCTCCTCTTTGAATTGAAATGCTGAGACCAAGATTTCAAACCTAGTGCTTCGTTAATTACTTGGGAATTTTATTTATTTTACTTTACCATCTTCCTTAAATTCAGGTGAGTTTAGGTTTGATGTCCTGGTTTAAATGGAGCTGCAGAACTACTTGTCCTGGAACATGTCTGTTTTGCCTGACTTGCAGGTGATGGGCATTTAGAGGCATGTTCAGGTATTGCTGTCCTTGTGCAAACCACAGATTTACCTCTGCACTCTTGCAATAATATTTTGCTGTCTTGCAAAGAGCACCTCCTGTGTTGTCACCAGCTTCTTAACCATGACAGACCAACCAGTGGATGTCACAGGCAGATGTTTCTCAGTTCTCTGGATGCAGTCTGGATGTAGTTGACACTTCACTGTTTCTGGCTCCTTTCATCCGTGATTTCACGTCCATTAAAATAAAGGAAAACTGTGTTTACACTTAAAAATCAACTGATTCTTTTCCAGAGTGAAAAGAGGCTTAATGCTGTTTCTTTGTGTCTTATTTAGATGGGTCAAAACCTGTGGGTCCTCAGCTGATGGAGACAGATTTTGATCAAAGTGTCATTCAGGACTGGGTGTACCGAGTTCCACAGATCTCAATTTTCCTCAGTGTTGTTGTCAGGCAAGGCCTCCATGTTCTGCACTCCCTCCTGGACCAAACCAAAGACACAGTCAACCTGGTCCCAGGCTGCAAAGGCATCAAAGGAAGAGGACTTGCAAGTCTCTTTGACATCCCATCCATCATGTACATCAACTCCCACCTGCCTGCAGAGCTGCAGCACAAGTGGCATCTTCTGTTTTCTTCTAGATTTCATGGAGAGAGCTTTTCCCAGTTATGTGCACACGTAGTCAACAAAGGTCCTTGCCTTGTGATCTTAAAGGACTCAGATGGTTATATCTTTGGTGGGTTTGCATCTCACTCCTGGGAAGTCAAGCCACAGTTTCAAGGTAAAACTCACTTTGTTTTTTAGAGTCTCTGATGGCTCTGCTAAACATTGCCTGTTCTGTACAGGTACAAGAATATTGTCCACTTCAGGGACACTGTCACTTTACTTTTATGACACATACTGCTTTTGCACTCCAAGTGTATTTTCCTGGGGCAAAAAGAACATTTGTTTTAAAAAAATTCTAAAATCTGTGCTAAATTATTCCTGCTTTGTACCCATTTAGGCATATTACAGTTTGTCTGTTGTGTGATCAGATTTTTCAAATTTCAAGACTTACTGATCATGGCACAGGTTGTCAGTGAAATGCATAGCTGCAGAGGCTGAAAATGATGTGCAAAAATGAAGGAAACAGAGCAAAGATGAGGAATTAGAGTTTATAGATAAAGTATCCAGCAGATGGCAGCCTTCTATCTCAGAACAGCTCAGCCAAACATCAGGTTACTCCTCCTGTTGCTGTTTGGGCACTGTTTTCCTTTTAAAATCCAGCCCCAAAAGGATGCCTTGGTCAAGCTGAATGGTTTGTTCCTTTGAAACCTCTGACAAGAAGAGAGGAGGGGTTTTTTGTAACTCTTAGGTAGGAACTTGAGTGATGGCTTTCCAAAAAAAACCACAGTTGTGGACTCTGTATAATTTGCCCTTCTGGGAAGCCTCATTTCTGCTCAATTCCTATATTGATTGGTATTTGAGAATTTGATAATGACTTCAGCCAGTAAATATAATATTATGTGACATTACACAAAACTTCCCTTGTATTTTTTCCCTGATAGAATGGCACATAGGGTACCAGAAAAATCACACCACAGGTCCCTCTGGATGCCAAAAAATGAAAATTGTGCTCTAAATCAGTGACCCTGCAGGGATCTGTGTATCTGACAGTCAGAACTAAGGATGTCAGCACTCACATCAGTTTGAACAGGTCTGGTGATTGGCCAGGTTTAGATGAGGCACTGCAAGCCTGTGATGGGTGCACCCTTCCCCAGTGCTGTGCTGTGCTGGTCATGCCTCTGACTCTGCCCTTGGTCACAGCCATAAAACCACATTGATTTCTGTGACCCTGCACAGAGTTAACTGAGAATAAACAATAGCTCCAGATCTTGATGAGAGATAGGTATTGGCTGTCTGAGATCATAGCTGCTGTCTTTGATTTATTCAGCTGTATTCCTTCAATATTTTTTTTCATTCTTATTTGTAGGCAAGTTTAGTGCTTGGCTTGTTGTCTGACCTCAGATGCTTTTCTTTTTCCAGGTGACAACAGATGCTTTCTGTTTTCCATTTTCCCCTCTCTTGCTGTGTACACATACACAGGGTATAATGATCACTACATGTATCTGAACCATGGCCAGCAAACAATGCCCAATGGACTTGTAAGTAGAAAGAAATGACAATTTAAGAAGCTGGATTTGTGGCTGGTGTGGGGAAGTGTTTTCTGGTTTTTTGCTTCTCTTACTGTGAGCAGATTTATTTCCCTTGTTGTTCTCTGCAGACTTTTTCATCCCTCCTCTGTGATATTTGTGCCACAGTTTTAGTAGGAGAATTTTTTTGGTTTTTTCCATTAAAGTGTGAAGTGTGAACTAAGGGTGATGCTGGTGAACCACTTCCAGTGCTGACAGAGTCTACACTTTTCTTTACATTGGTATCTTTACATTATATTTTAGTACTGAGTCAGCTAAGATGGAGTTTATTATCCCAAGGAGATGGGATTTATGTGGGTTACATTCATGAAGGTTCTGGAAGGAGATCTTTTTGCCATGTTTGCTTATCATGCAAGCTCTCTAGAAGTCTGTTTGCTGGAAGAGTGGCCACCAGGTATCCACAGCACTGCAGCAGCCCAGGCCAAGTGGATCCATGTCAGGGAGGATCCTTCCACTGGTTGTTCTCCCAGCCACTGGAGTTGCTTTTCACATGATGGAAAGCTGAGAACTGGGATTACAGAACTGGAGCTCAGGACTTGGATGCAGGCTGCTGCTGGTGTGGGATTCCAGTGGCAGAAGGGCCTTTTACTCAAGTCCACAAATGAGCTCTCCAGATGCAGAGGTTTCTACAGGACTGCAGCACTGCCTTCTTAGAAAAGTGCTTTACATTTTTTGTGGCATGATGTGACCAGAACTTTGGAAAATGCAGCAGTCTGGAGTAAATTTGCTCTAAAGAAAGCAGACAGCATCAAATTACATGATTTGTTTCAGTAGATATTTTTCTAAATGGAAGAGAGGAAAAAAAACAGAGCACTTTCACCCTGTTTAAAATGGAAATAGTAGTAGCTGAGAAACAAAAGCCAGTCAGCTGGATTTCTGGCACAACACACAGCTGGAGTGCTTGTGATGCTGGGGTTCTGTAAAGTCTAGAGGGAGGGCAGGAGCACTCAGGGAAACCCTTGTTCATCTTTAAGAACAGTGGGTTTGGGTACAGAAACCTGAGCTTTTTCACCTGCCCGTGTAAATGTGACACAAATCCTGAAAAATTACAATTCCTGCTCTGGGTTCCTAACTTTCCAAGTCTGTTCTACACCTGCAGCAAGTGCTCAGTGCTCTGCTTTGCTTCCCAGGGGATGGGAGGACAGCATGAATACTTTGGGCTCTGGATAGACAGTGACTATGGGAAGGGACACAGCAAAGCCAAACCTCGCTGCACCACCTACAACAGCCCCCAGCTGTCAGCAAAGGAGGAATTCACACTGGATGCCATGGAAGTTTGGGCAGTGGGAGACCTCCCTGAACGTGTTGGGGTAGGTGGACGTGCAAAACTTGGAGTTTTCTAGTGAAACACTGTCTCTTTATTGTAAAGAATAATGTTTTGTTTTTTTTTAACTGGCCCCATGGTCACGTATTTTTTTTAGCGTAGCAGTAGTGGAACTGTAAGGATGCCAACAAGACACAATTTGGAGCCAGGAGGTGACAGAGTCAGAAGAGCAGGGCTTCATTCTGAACTTCAAAAAGACTTTTTGATATTGAGGAATGATGTCCATAAGAAACCTCCTTGCAGGGGTTCAGTAAAACCCAGTGTTTGTAAAGCAGAAAGCAAGCACTGGAAGCTCAGAGGTAAAGCTTCATCTGTAGCTCAGGAAGAGAAACCAAAAGGTTTCTTAATCAGTAACTTTAAATTTACTGTTGTTTTAGGATAACTTTATGTGACTTGGATTAATTCTAGATTCCTGCACCTGGTTTATTTCTGGAAATAAGTAGGAGACTTCTTTTCAGTCTCCTCTGTCCTTGCAATTTAATTTGTTAAACTGTCTGAACAATTACAAAAAATGTTGAATTGCCCTCGAACCTCTTCTGTAAAAAGAAGCTCACACATCTGCACTTCCAACTGAGGTCAGGTTAACCAGGATGTTCTGGCTGCCTTGTAACCTGACTGAGCTTGAAATAGTTGAGTTTCATCTTAGGAAAGGTTTATGGCTGCTTTGTGTAACTGCAGCAATAAAAATCTTTTGATGGATCCCAGTGAATCCTAAACGCCTTCCTTGGAAAGTGTACCCTGGAGTATTACCTCTTCCTTGTAGCCTGATACTGATTCAGTCATAATGAAATGTTAAATTGACTCTTATTTGATGTTATTTTGCAGACCAAAGGTAAGAAGAGTATCCTGGATGTGGATCCTGAGGCTCAGGCCCTGCTAGAAATGACAGGAAAATGTCGGCAGAGCGAAGGGCTACGGGAACCCACTGGAGAGGATGAGGATGATGAGAACTACTAAAAGAATCACAGGATCACAAAAAACCCTCATTTTTCTCTTTCTCCTGGGTGTTAATGTTCCTTCTTCCTCATTTGTTTTTTCCTTACATTGACCTAATTGTATGGGACAGAGCTGATGTATTTATGTAATATTTAGGTCCAATACAATATCCTGCCTGAAGGGATTATTATTTTTTTTTTTGAGGAGGACAGGGAAAAAATAACTAGGTAATTAATTATTAGACATCTCTAAGTTCTATCAGAGTATGAATTTTCTAGCATTCCTGTTAGATTGTCTCTGCATACACAATTAAAACCAAAAGAAGTCGTTATGACAGTATGGCTTACTGAATTGGAGAATTTATATGTATTTATACAAAGAATGTTCAAGACACTGATTAAGGCTCTTTTACCTCAGCTGCACATATTTGCATGCAATGAAATCAGTCAGTGAAGCTTGCAAAATGTAATGACATTTTATATTGGTAAATTTAGAATAGTCCCCATGATTCCCTTTGAAAGATGCTATTAATTTGCATTGCTCCCCTTACAGCATTAAATTTTCATGTTTTCTAAGTCACATTTTCAGCAAGTGACTCCCTGTGAGCTGTAAGATGCCCAGAATGCTACCTCTATAGCACCCAGTTTTATAATATTACACTACACCTTAAAGTACTTCACTTAAGATGTTTCTGTGCAAGTTTGCCTGCAGAGGCAGAATTTCCTTTTTAAACTCAGCCACTGGGAGGCATTCAGCCAAACTTATCCTAAAAATGTGCCATACCTCCAGCAGAAATTCTCTAGGGGAGGTCCCTTCTTTAGTAGGCTCACTGGAGTAAAAGATCAGGCTGTAAAAAGGATTAAGAAAGAAGCATCCACAGTTAATTGGGAATAAATAAATCTAGGTGATGTCTGTAACATGTTTAAAGAGGAACTGCTGTACAGTAAACTTTAATCCCCCACTATTTATCATTACTGCATTATGGAAAAGGATGCCCACAATGTGAAATGTCATTAGTAGGGTGGGGGTTTTGCTGTGTCTTGGTGGCTGTTTACCAGTTTCATCAAAATCTCTTCTACTCAGGGCTTTTTCTACTTGAATCCGTTCACAGTTCACATCTATCAGTAATTATTAGTCTGACCTTGCTAATTGCATGTGTAATTAACTTGTCAAAAATAACCCTCGTGTCTACCAGGGGCTGTCATTTCTAACTCTGCAGGTTGTGTTTGGTTATTAGTATGTAGGAGCCATCAGTCTTTCTCCTCCTGGGGAAAAGGGCTCCATCACATCCTTTCTCCTAGTATGAGTTTGTTTTCCATGCAGCTTAGAGAAAAAAAAAAAAAGTGCTGTAACAGTCTATAAAATTGCTGCATGTGCCCTTCCTTCAAATTCTTTCCTTTAGTGTTTCCTTGTATGTGGTCTTTTTTCATTTTTCCCCCATCTGATGTTATTCAGAATATTCCAAACTGGCTCCCTATGAAAAATCTGCCCTCGTGCCTTAGTGTAGAGCTGATTTAAAAAAAAAAAAAAATTATTAAACAATATATGAATTTAACCTTGAGAGGAGAGCATGAAGAAATCACTCCAGCCAGACATCCTGGAACTACACTGTGCACTTTGTATGCTCCCTGAACTAATGATTGGGGTTCAGAGTATGCTGGGAAGGTCCTCAGCTCCTCTCCTTTTATCTTGTATTTGCTTAAAGCAGACATTCTCCCAAGGTTGTAACACACAGAAAAAAACCTGTAAGTATTAAAAGAATTACACTGTTCCTTTTGTACAGTTGTCTTCCCTGTGTATTTTAATAAGGATTTTAAATGGTAGGAAGTAGGAATGCTGTGTGAACATGATGCTCTAAGTGTGGTGTTTGGGTTTTTATTCTGATATTCTCCAACTCCTCCCCTGAGTCTCAGGGGCACTGACTGAGCAGACTCAATACTCAAGTGCATGGCATGGGATATTGTTCAATTTCTGCAGTTCCACATAAAACAACCAACCAGACTTCCCTTCCCTTCCACTACAAGGCAGAGACTTCTCTTTGAGGACTGGAAACTATCAGCCAGGATTTTTTTTAAAGAAAACCATCACAAGCAGACATCTTCCAGACTGCATCTGGGGAGGGTGGATGGCAAAAAGCTACTTTTCACCCCAAAACACTTCAGTGGGCAGGTTTTCTATGATTTAAGGTAGCAGCATAGCTGGTTCTTTCTAGGCTATGAATCCAAAATGTAATCCTGCTTCAATATCATTTTGTGAAGATCAGCACAGCATTTTCACCTCTGAAATGATGGCTTCTGACAAGTTGGTACCTGACACTCTTCATCTTCCCTTTGAAGTGAAGGTGTTAAATCTGAGACAAGAAAAAAAGCTGACACTATGGTGTTTTAACCGAAGTATGAGCAGTGTAACTTACTGGGAACTACTCGTCCAACCAGCAGATGGCATCACTCAAAATTGTCCTTTAGAAGTAAAAGATTGGCTTTGAAGAGACTCAACATTTTTTTTTTTTTTTTAACTTATTGATTAAACAATCTGTGCTCCATTTTCATACATCTATAATTGTCCAGAAAGTGTCTGCTGTTTGTCAGCAGTGGGCTTAGCAACGACTTAAACATCTCTTAATGACTTTGATGGAGCTGTTGATCCAACTGCAAAGCTCAACATCCCTGCTATGGATGTGACTTCATGGTCAGGCTCTTGAGCAAGTGAGTCCCAGCCCCATTAAACCCACCCACTGCTGGGTAGCAGATCAGATAAGATCAGATCAGATAAGATCAGATGAGATCATCCTTCTGCTTTGCTCCTGTTTGTCTCATAGGTACCAAAAAAAATCACTGCAGTGTTTTGACAAAAGCTTCACCTGCCACTCTTTGTTCAGGCATCTCTTGCAGTTCCCTTGAGAGTCTTGCTGAATCCAGGCTGGATATCTGGGAATCTAGAAACACTGGATTGTAGGGAAAGAAGTGCTAGTGGAAGCAGGTCTTTTCCATTCTAATTTAACATGAAAGGAGGGGTCTAAATCAAGAGGCTTGCTCAGATGCTTATCTGTAACATTTTAAAATGTAGATTTTATTAATAAAAATCATTTTGATTTAAATAAATAAACTTTATGCACAGGAGATTTTTCTGTACAGGTGTGAAACTGCCTTACTTTGTCTGGGGCTGTCACAGTGTTCTTGACATAGAAATCAGTGTTATAAAAATATACCTGACCTTTAAAAGAGGAGCCTCTCTTGAGGCTTCTGTAGAAGCTCCAGCAGCTCAGGTGGAGTGTGGAGAAGGAACAGGCTGGAGCAGGAAGAACCTTTTGGTGCAGATTCACTTGAGCATCTTCAGAAGGGATGTGGGGCATCAGAAAATGGTGCACTGGAACTACCCAGCATCCCAGCTCTGTTCCAAGTGTATCTCTGGAGGAAGCTGCCATCAGTTAGGGCATCCCTTGGTCTGCTTTGGCCCACAGCAGTGCTTCTCACAGAGCTTGACAAACTCAGACACGATGAAAACTGAGGAAGCCAGACCAGTGAGAAAGAGCAGATCTGCCAGGAGGAACCAGAAGGGAGGTGAGCAACAGTCTGTGCTGGGCAGAAATCCCCAGTTAAAGGCCTTCCTGCAGCAGATCCCTGTGCTGGGGTAGCTCCAGATGTGTATGACCTAGCTATGCTTTTCTAGCTGTAAAATTAAGAGAGGTGACTGAGATGGACCAAGAATACCCATAGAGTCAGCTGGCAGGGCCCACTTGGTGGGTGGTCACCTCTACATCCATCATTTGGGATTGCTGTGTTGGGATTTCTGTGTCCAGTTCTGGGCCCCTCAGCTCAGGAAGGAGATTGAGGTGCTGGAGCAGGTCCAGAGAAGAGCAAGGAGGCTGGGAAGGGATCCAGCACAAGTCCTGTGAGGAAGGGCTGAGGGAGCTGGGGGTGTTGAGGCTGGAGAAGAGGAGGCTCAGGGGAGACCTCATCACTCTCTACAACTCCCTGAAAGGAGGTTGGAGCCAGGGGGGGGTTGGGCTCTTTTCCCAGGCAACTCTCAGCAAGACAAGAGGGCACAAGAGGTCTCAAGTTGTGCCAGGGGAGGTTTAGGTTGGACATTAGAAAGAATTTCTTTCTGGAGAGGGTGATCAGGCATTGGAATGGGCTGCCCAGGGAAGGGGTGGATTCTCCATCCCTGGAGATATTTCAAAAGAGCCTGGATGTGGCACTCAGTGCCATGGGCTGGGAACCACGGGGGGAGTGGAGCAAGGGTTGGACTTGATGAGCTCTGAGGTCCCTTCCAACCCAGCCAGTTCTATGATTCTATGATTCTATGCTGAACCCTGCTTCTCCCATAAGCTGTCTCCAGGTGATTCCAATGCTAATATATGCATTGCATTTCAGCTGGGAAACATCTACCCTGCATTTTGAAACTGGAGTGACTGCATAATGATAGATTCATGTAGAGAAATAGCATCACACAAGAGCTCCTGGAAAATCTTCATGGCTGCATTTCTATGTATTTATGTGCAGTAAATCAATTCCACACCTAGGCTGGGGGAATGTTGTTAACTACTCCTATTTGTGTAGAGCTATGTGTATGTCTATAGGTGTAGGAGCTGCTGACTGATTCCCCCTCCCAGCAATCTGCTGGGAGCTATCACGTCCCAATTTGGCAATCTCATTTACTTTTTAAAGTAGCTTTAAAAGAAAAAAAAAAGAAAATATTTACTTTCAACTTACCTAAAACTCCTAAGTTCTCTGTCTGGAAGACCTTTTGTAATGGAGGGATGTATATAACAGCCAGCTGTCCCAAAAATGACCCAAGCACAGAATACAGGAACATACGGTTTCGAAAAAAGCCTATTTCAAATATCAGCTTTGTCTAGAGAAGAGACAAAAAAGAAAGAAAAACAAATTAAAAATAAAGCAATGCAACATTTCCCAGTGTCACACTGTTTCTTGAAAGAGTCCAGCGCAGAGCTACTGAGATGATTAAGGGAGTGGAACATCTCCCTTATGAGGAAAGGCTGAGGGAGCTGGGTCTCTTTAGTTTGGAGAAAAGGAGACTGAGGGGTGACCTCATCAATGTTTTCAAATATGTAAGGGGTGAGTGTCAGGGAGATGGAGTTAGGCTTTTCTCAGTGGTGACCAGTGATAGGACAAGGGGTAATGGGTGTAAATTGGAGCATAGGAGGTTCAAGTTGAATATCCAGAAAAATTTTTTTACTGTAAGGGTGACAGAGCCCTGGAACAGGCTGCCCAGGGGGGTTGTGGAGTCTCCTTCACTGGAGACATTCAAAACCCACCTGGACACGTTCCTATGTGATGTACTCTAGGGGGCCCTGCTCTGGCAGGGGGGGTTGGACTAGATGATCTTTTGAGGTCCCTTCCAACCTCTAGGATTCTATGATTCTATGATTCTATGATTCTTGCATGGAAACTCCATCCCTCTTTGAAGCTACAGAACTGAAAATGCAGTTGTTCTCTGATGCGTAACTGTAAAGCTGATAAAAACCATGCTGCTTAAAATGACATTTCAAACCCCTTTCCTGTCCAAAATCCAAGCATTCCCATGTTTATGTTTGTGTTCTGCTGACAGAGCAATCTCACCTGAGAGCGACAAGTCAGGGCATTGAAGAGGTCAAAAAACACAAAACAGGTAAAAGTCATGGTTGTGGTTCGAGGGGTTATGCCACTTCTGGGATTCTGAAAGCACATGCAGAGTCAGGACTTAGTTAAACCTTACAAAAACATGTCAGTTCAGCAGGTAATTAAATGCTGGCTTTAATGACCCCAGTCAATTTAAAGGGTTGTAAAACAAAGGAATAAATCTAGATTTAACCATTATGGATAGCATTGATTTCTCTCTGCTCGTTGCTGAGTTTACAAGTGTATCAGCCAGGCTTAGAATTCTAAAACTGATCAGGAATTTGAGTAAAGACTTATCTCAATTACATTACTTAAATTGTTATGGTAACAGTTACTATTTACTACCAGCAACCCAGAGTACTAAAGCACTTGGCATTTTCACTTATGTGGAAATCTAGAAGAGCACCTTAGAGCACTGATATAATCTAAGTAATAATTTTCCTATTCTAGGCAGGAAACTCCAAGTCAGAGGCCAGGCAGGAAGGCAGCAGCAGAGTTTGGAGCTGCCCCTGGGTCCCTCTGATCCCCACTGGATCTATTTCAGAAACTCCTTCATGTGCACTCCAGAAAGTGCCCTTCACTTTGTTCTCCACCCTGCTGAAACCAAGATGAGACTGCAGATTTTCCTCACCTCCTTCCAGAAGACAAAGAGGGTTCCACTGATGATAATGACAGCTGACATGAAGATTTTCAGGATCAGTGATTTGCTGAGTATAGTATCTGTGATACACCGTGGGGGCTGCTTGATGGTGTCCCTGTCAACAGGTTCAACTCCCAGGCTGCCTCAAGGAGAAGCAGAAGGACATGGTTAGTGACTGCAAGTCATCCTGAACTGATACTGCTGAAAAAAACAGGATGGAATTCTTTGAAGTACAGTGGGAGAGACACCAGCATGCTGACAAAGCCCCCAGCTTTGTCTCAGACACCTATGACAAAGGTTTTTTTGTTCAACTGAGATGCTACAATGGCCCAATGCACCTTACTGGTACCCTGGCCCAGAGGGGCAGCCAGGTGAGAGACTCTGCACAGCATCTCTTTCATGTTGTGGGAGTAGTAATTAGCAGGAGTTGTAATTTGCAAGTGGATGGGGTTCCTAAGTCCCATGTAGCCCCTTTATGAACCCAGTGCTACCTTGCAGGGGCACTGGCAGGTGATGGACTCACAGCTTCAGACCATTTGGAGTAAAAAAGTGGAATAGTTCAGTGATGACTTCACCACAAAACAGGAATATGTAAAACCTCAAGTAAACCTGAAGTAAATGCTTTTGGAGGGACCAGGAGGGAAGAAAAGTCCAACTTTTCTGATCTAACCACCAAATGATTGGCATGCTGACAAGAAATCCTAGCAGCTTGTGTTCCTAAATGAAATTCAGACATATTAAACCCAAGAATATTCTGCTCATTTAACCCTTCCATACCTCTGGGCTGGTGGCCCATCCATGATGATGTTGATCCATAAGATCTGCATAGCATTGAGTGGATTTGGTAGGTTGAGCACTGTTGACAGAGTAATTAGGCTCAGAGCTGAAATGCTCCTGCAGAAAAGAGCAGAAAATTATTCTGCATGGCCCCACCCAGGAGGGAACCAAAGCACTGGAACCAAAGCAAAGGGGAACTTACGTGCTCAGCTGGAACCGGACAAAATTCTTTATGTTGTAAAATATCCCTTTTCCCTCTTCTATTGCATTCCTGGAAGGGAGAGGAGATTTTATTAAGGAACTAGCACTCAGGATGCTTTATATTGATCTCTCTGTGACACTGAAAAGACAAGGTGTGCTCTCAGTACTTATTTCAGCTGAAATTCAGGCTCTAGGAGGCCACCAATACAGCTTCTCAGCTGAAAAGGCTGTGGGAGGACTGGTAGATCTGAACAACCTGCTTTAGGGGCTGCATCTTGGTGCCCAAAGCAAACTGGTGACCTCTTTGTATCCTCACTCCACTCTGCCTGTTCTCTGTGGTTAGGAACCCACAGAGCACTGGAAATGACATCTCTCACTGAGCTGCTTGGATGAGGCAGAGAGCACAAGTTCTGATCTAGTCAGACTTTCAGGTGGTTTCAAATCCCTGCTGAGCTACAGGAATGAGAAACCAGGGCTTCTGGATGAAAGGAAGCTTTGTCACCACCAGCTGAAACAAAAAAGCCATTGCTGTGTGTGCAACTGAAAGGGAGCCAGGGCCACACCAGGTATCTCCACTTACTGCCTGTTGACTTACATGTCCTGCTTAATTCCCAGGGCTAGACACACACCTGGCTGCTTGCAATGGGCAGCCAGAAAGTATCTGAAGGAGGAAAATAAGAAAACCACACAACCTACATTACTGTTGAGAAGTCATCATCCACCAGGATCATGTTGGCAGCCTCTTTGCTGACATCTGTACCAGCCTGGCCCATTGCAATCCCAATGTCAGCAGATTTCAGGGCCACAGCATCATTAACACCATCTCCTGTCATTGCCACCACAGCACCAGCCCTCTGCAAAGCCTGGGAGAGAGGAGAGATGAGAGATGCTGAAGCCAGGAGAAGCCAAGTCCTGTTGGCAGGACACAACTTAGAGGAGGGGAGCAAAGTTTTCAGAAATCATTCTCCTTGTGTTGTGCTTGCTACTGTCTCACAAGTGTCATCCAAATGTCCCAGGACAGATCTGCAGGAGCATTTTGATGCCTTCAGTGGAAATAGTGCCAATGCTCTAGCCTGGGTATTACAGTCCTGGGGTTGGAGCTGATCCTGCCTTGGAAGCCCAGGTGCTTCAGAGAACTGAGCCCCTTCCCCCTCCCATCCTCTTTTTGTGATGCACACAATGGATTTGAGAGGCTTTTAGTACCTTGATGATTTTTAGTTTGTGCTTTGGACTTGTTCTGAAGAAAATGGAAACCTGAAAAACAAACAAACAAAACACAGTCTTGTAATGGCTGGATGGATGCTACTGGAAATAGGCCTTGGTTTTGTCATGAAAAACCATTACATTTTTGACAGTGGTTGACAGCTCTGCTTCTCCCAGGAGGTCCAGCTCTTCCCCAGACATGGCTTTCAGCTTCCCATTGCAGAGACCAATATTCTGTCCTGCAAAGAAAAGCTCAAAATGAGATCTGCCCATCATCTCTGGAAAAAGCCAATTATTTCCTGAATCAAAGAATAGAGGCAGGAATGAGAGATTTCCCAGTAAATTATAACTTCCCTTGGGGCATGGAGAGGGCACACAGCTCCCTGGCTCTGGGCTGGTCACTCTGTCCTAACTCAGCTGGAGTTATGGAAGCAGAACAACACCCAGACCTGGAGCTGAGACTAAACCCATCACTCCCTTCTCTGCTGCTTGCTCTGTGTCTTCTAATGGAAAAAACCAAAAATGGGAAGTGCAGAGAAACTCAGACATTAGTGGAGCCTTTAACCCCAGCAATGCCATCAGCCTCGTGTTTTACACTGAGATTTTGCCATTTCTGGTGCTAAAAAAGTGGAATTAATTTACTGGAAATTGGCACATAGTACATCACCACTCTATTGAATATGATTTTTTTCCTGATGATTTTTTTCTGAATATGAAAGCAAGGACTCAGAAGCATTTAAAACCTCTATTGCAGACCCAAAAAAGAATGGTAAAATTGATTATTAAGTGACAAAAGATTTGACTGAGCTGACAGACAGGATCTAGAGCCCCAGGAAAGAAAGTTTGCTACCTATAGCTGCAGCAGTTTCCAGGGCATCTCCAGTCACCATCTTCACAGATACACCAGACTCAAAAAGGACTCCAACAGCTTCTCTCACCCCAGCCCTTGGGGGATCAATTATTCCAACCAGACCTAAAAATGTTAATTTGCCAAGTTCTGGACCCGAAGCCAAAGCAAGGACTAGAAAGAGAGGAGGGAAAAAAGAAGAAAAGACTAAAATCATTAATAATGCAGTCCTGTACATAAAAATGAACATTTAGAGGAGATTTTTAAATTGGCAGTGTGACAGCAGAGAAGGCATTAAAACCAGATCTTTAGTCATGATATTCAGATGTGGTATAGACACAAAAATTCAGTCCACTCATGTAATATCACTTTTTTTTTCTGTTTCACACGTTTCAATTAGGATTTGGTTTTTTACTTCAAATCTGCCCACCAAGCCTTGCCTAAGCACAGATGGATTAACTTGGACAGTGCAGTGCTAGACCAGATACTGCAGAATTACTGTGTAAAACAACAGTGCTCCTGGAAAAACTAAGCTTTTTTTGTTTTTTAAATCAAAAAGCATGAAATACAAATATGGTAAAACCAGTGAAAGTCCCATCATGTCCCATCCAAGGCTCTGAACATTTTGTTGTTGGTGCCAAGCTATATCACTCAATCAGTGAGAATATTTGTATTAACTACACCTCCTTTCAGAGCCAGCTGCCAAGACTTGATCTCATCTACCTGCAAGCTGGGAACAGGCACAGGAGCCTTTGTTACTGGCTGAAAGTCTAAGAGTTTTCTGAAAGGATGTTTGTGATCAGGAAGGAAATGTAAAAACTTGTAAAAAAACTTCTGTGGGCTGTGCACTGACACGCAGTCAGGAGCAAAAGGAGATGGTTAGGTTTGGTGATAATAAAGAACTGAACCAAACATTAAATAAAACTCTTGGTGCCCGAATCCATGTTTTGAACCTCTTTTCAAGCCTGCTTTTTTTTTTGTTGCTCTTAAAGCAGCTTTTCCAAAGCAAAACCTGGCAGAGCAAAGTTTTCCCTCCGATTGGGTTCAGCCCAAAGATTTTCAATGCCACATTCAGCCCGCATCCCAGGCAATCCTGATGCTCCAGGAAAGAAAAGCAGTCACCCTTTCCAATGTTTATTTTTAGGGCCTTTCAGTCTCACTAATTTAAACCCAGAAAAAAAAAAAAAAAATTAAAAAATCCTAGTGGAAAGCAAACAGCCTAGAGACCTAAGAGATGGCTCCTGGAAAACTCTGTCAAGTCTAACGAAGTGATTGAGCCTCTGTCCATCCTGATGAAAAGGGCAATATCAGGGCAGGAAAAGCTGGAATCTTAAGGGATGGAAGAGCAAGGACTGACCTCGGAGTCCTGAGGAGCCCATTCGTTTTTCTTCTTGCTGGTAGGAAGCTTTTTGTTGGGGTGTGAGTGCTAAGGAGATGCCACTGCTGTTAAACAGAGTGCAATATCGAATAACTTCTTCAAATGCTCCTTTCATAAAGTAAATATCTTCCTGATCCTTTAAAGTAAGGAGGTAAGATACTTCATCAAAAATAGGAAAACCTGACATTTAAAAAATACTTCTAATGCTTTCTGGCTTAGATTAAGAAGAGATATTTTGTTTGCTCTTTTAGCTGTTCTGCAAAATGCCCAGGTTTGTGTATTACCTATGATATTTTTGCTTCAGCCACTCTTCATGTTCAGAATGGTAATGGAAATGTTGGGGAGCTTTGAAACTGGAGCACACTTCCAGCCCAAATGAGCTCCTTAACCCAGCCAGGGAAAATTGTCTAACATTTTCTTACTGACATCATCTCTTTCTTCCCCTGTCAGTTATGCCTCAAAAGCTTTTGTTTTCCTACTCAAACCAGTATATGAAAAGTATTATGTTCTACAACTCAAACAAGCTAAAATTACTCCCAAGTTGGGGATTTGGAGGTCTGTTCAGCTTTTCTCCTGACAGAGTTAACTTCTGCAAACATTATTTGCTAAGGAGATACCATTTCATGGCTTTTGTTGAGGTGCACCAATTAGAAACCCAAAACCAGCCAACCCCACTGTTTGCTGTACCTGGTTTTTCAGTGTGCATTTCACAGCCATCCACTTCTGCTCAGAGCTAAATGGGATTTCCTTCTTTCTTACATAAGTATCCTTTATGCCAGCTAATTCCATCTAAAATAGGGTAAAAAAAAAAGGGCTCTGTAAGGTAGAGCAGTGCCAAAGTTTGAATATATTTTCCATATTAGAGGCATGGGCTGCTGAGCACCTATTTCCAGGCAGCTGTATGCCACAGGGCTCAAGAGGAAAACTGCAAAGAACTGATGGGTCAGTTGTGGATGTGGTTTTAAATTATATCCTGATGACCTAAACTCAAAAAGGAATTCACCAGAAGATGACTTTTCAGCTCTAAAGGATGAGAACCCAAGTCAGTGCATGCCTGCTCTGGCAGCTTGTGTGGTGCTCAGCCATCAGAAATAGCTTCCAGCCTCTCTCTCCTTGAGTTCTCACCACAATAAAAAAAATTAAAATATAAAAAAATAGAAGAGACAACCCTGCTTATATTCTGTTATTGCTTCCCTGCTGAATGGTGGAGCAGAAGGTAGATTTTAATTTAGCTTTAAGGGAAATAAACCATCATTCCTTTACAAAAAAAAAAACCAAAAAAACCCAAAATCATGGTTTTACTGTTTAACTTATGAGCTCTAAAAACAGGAGGTGATAATTACAGGTGCATCATTTCATTGGGCACCTTCTGTGCCTTCCAGCCCAGCTGAGGCCTGTGGAGCACAGGCTGCAGAACACAGGTCAGATGATACCTGGGGGTGTTTCTCATCCCCATAAACACGAATGCAATATTCATCAAAAATTCTTCTTTGACATAATTGTGACTAGAAAAAAGTCAAAGCTAGCAGATGACCCAAATGGAGCATGACCCTCTGCCATGCTCATCTAGTAGAGCCTGTTCTTGCTCATTTTTCACTCTCTTGTTTTCCTTCAGAACTCTTATTTGGCTTGTGCAGAAAATATAAAAAAATTCAGCCCAGTCTGAGCCCAAAAGGAGCTCATTATGCAGCACAATTGCAGAGAGCAACCAAGCAAAACAAGAATTGCTGTTAGCACAGAAGCTCAGGAAAGGTGTTTGTCCATGGCAAGAGAATTACAAGGGAGAGGTGCACATTGATGACCTTGGGGAGAAAAGAAAAGACTAAAACCAGTCTGGGGACTTTAAAAAAGTCTGATCAGTGTTGTCAGACCTAACAATTGCAGCTCTTTTCTGTTTGTTTTTAGTTTCTGGAAGAATTTTAATCTTTACACTCTCACCTTCATTGCAAGGGCAATGAGAGCTCCTTCTGTGGGCTGTCCCATCACACTGTTTTTCCTGATAATGGCATTGTTGACCACACAGCCAGCCTAGAGACAGGGACACAGTTACATGGTTGATTTTTTTTCATTACCAAATTCATAGCTTTTCCACTTTTTCAGATGAGAGACTGGAGAAGAAAAGCAGACACATCCCAAAAGATTTGCTGTTCCCCACAGGGTCTTGAGAGCAGCTCTTGTGCTTTCTAAACCCCTTTGAATCTGTAGGATACACCAATAATTTGGTAAAATGTTACATTTTGCATAAAGTAACACCAAACAGAACATTATATATATATATATGATCTTCATCTTGATAAATCATGAAAATTACACTCTCCTAGTACTGCTTCTAACATGCACTATAGATAAATTAAGACCTAATCTCCATTTAAAATTCCAGCTCAGTCCCTCTCACTACTCAAACACTGCACTTCAGCCTTCTAGTGGAATGTGTCAGATTTTATTTCATGCTAACATGAAACCCAGGGACAGTATGGATTATAGTGATCAGTATGTTAATTAAAGCCTAGAATCTGTCCCCATTAAAACCCTAAATGTGGTAAAATTAATCAGTGTCTCTTCTGCCAGAATTGTATTTTTATCCAAAATGTCAGTGACACCTGAAACTGATGATTCTGGTGTCTCCTTACCTGTCTTATCATTGCTTCATTTCACTCCCAACCTTTGAGAATTATTACATCACAATTATTCAGAGCCTTTCCATGAGAATTCTCTAGCAAGACCATTTTAGAGTTACAAAAATGGCATTTTTCACCCTCACGACCCAAAGTAACCTCTGCAACTGGAAGCTAAATGTTTCATAATTTATATTTACCTCCACCAGTTTCCCCACGGAGAGATTGGAAAACTCTTTAAGAATCTCCTTTGATGGCAGAAGATAAACATTTCCTTCTCCATTGTAGCCCACCCCAGTCACCTGAGGAATGGAGAGAAAAAAAGCAAATTTCCCAGTGCCAGGCAGGACTGAACAGCACTGGGTACACTTGAGCACTTCTGTAGGTTTGCTGGGATTATCCTTGCAGATACTGAAAGTTTGATATAAAATAGCTGTACAGGAACAAAAAGAATCACCTTATCTTATGCAGGACTTGTTTGCCATGAGTCCAGAAATCTCTTGCAGCTCAGGCAGGATTTCCAGCCCTGGGGTAGTGGTGGGTTCACTGGTTTTACCTTCCTGGCCTTAGAGTTTGCAGGCTGTTCCTTTTTCACCCACTTTGCATGCATGAACAGGAGGATCAGGTCATTCAAATATTCCCACAAAAGATGGACCCACAAGGGTCAGTGGCAGGGTTCAATATTTACAGTAAATATTGAGAACTGTCACTGAATATCTGAGCAGCTTTTGTACACTTGGCCCCACCTCTGCCTGCTGGCAGATTTGTAAGAAAAGCTGCTGTTCACTTGGCTAAAAACACACCAGATGATTTCAATACAAAGAGGTAACTCACAAAATTCAGATTTGATGATATTTTAATGGAATAAATTATTTTAATGATGATTATCTCAATCTAAGATCTCAATGTGAATATATAGTAAACTTTCTCAAACATTTCTGAGTGCTGTTGATAAACTGAAATATAACCCAACTATATTGTTTTGGCTGAAGAGAGATTGGTCCAGGAACTGTTTGCTTTGGGACTAACTCAGCACCCCTCTTTTAGGTCTAATTGAGGTAAAAGCAGCTCACCCATCCCCCTGGACTCCCCACCTCCTCCCTACCTCTGCCTGGAACCCATCCGAGGTCAGGAGCTGGGTCACAGTCATCTCGTTGGCTGTCAGGGTCCCTGTCTTATCTGAGCAGATGACATTGCAGCAACCTGATGCAGGCAAGTTTTTAATCAGAACTAATAAATAATGCACAATATTCAGTAATGAACAAGGAGGTTCAGAAGAGGGAGAAGATGCTTTCCAGGTGTTGCTTAAACTGCACCGGTGAGAAAAGGGAGAAAACGCCAGGGAATGGATGAGTTTCCCAACAGGAAAGGAAAAGGAAAGGGAAAAGGAAAGGAAAAAGGGGAAGGAAAAAGGGGAAGGAAAAAGGGGAAGGAAAAAGGGGAAGGAAAAAGGGGAAGGAAAAAGGGGAAGGAAAAAGGGGAAGGAAAAAACAGGAAGGGAAAAGGGGAAGGGAAAAGGGGAAGGAAAAAACAGGAAGGGAAAAGGGGAAGGGAAAAGGGGAAGGGAAAAGGGGAAGCAAAAAGGAGAAGGAAAAAGGAGAAGGAAACAGGGGAAGGGAAAAACGGGAAGGGAAAAATGGGACAGGAAAAACAGGAAGGGAAAGGGCAAGTGGAAGGGAAAAGGGAAAAGAGAAAAGGGAGAAAAGGGAAAAGGGAAAAGGGAAAAGGGAAAAGGGAAAAGGGAAAAGGGAAAAGGGAAAAGGGAAAAGGGAAAAGGGAAAAGGGAAAAGGGAGAAAAGGGAAAAGGGAGAAAAGGGAAAAGGGAAAAGGGAAAAGGGAAAAGGGAAAAGGGAAAAGGAAAAAGGAAAAAGGAAAAAGGAAAAAGGGAAAGGGAAAGGGAAAGGGAAAGGGAAAGGGAAAGGGAAAGGGAAAGGGAAAGGGAAAGGGAAAGGGAAAGGGGAAGGAGAAGGAGAAGGAGAAGGAGAAGGAGAAGGAGAAGGAGAAGGAGAAGGAGAAGGAGAAGGAGAAGGAAAAGGAAAAGGAAAAGGAAAAGGAAAAGGAAAAGGAAAAGGAAAAGGAAAAGGAAAAGGAAAAGGAAAAGGAAAAGGAAAAGGAAAAGGAAAAAGAAAAGGAAAAGGCAAGGGCAGGTCACAGTTCAGCTGAGGTTTGGGAGCAGGCAGATGAGGCAGGTGTGTGCAGCCTTACCCAAGGTCTCCACTATTGGCAGCTTCTTCACAATCACCCTCTGCTTGGCCATCCGGAGCACGCCCAGCACCAGGGTTACGGTGACCACGATGGGAAGGCCCTCTGGGATGGCAGCCACTGCCAGGCTGGGGACAGCAGAGGGAAAAAACTTCAACAGATGGGTCAAACTATAAGTACTGACCCAAACATGGCAAAGGGATGTTTCCTTGGCATGAGTTTCCCTGCTTAAAGGTGGGCATCTAAATGGGAGGGGGCAGTGGGACTCGTGGCACCCCGTAAATCCCAAAGCAGGATATTTGTCTGACTGTTCAAACTTTTTCTGGATGATTTTAACAGGACAAATAATTTTCTTCTTTTGCATTGCCAAAGGGCATTAATTTCTAGCTAAGCTGGGATTTAGGGATTTGATTTAATTTCATTTATTCAACTTCCTGAGGATAGAAGCTGAATATTCCTCAGCATCATGGCTCACACAGCAGCTGCTGCCACACACAGCCCCTCATCTCCTCTCTTACAAGTAGAACCTTTAATGGGACAGAACCAGCTCCCCAGAAGTCTCCACACTGAATTGGAGCAGCATCCCAACCTGTAACACCTGCCATGCTGGGAAAATCCCAACACAGTTTGTATCTGTCCCTCGTTCACTCCTTGGGTAACTCAACACCTCCAGGTATGTGCAAAAAGGACTGAAGAAGGGTTTGGAAACCACAGAGCTGAAAACTGAGCTCAGGCTTCACCACTTTTCTCTGCCACCACACCCAGCTTGGCTTCTCATCTTTGGTTTTGGTTTCATTTCCATAGGAGACTTTTTTTTTCTTTTTTTTTTTTTTTTTTAATAGGGTTGATTTTAGAGCCATGACGACTCCAAACAACAGATTTATGGATACTACTAAAAGCCCAGAGTTTATGATGTTTGGTTAAGAGGTTGTGCATGCTTCCCATGCCACATAAAATGCACATTCCTATCTTTAAGTGCAAATCCAATAGGAGCAGCAAATGCCAATGTTTGCTTTTGCCACACACCCTCTAAACTCAAAGTACAGAGAGGAAAAGACATTCACAGGTGGATGAGGTGGAAAAGCCAGTGAAGATTTTCAAAATACTGATTTCCATGATTATATAAACTTGTTTGGTTTGTGGCTTTGTTTTGTTTGGTTTTTCTTTTTCTCCTACTAAGCTCTGGTGTAAAGCTCACATGAATTTCACCAGTGCAGGATCAATATGTATTTATGAAGGGTTTTACTGAAGTTCTCTTTTGTGAAATGCCCATGGTTTTGTACAGGGAATTCCCTGGGATGTGTTTCATCAGAAATCCAAGAGAAAGGTGTTCTCCAGGCCTCACCTCACTCCAATTGTGAACATGCTGAGGAGTTGCTTCCCCTGTAGCCAACCAATGAGCATTATTAAGCCTGGTGGGAGAAAATAATTCCATTAAAAACTTGAAAAAAAAAAAAAAATCCATAACTTTCTCTAACTGTTGCTGGAGGCCCTCAAGTATGAGCATTGCATCTGACTCACCAATGATGCCAAAGGAGAAAAGAGTGAGTTGCTTCCCCAGTCTGTCCATGCTTTTCTGGAGAGGTGTTTTGGGAGTCTGGAAACATTAGGGAATAGGTGATGTTCTCTGCTTTTTACACAGGATAAAAGGGTGACAGGCAGCCCAGAACTGACCTACACAGCCCTGGTTATCACCACCATGGGCCCTTCATGTACCCAATGTAGAGCTTTACCCACCCTAAACCCTCCCCAGGGGTTCTGGGGGGCATGGACCACCCCACAGGGAGAGAGTCTCTGCCTTAGTGCACTCAAAAAAAGCAAAAAGTGGGACAAAAAGAAGAATTACATTAATTTACAGCAAGGCAGAGACAGACTAAGGGCTAAATCAGCAAAGGACCTTAGTGACTGAGTTCAGGACTGGATAATGTGTATGCAAAGCCTCTGGGACAGGGATAAAAATTCTGGACCAGTTTTTAAACTGGGAATTTAATTTTCCCAGTTTTTAAACTGGGAAAACAAAACCCATCCCTGTTCTAGAGGCTTTCACACACATTACCCTGAAGTGTCTACTTCTCCTTTGCTGTCATTTCTTACATAAATGGATCAAAAGTGAACTTTTTCTAGACCCCCTGGCCCCTGACATTTTGGTCCATATAAAAATAAAAGTTTATATACATAGGGGGAGGATGGGGAGAAGAAATGATGATGTTTGGGTGGCTACCAAGTCAGACACAAGCTGAACATCCCAAATCTGGATTTAGAAGCTTAAATCCAAAAAAACCTTCTTTTTTGGATAGGGCACTTTGGTTTCCACCACTCACATTTTCTGTTTTGTACAGAAACAGAAAGTAACCCAGGGCATTAACTCTTGGAACTGCTTCTCCTCCCAAACTCCCACCCAGAACACACCCACCATTTCCAGAGACCCAAAGACTTCTTTACCTCCTCAGCTTGCATCATTTTGAAGACTTCTCCAAACTGTGAATTTTCACCCGTCCCAATAACTACACCCTGAAAAGAAGGAAAACAAAGAGAGGGGGAGTTGAAAACAAAGAACCCAGAGATGCCACGACCAATGTTGAAAAAAAACCTGGGCCTGACAGGACTCACTTTGCCCTTCCCATATCGCACCAGGGTCCCCATGAAAACAACATTGCTCAGGGTGGTGATGTCCCCAGCTTCCTGTAGGACACTGTCAGTCTTGTTGCAAGGCTCAGCTTCTCCAGTAAAACTGGATTCATCCACCAGCAGATCTGTAACCTAATTAAAAAAGCACATTTCTGGCAGCTGTTAAGAGGAGGGATTTCCAAAACAGGCTCTGGTAGCTGTAGCTGTGGTTACCTCTATCAGCCTGAGGTCTGCAGGAACCCTGTCACCAACAGACAGGAATATGATGTCTCCAGGCACCAGCTCTCGTGCTAGAAGATGCTGTAGTTTTCCTTCCCTTAGGCTACATTAGACAAATGAGACAAGAAGAAAGGAAAGCAGGTTCTTATTCCTCCCGGAGGCTTGGGAACATGATTAACAAGACTGCAACAGCTCTGCCTCAAAGAGTTTCCAAGGTAAATAACATAAAATCATCTTAATGATGAGAAGAGATGACTATGTTCAGCTTGGGCTCAGTTTTAATTCATAAACAGATGGGCAGGTTATGGAATATTTGCATTTGAGCATTAAGTGACTTAAACAGTACTTAAGAGTGACAAACCAGTGTGATTTCCTGTGGCTCAGGCTTTAAATAATGAAACACAGATTCTTTAAGCTAAAAAGAAGCTTTTTAAAGCTGGAAGTACCCCTGGTATTTCACTACTGTATAAAAAGCACAGTCTTTCAAGTTGTTAGATGCTTATGGTGTCATATCATAAATAAATAAAGAACAAAGAGTGGAGTTTGTAAGGTTCAAACCTCGCTGGACTTTGGACAGGAATAAAAAAAAACCCAGGGTGCTTTTGCAGTGCAAGGTTCCTCTGAGCCTCATGCCTTGTTTAGGTTGGCCAGGACAAAAATGACTTGCAAAGACATAAATAGGAAAAGTGTTCCCTGCAACCTAAGGCACTGAAACTGAGCATCAAAAGCCATTGGGGCAGTGCTATGGGCACCCCATAACTGCTCCAAGGGCAGTGGGGTCACCCATCTACATGGCAGTGCCTGCTGTGCCCATGCCCAGGGTGTACACACAGCAAGGGTGAGGAAGCCCAGCCCATGAGCACCTCTGCTCATTGCCCTTTAGTGCCACTCAGCCAGGGCCAAGGCTTCTGTACAGCCAAAAAAAAAAAAAAAAATAAAATGCATGTGAGGTTTGTCCTGCACGGGGACTCAGTGACACAAGGGACCCTTGTGGAGGGTTGTTCCTGGGACTTTCTTGTCCCTTGGTTATTCTTCTTCAGTGTGGGGATGGTGAGACCCTGGGACAGGCTGCTCTGGGAGGGTGTGGATAGCCCATCTCTGAAGGCTGGATGGTGCTTTGAGGAGCCTGGCTGAGTGGGAGATGTCCCTGTCCAGGGAACTAGATGATCTTTAAGGTTTCTTCCAACCTAAACCAACCTATAATTTAATTCCTCTGGGTGCCTACTTTAGAGTTACTTCACCCCTTTCCTTGTTCCTTACAGCTGCACCCAGACATGGTGCCACCATCCCAACACTCCTGGCTGTCCCAGGACTCCCACGGAGCCAGGAGAGACTCCCAGCTCCTCATGCTGTACATGATGACCTGGATTAATTTTCTTCACTTCCCTGTTCTGCCAAACACTGCTAAGACCCCCAACCCCTGCTCATCTCACCAGTTGCACTCGGGGGGGACCAGCTTGTTAAGTTCTTCCAGAGATTTTTCCGAGCGATATTCCTTTTAAAGAAAGAAGAAAGGAGAAGACAGCCAAGTTACAGGAGCAGGATGGCTTCTGCCAGCCCTGGCTGTGGAGCCAAGCTCCAGCTGACATACCTGGATGAAGGCCACGGTGACCACGATGAGCACTGCCTGTGAAGAAAAAGAGGAATGACAGAACTGGGCAAAAAGTGCCTCAGGGAGCAGAAGGTTGGGGTGCAGCAGGGGTGGCACCTACCACGGTGATGCTGGCGGCGTCCTCGTACTCCTTGGTGATGATGCTCACCAAGGCAGAAGCCAGCAGGAGGAGAATCAGGGGGTTTTTAAACTGGGAAAACAAAATCCAAATTGCACTGTGAAATTCAAGAAGGAGCAGCTGAGCCTGAGCTGGCCTCAGAGCTCCTCAGAAAGGATTAGACACAGGTTTGGTCCTGCCTGGCCAGAGCAGGTGCAGCATCTGTGCTCGGGCTGATGCAGGGTCCTGGGTCACCCACTCCCACCCCAGGAGATGGACAGGACCTGGGGGAGTTCCCAGGTCCACCAAGAGAAAATAGAGAGACACCAAGAGACAGGAGTTCCCTCTCTTTTCCCTTGCCAAGTTCACTTCTGCAGGACTGACTCTAAAAGCTCCTTGGAGGCACAATAAGTACAAACAAAAACTTTATTGTCTTTTTTAGAATTTGAAACCAGAAATCCTCTTTTTTTTAAATTTTGGTTTTTTCTCCTCTAACTAATCTGCTAGACTCAGGGCTGTGGGAATTGAATGCTCAATATTTTGACTTTTAAGCACAGATTTTAAGGAGCTTTCTCTTATTTGAGAAAGTTACCACTGTGTTTAGCTAATGTGGGCACTGATGGGAAAGAATTAAGTCAGGCAAGGGCCTGTTTCAATTAAAAGATGTGGCCTTTCCCAGGGGAACAGCCAGTGCCTGTATCCAGGGCACATCCTCTTCCAAGGCTGAATCCATGGAAGTAGAAAACCTGAATATTTCCATGTAGAGAGACACTCAGGCCAACCCAGCCAGGGATTTTTGCCACGAAATGAGAATCTGTGCAGAAAATCCTTACCTGGTCCAGATATTTCTTCCATATTGGCTCTGTATTCTCCACTGAAAATTCATTCCAGCCATGTTTTAATCTGCGCTGCAGCACAGAAAACCCAGAGAGGCCAGTTTGTAAATCAACCTGGAGGGAAATTAAAAAAAAAATAAAACATAACCACACAAACAACAAACATTACATATTGTAGAATAGTTATAGAAAATTTCTTAAGGCAAAGTTAAATTAAAAAAACTGTAAGCAGAACAGGCAAGATGTTCATGGTTGAGTCCCCCACAAGAGAAAACACAGCTTCCCATTGTTTTTCTGCTGATATTTATGTTTGTTAAACTATAAAACTTCACCATCACCCATTGCAGAAGCCCATAAAGTAAGTTCAGATTATTTAAAAAAACCAAACAAACAAAAAACCCCAACCCTGTTTCCAGAAATGAGAAATAATAAATAGACGACAAATTAGAAAGGTAAAATAATAAAGGAAAGAACTGATTTCTGATCTCACTGTATGTTTAAAGGAAAAAAATACCCTGACAGAATTTAAATAAAGGAAATGGAGACAGAATAAGATCTGGTTTGTCTGGATTTAAAAATTTAGCAAGGTGGGGACAAAGTGGAGCACAGATGCCCAATGCTGAGCCCCAGACACGACCAACAGGAGTTTTCATCCCAAGGCAGAGGCATTCCAGGATTTTGCACATGAAACCAAAGACCAATTTTGCTGCTCAGTCTCTCCCCACAGTCAGATCCCAAACCCCTGTATTCCCCCTTACGTTTAAAGCTTTTGCCAAGTCTTCTTTGTGGCATTTACAGGCTTCTTTTGGGGACAGAACTGTCACCTCCTTCTCCTGCTCAACTATTCCCAGCTCACACTCCTCCTGGGTCTGAGTAAAGGAGATAAAGCAGTCATTAGAGCACAGTTAATAAAAGATATTTTGGTACCTTTTTGCTTCTTCCCTTCATCCCATTCCCTTCCCTCACCTTGCCAGCTGGGGGACTTCACAGTTGGCTAAAACACCTCCTAAATCCCAGAGTTTCACCCCACTCACTAATAAACTTTATTAACCTCAAAGCCAGGTGCACATCCCTGCACATCCTTGGAGTAGAAGAAAGGCAACGAGGAGCTGGGTTAGCAAAAAGCAAAGCAGATGTCACCAACCTGGTCAGGAAAGCTTGCTGGGCTCTGCTGGTTACAGGTATCTTGCCCAAGATGAGCATTTATCAATAAATGAGCAGAAAATATCAGAGGAAGTAAAAGTCTCCTCTGCTGTTTACCAATGCTGCTGGCCCTGGGGTCAGCACCCTGACCTTGCTTCTCTTTCAAGATCCCTCATCTCCTTTTCCAAAATGCTCTTTCCAGAGCAGCAGCATCCCCCAAAACCCCAGCCTCTTGCAGGTTAGGTAGAGAGAGGGAGAAATCTCACCTTTCCCAAGGCCAGGGAATCCATTCCCATTTCATTCCCACAGCACAAAGGTGAGTGGGCAGTGAAAGAGGAGCAAGGTGGGAGGAATTTGGCATTGGCTCCTGGCTGCTGGTTCATAACAGCTCCTAAGTGAGGGTCTAGAGGACCTCAGAGGTGCTTCAAAGTGGTATTTGGAGAATCAGCCCTGCCATGAATATTCAGGAGGCTTCCTGGAACATCCACTCTTTTGCAATCTAAAGCCTGAGATAAATGCAGAAAATCTCCCTGGCCATGTTTTGTGGCTTCTGGGGAGCTCAAAGCAGATGAAATAGGTGCATCTCTAAGCTATGCTCCTTCAAACAGCTTTCTGAAATTTCCAGATGCTCTAAGAGCCATTTTCTGGCTGTTTAGTGACCCACAGTGCAGCCACTAACACAGGAGGTGCCAGCACCAACCTCCTCCCAGCAGAAGTGCAGAAGTTTCCTGGGATCCCTTGGGCTGGGCAGGGCTCAGTTTGCCCCAGAACAAACTGCCTTTCCTAGCAATTTGCCCAAGATTTCCAAGGATTTTTCTGCTCCCATGTATCCCTCATGCTGGTGACCACATTTTGCCCAAAGAAGCTGCAATATTTCTCCAGTGGTTTGAGGTGTACCAGCACCAGGCATCATCCTCATTTCCACATTTCCTTAGCAGGTATCTCTAGAAGGGACACAGAAAGGGACAAAAAAACCCCTTCTGTGTCTGAAATGAATGGTTTATTCCCACTTAGGTGTCCTACTTGCACAAAATCAGCAGTTCCTTGTAACTCAGCTTCCAGACACTGCAAGACCAAAAGCCACCCATGCACCTAAGGAGTTGGAAAGACTTGCTGGG
This sequence comes from Heliangelus exortis, assembly GCF_036169615.1. Lineage (NCBI taxonomy): Eukaryota > Metazoa > Chordata > Aves > Apodiformes > Trochilidae > Heliangelus > Heliangelus exortis. Next base: position 2,296,699 of record NC_092434.1, read on the forward strand.
AAGAAAATATTGTTCCATCACATATAGAAACATATATCCATCACATATATCCTATATCCACTGCTGGGATGGATTATCTCAGATCCTACAGGCTGTGTGCTGCTTGGGGACACATCTAGGTACAGCCTTGCCTCAAAGGAGCTTAAATTTTAATTAAAGGAGCTGGAGGGTGAGATGCCTGCAGTCCCCCTGAGCCAGCAGGAAAGCCAGGGCTCTGTAGTTAATATTTACCTTCCCAAAGGAATGGAGGAAACCCATGGCAAAAGCTCAGGGATGGGGCTGATCCATGGATCAATGGAAAGAGTGGCAGCTCCCTGAGCTTTCCAGCCAGGGGTTGTTGTGAAATGAACAGCTTTATTGGGAGGAGGTAATGTGCATAGATTAGCCTAAAAGTGATTTCCCTGGAACCATGGACCCTTTGGGAATGCACCTGTGGAGCTCAGAATCCATTGGAGCTGGGTGAGAGAGTTAATTCCTGCCTACTGGAAGCTTTTGGAAATGGGCTTGATACTTCTGAGGAGCTGAAAACACGAGGCAAATCCCATGGTCTCCCTTCTTCTCCCTGGAAGGAAAACTGCACTGTTTAGTTTACTTTGGGAATATTTTAAGAATAGGTATCTGCATGATAATGAAGCTATTCTGACAAGGATTCTCTGCATAGCCAGGAGGATATGGAGCCTGTGAAACCCTCCAGGAGATTAATGTTAATTGGTGTGAAACCTGAAATGGAAAAAAAGCCTCAACCCAGCCTGCAATAGTAATTTAGCCCTGAACACAGGACAGGGCTGGGAAATATCCATCCTCAGTCTCATGGCTGCTGCCTCTTGACTGCATCAGGTGTTGTGGGGGGAAGTGGGGGTCTGGTGAGGTGAAATGCAACAATTGGAAAGGAAAAGCCCTAACAACTGTAAAGAAGATCTTACTGCACTAAAATCTACTACCTAGATGTGCCTGGGGTAGGAGCCAGCTCTTCCTAAAGGTAATAAAAGAAAAAGCCCCTGAACCACAGCAGGTCCCTGGTGGGCTGGCAGTCCCTGTCCATGCTGAACTCCTCTCCCACCCTGAGGCTTTCTGGGATCTTAAAGATGTTTCCTCTTTCCCTGGGATTCAGTTATTTTGGGATGGAAGAGGCAGAGGGAGACCTGTGCCTGTATATAGAGCTCTCTCCCACTGCCACCCTCCTGTGACTCCCATGGGACCAGTGCTGAGCATCACCAGTCCCACCAGCCCCATGAGTGGAACTGGAGATGGAGAGAATTCCCTGGATGGTGTTACAAAACCCACCCATCCCATCAAGTTAAAAATTACTGGGAGCAGAGGGCTGCAGCCCCCTGGGAATCCTGTCCCTGGCTGCACCCATTGGGTGCACTGGGTGCCACAGGGGTGACCCTGGTACATGGGTAAAGGGAAAAGGAGATAAGAGGGTGGACAGGGATGTTTTTTTTTCACTTTCAAACAGACAGGTACATGGGCTCATACATTCACACACACCCCTGGATGCTCAGAAATAAAATCTGTAGATACTCTTCAGAGTTCTGCAGGAAACACACAGTCCTCAGGAAAAAAAAAAAAAAATCAGCACCACAAAAACTCCCTGTGCTTCTGAATGAGCCACTGTAGAAAAAGAGCTGAAACTCTATACTGCAGAGTCCAGACACAGGCTGGGCTTGTGCTCTGATGTAGAAATTAACTGGTCTGCCCTCTCCTGAGAACACCAGCCCAGAGCCTGTGTGCTGCCCACCACCTCACAGCTTCCAGCACTGGGGCTTTTCCTTCCCAACCCACAATATGTCTATTTTTTCCTGGCTTGAGTCCCATCAGACCTCCTGGACTTAGGACAACCCTTGGACCAAAACACTTAACATCTCTAAGACTCAAAGTGATCTGCAACTCTTTTCAAGTGAAGAACCAAGATACCATCCCTAGAGGGAACAGGAGGCATTTACCAGCCTAAACCATAACCTGAGAAGATGTTCTTGATTTATCAAATTCCTTTTGTCACCTCACATTGCTGCCTATTACCTACACCTGTAACCAAAAACTTGTTATAAATTTAGCACACTCTGCACAACTAGAGCTAAAATTCAAGAAGAGTTTAGATTTGGAAGTCAGTACATATCATTATTTTGGTGCAACAGAAATGGTACCACCAAAGAACAAGCCAGGCTAATTGCTGGTGGCTTCTGGAAGATCAGAAATCACAGCTTCCCAAGGTTTTTATGTCTTATTTTCTTCTCCCTGCAGCAGTGCCCAACAACCCCCCACACTGGAAAGGCAAGATTCAGAAGAGAGCAGAGGATTAGCTGAAATGACATCTGAGAAAAGACCTCAGTCAGATGGTCATGGAAAAGAACAGGAATATTTCCAAGTGTGTGGATGGTGTTTATTGGGATGGGACCAAGGGCTCAGCCTGCATAATGAAGGAATTAAACAGATTTGGTTTACGTGGGAGAAGGTAACCCATGTGGGAGAAAGAACACAGGGCTTGAGCAATGGGAATCCCTGTGCTGAGCAAACATGATAATAAAATAATCCCAAACCTTAAGGTTTTGTGGTGAAAGAACAGCAAATGTGTCACCTAACCCTTCACTGGCCACTCTTTGGTCCATTTGCACTGAGCAGAGGCAGTGAAAGCTGGGAGGAAGAAACCAATGTTCATACATCAGCCTTTCCCAAGGAAAGAAAGCAGGATTTGGAAGTGGCCTTACAAAGGCTGAGCTAAAGCTCTTCTCAACCATCCCTTACCAGCACTGACAGCACCAGCAGCACAGAAACACCCCGAGGGGGCACAGCCCATCCACCCACCACTGGCACTGGTGGCATGGGGTGACACTGAGGACAGGGTTAGCCTCACTCTTCATCTACCTTTCTGCTTGAAACAGCCCTTGAGTTTTGTGTAAGGCTCCAGAAAGCCTCGTGCAGCACAGCTGGAGATTTACAACACGTTTTGTTAGTTTGGAACCTCCTCAGTGCAAGGAACCACGCTCCTGGCCAGGACTTTGGCCTGAGCTACACCTCCTGGGGTTATTGCACAGCAACAAATATCCCCATCTCACCTCCCTGCCTGGCAAACATCATTATTGTCCTCCCCTGTTGCAGGGGGAGGGATGGGGCTCGGTGGCAGCAATATCAAGTGACTGGTGGGACAAAGCAGACAAAGTAGAGAAAATCAACCCCAATCACACAAACGCTTCCAGCAGGTCCAGGCAAGAGGCATCAGCAATCCTCACCTCCTCTTCCGGCTCGCCGCTTCCAAGGGGTTGGTATTTCTTCACCAAGTGGAAAAAGGACTTTTTCTTCAAGAGTTTGGTGAAACCTCCTTCTACCATCTTCACTGCCCGGCCGTGGGAAGAGCCCCGGGGGCCACCGGGACGGTGGCTCCAATCGCCCTGCAAGTGTGGAGCTCTAGTTAGAAGCAGGGAGAAGCAGGCTGTAGGCAGGGAGAGCAGGTTACAGGCAAGGAGGGGAGGTTGGAAGCAGGGAGAGGCAGATTAGAGGCAGGGAGAGGCAGGTTCCAGGCAGGGAGAGCAGGTTGCAGGCAGGGAGAGGCAGCATTTACCTGCTGCCAAGTCACGCCTTCGGCCGCCGGTGCCGGAGGGGAGCTGAGCACCCTCTGAGCAGCGATGCAGGGTGCTTCGCCCATCAAACCCTGCCCTGCGTTTAAGACCGTGGCTGATAGAGGAGTGAGGTGGCCTTATGTGTGTGTGCACTGCTGGTACCTGAAGAGCAGGTTGAGGTTTTGCAGGTCTGTGTTTTCCTCCGCCCTCTGCAAAATTGCTGCGGGAGGAGCGTCGGCGGTGCCGCATGCCGGGGAGGCAGATAGGGAAGTTGTTGTTGCACCAAGGGTGGCTGCATGCAGGGACAGGACAGGTTACACACACTGCTGAGCCTGTTTCTAAACTTCTAGGCTGGGGAAATCCTCCTTGGAAAACGATCCAGTCAGCAAACTGCAGGTATTTGTAAGTATTTACATCAGGGGAGAGCATTAAATGCGCGCGATGCGTGAGTTTGCGATCCTCATTTATATGAAAAAAAAACCCAAACCCAACAGTTTTTTGTTTGCTGGTGGGGAGGGCTTGCATGGTGGATGGTTGAACTCAACCAGGAAAGAAGATTTCTAGCTGTCTGAAGATTTCTAGCTGCCTGTCAAGGAGTCTCGTGCTGTGGTTTGCACCAGGACGGACACCTTGCATCCTCCCCCAGGCAGCATGACTGCAGGATGCACTTAGGCTTAAATCATCTCTGAGGTGTAAACTATGAGGTTAAGATCCTCCTTTGACAGTAAAAAGTGCACTGAGGGAATAAAGGTCATCCCCAGCCAGAGAAATGTGTATGTGCAGTTTCCTGGAGGGCTTCTTTCCAGACTGAGGAGAAAACAAAGTGATTGGGAAACACCCTGCAAATAGTTGGGCTCTTGTAAAACACAGCTGGGGCTTCCCAGCTCCCTCAGCTCCCGATTGAGAAATGATTTCTTAATGACCCAACTGGATGTGTCAAGGAGCTGAAGTTCCAGCATCAGTGCAACAGCCCTCCTTCCCATGGGAAAATATCCCAGAGATAATGCTGGCCACTGATTTTTTCAAGCAGCTGATATCCAGGCCCTGCCCAGGGTCTCAGAGAGGTGCTTCAGCCAGGCTTGAAGGCAGCCCAGGTTCCCAGTTAGATTTCATGGAAATATGTGGGAATCAGGTGGGAAAACATCCCCAGGCTCGTGGGTCCCCTCCTTCTGTAGCTTTTGTAAGAGCCTGGAGCACAGTCAGCTGGCTCTGCTATGGTTCTGCTAAGGCAAAGCAGGTCCTGCCTGGCAGGGAATCTCTTCCTTCTGTTCATTCCTAGTATCCAGAGCCTTGGGATCACACTGAGTCATACCTTGTGTTTCTGATAGAAAATTAGTGAAAACCATCTTCCCTGCATCTTCCCTCTCTCTAGGCAGGTAGGAAAAAAAGATTTGTTGAGAGTTATTGTCTTTTCTCATCCTGGAACCTCACCATCATCTGTGCAGCTGGCATTTGGCAAGCTGTGTCCATGAGGAGCCTGGGTGACCTTCTGGAATTCTCCTGGCTCCACCTGGGCTGTGTGGTCCCAATCCTGGTTCTTGTTAGCCAAGTGCCATGGGCAATGTGAGTAATTGAGCAACAGCCTCTGGCTGGTTCCTTGTTTAATTTCCTCCTCTTGGCAAAAAGCTGCTGCTTGTGCAAACTCACGTAGCTCACCACTGAGTACACAAGCTGGAGAGGAACAAAATCCAGAATCTGTGTGGTGTGGACAGGGACCAAAGTGCCACATCTCAGGCTGGTGTGGGGGCACCTGGTGTTTTCCAGCATCGCCATCACCTTCTTCCTCCTCCAGACTTGGGTTTGGGGGGGAGGAATGCAACAGTGAGGGGTCCAGCAAAAATACTGACCCAGGAAAGGGGAAATAAGAGCTGATGAGCATGACAATGCACCAGAATAATTGGTGCATTTTGGTTTATTATTTATTGCAGCAGACCTGCAGCTTGGGAGCAATTATATTGTCTGGGCTCAGGATCACAGCTCTCTCTGTCATCTTTATGCCCATTCAGTTCCATAATGGGAAATTACATTTTAGCAGCAGTGACACTGAATAAATGAAGAAAGAAAAAGTAATTGCTGGCAATTGGCCATGCATTCTGCAAAGCCACTGAATGAAATGAAGTTCCATTTTCTTGCTGCTTTTGATTTCTGCCTGTTAGGAGATCTAATGGAAAATCCGTGTGTTTTGCTACCCTACAGCTCAAAAAATGCTGAGAATAAGCTGAATCAAGACTATAGTGTAAAAAGAAGCAACACTAATATGAGTTGGTTTTCTTCATTCTGGTATAAGCCATCATTTTCACACTATAAAAATGGAACATACAGCCTGATTATAGTGCCTTTATAGTATTTTCTATTTAATTGGTTAATAAAGCTCAGACTCTATTTTAAGCAGCTAATTTGGGAAACCTTATTTTTTTTTTCTTTTCTTTTTCAAAACAGACATTATCTGCTATGAAGATAAAGCAGCTGTAACCTGAGATGATGTGAAACTCTAAGGGTGCCAATGCCAGGGCAGGGTGCTGCTTTCACTTCTAAACTCCCAGCTCCTTCACCTCCTTCCCTCCCCTGAACCAGCCTTGCCACACTTCTGTTCCTCTTGTGCCACCTTGAGGGAAAAACCCTCTGGTGCATGGGTAGAATTTAGTGAGTTTGCTCCTACCCCCATATCCAAATACTCTGTTTTCTTGTTTGGTTTTTCCCAGGCTCATGGGCAGAACATCCTCTGCTCCTGGTTTTCAAAGCAAAGAACAGAGTTCTGGGGAACAGTTCCTTTCAGTGCTGCTGCTCAAGGTGAGGTGAAATCCTTAGGTCTGTCCCTAGGGAAAGGGGGAATTTAATTAAATCTCTGGGTTTCTGTTTGCAAAGCCTCCACTGCTGGGACCAGGAGCCTCACCTGGTGATGCAGCTGAGCCCCACCATCCACATCTCCATCACGGAAACAGTCAGAAGGTCTTTTCTCTTTTGCAAAGCTTCTCCCATGGGTGTTGCTGCTTTATCTACATAGAAAGGTCATGAGAAGGAGAAAACATTGGGAACAAACAGGACTCACCTGTATAAACTCACCTGCAAAAGATTTCTTTTAAACTTATATGTGAAGGACTCTATATGATGCTGTAAATCCTTTTGCCATAGACAGACAATTGATGCTCAGCTGGAATCTCCAGAGAAAAATCCCCCAGAAAACAACCTCCTGGATGAACAAATCCCTGCTATGCAGTGGGCAAAGTGAAACTGTCAGTGTCCAAAGACTCTTCTACAGATTTTTCTCAACCTCGTGGGCTTCTTCACTGCTCATGAAACTATGGAACAGCTTCCTGAAGGGAGGCAAAACCCTTCTGCACCACCAAGTTTAATGGAGCCCTGAATCAGGCATATCGAAATTACAACAATTTTAGTTTTTTTTTTATTCTTGTATTTAGAATTTCTGCAGAATACCAACCTAGAGATGCATGCAGCAAATTTAATGCAGACCTTTAACTTCTTGAAGATTTATTATAACATTTGTCCTGCTGATTCCAGTGCTGAGTTCAGTGTCAACTGCTGCAGATCAGTTTCTTTTTCCCAAAGTCCATTAGCCAACTGCCTCAACAGAAACTGTACTTGTAGTAACATGGAGACAAGTTGAAACCAAACCCATAATTTTGCAGTCTTCACCAAACAGATCCTTCTTTTGAAAACCAAAGCACTTGGTCCACCTTACACTTCACATCAGGAGGCAGGAGTTGGGTACAGACCAAAATGAGAAGTTGTAGAGATCCCCAGGATGACTTCACTGCCAGACTGAGAGCTACCCTGACACCTAATGCCAGCTGATACCTTCCCAATGGTACCTTTCTCAAGCCATGAAACCCCTGCTCTCCTCTCCTGGGTTAATTTACAGGCAATTTCTTGGTGGCTTCTCTGTTTGGCTTCAGGGCAGCAATGCAGAAGGATTCCTGCCTACTCCAGCCAAGCAGGTGAGCAAGACCAGTGTGGGTGGAGCTGGTGGGACAGTGAGGTCTTGTCTGCTCCTGGAAATACAGTGCTCAACAGCCTCTTAGTGCCAGGCACCTCTTTATCCTGCAGTGGGCACCAGCCCAGCTCTGGCTTGGTTTGCTTTTCCATCTCTTGGGGTCTTTGCAAAGCTGCCTGAGCAGCTGCTTCTGGAGTGCAAACCACCTGAGTTCCAGCAGAGAACATTGGCTCTGAATCAACATGGGAAACACCTGCTCAAACAAAAGGATCACCTACTGCTGGCACCATCACTGCTCTCTTTCCAGCACTGTCCATCAGCTCCTGAAATGGAAATGATGGTGCCAAGAACTGAGTGAGCTCCTGACCTGCAAAGCTGTGCCCTCTGGGAGGGAGGATGCTGTGTTCTGGGGGTCTCTTGTTCCCCTTCCAGTGGATAAAATTACTTTATCTCCATGTACCTATGTTTTCTGAGCATTCCCAACAACAAAAATCTAAAACATTTGTCCTTTTTTCCATAATTTCTCATAATTTGAAGCCGGGTGGACAGCAGGAACACACAACTGACACTTGACAAGAGCTGAAAAATATACTGGTCACTTTTTTATTGAGCACCACAGTGGCAGAACCTGTACATGTGTAAGCACCAGGGGCACCCACCAGGAAGGGGCTGCCTGGGGCTGCCACAAATCCTTGGCTGCTGCAGGGCAGAGCTCCAGGGTCCTGAAGGCCATGAGCAGTGCTAGCACACAGTGAGACACATAAAGGTAATTATAGCACCAAACATGCTTCAAAGTGAAAAAGCACCTACATTAGTGACTTGCTGCTGTGCTTCACAAGACTATTTTCAAGCCATTTGTCTTTGGAGAGAAGAGAAGCTGAGGGCAACTCACTTGGTCTGTGATTTCTGAGCTTGAGATGGGTGCTGGTGGTGAAAACAGCTTTTAGACAAGTCTCTTCTGGGCCTTTCTTTTCTGAGTTTGGCAACTAATAACTTGAAAAGAATTAACTTGAAAAGAATTAACTTGAAAAGAATTAACTTGCAAGAAAACCTCAAGCACTACAGCACCACAAGGAAAGGTGATATCTTGGGTAACACCCAGTAAACAGAAATTCACCAAGTTATTAAATTGCCAATTGTCTTTTTCAAAAATTCCTTTTGCAGGTATAAAATATCTTTGCCATCCCATCCAGCAAGGTGGTCAGGTATGTGACCACAAAGAAGGAATGTGCTACAAAAAAGCAGCCACTGAAGTGATTGTGTCCACTCAAGAATATTTTATGATGCTTTGTTATGAAGTTTTAATCTTGAAAATTTGCTACTGCTCAACACAAGCATTTCAACTAGATCCTCACAGGTTCTTAGGCATCATTTCTTCTTTCTTACTTTTAAAACAGAAAAATTTAGCACTTACTCTTTGGGCCTTAGCAGTAACCATTGAAAGGCTTTGCTCATTTAAATGGAATTTTTCTGCAAAAAGTAATGCTGGAAAAAATCAATCCACTGAGCAAGGTTACATTAAGACTTCATTATGAGCTGCATTGCTTTGTCAAGTAGTATCAGTGGGAAAGAAGCAGTCTTCTGGCCTAAACTGAGATTGTGGCTATAAAATATGGATGAATTCCTGTATTTCAATAGGTGTTAAGATATCATTGCATGAAGTTTTATATGGTAAAATTCTAGAAATAAACCTGTCTGAATACGGTGTTGTAATTCCTAGAACTTGGAACAAAAGGAGAGAGAAGCAAATGGAGTTCAACAAATGAAGATATTTAGGAAAAAGTGGAGCCCTTCACTGTTCCTTTGCTGTGTAACACATCACAGTGTGACTGTGATAGGAAACAGGAGCAGTTTGGCATCTTTCATCTCTCCAGCTACAAACATCAGATGCAAAGCATCAAGGGCTTCATAGGCATTTTAGCTTTGGCTTAAAACATGTGATGAGTGGAAAAAAATCCTTTAGTTTGTGGGTGGAAGCAGGCACCTGTATTTGTGAGCTGGGTATTTATATGCACCACTACTACCCTGCATATTAAAATGCTAATTTTATGCATGCAGATGAGGACATGTACTAAACAAGGGAGCAAACATGGCATTCATTTGCTTGGCAATTCTGGGAGATTTGTCCAAATGAAACACAACTGTCCCTTTAGGACTGCCACAGGAAAGGAGAACATTCATAGAAATTTTTTTTTTTCATTTTATAGTGCTAAAGAGCCAAAAGAAGCTGTAAGGCCCAAATACAAATAAATTGACCTCAAGAACTTATAGAAGTCAACATAAAGGCACAGGACTCCTAAAGAGCAGTTGTCCACCTGCCAGACAGTCCTTTTAATCACACAAATTTATCCTGCTTTTCCTTTTCTAATATGTGCAACAAATCATACAGACTTTTAGCCCTCTTGCTGAGGTTTTGCAGGTTAAAATGTACATTTTGTGACTATTAACTGTGCTGGCTGAAACCAGCAACTTAAAAAGACTGACAGATGTGTGTCTGTTTGCACATTGTGGAAAGAAATCTGTTCCACCATTACTTCTCCATCTGCCACTGACCGGACTGGGAAGCTCAAGGGAAGTAACTTTAAAAACAAATTTACAAAACCTGTTTTGCTCCTAGCTCAGAATTCCTCAAATTCTTAAGATTTCATGTTTAGGCTTGAAGACTGAGTGTCAAATCTGCTGAATCCTTGGTATGAATAGGAAAAGAAGAAACCTGCAGGCTTCTTCAAAGTTTCACTTTATGAAAAGGCTTATAGAAAGTTGTTTCAGAGAAGCAGGTTCTAGATTTGAGAGCCCCTTTAATTTTACATTCTTGCCTATTTTAATGCAGCTGAACTATGATATCTGGGGAGAATTCTGGCATCACATCACTTTCACAATACTCAGTTATGCTCATGGCTGTGAAACCTGAATCAGTCACATAATAGGCACGAAAAGGGCAGGTTCTGTTCCAGCAGCTGATAATGGTGCTGGGATCTGCTCAGAGGTATTTACATTTCAGCAGTAGAAGGGCAGCTGATAAATGGTGTGGTTTTTTCCAGGGGATCATATTTCTCCCCGTGCTCAGAGGCTTAAAATCTGGACTCATCCTGTTCCTTGGGCAAAGAAGTCCTTCAATCACTGGGATCAGGGACTGCTGGAGATGTGCTCCTGGAGATTTGGGACCAGAATTTTTCCAAAGCTAGAAAACTGGTGGGTAAAGCATTCCTTGACAGCTGTTCAGCAGAGTGGTCCAGCTGGGTGAAAAATCAAACAAACAAAAGGAATTAAACTATTTCTCCTTCCTGGACTGTTTCCACAGATCTTGTTCTTATGTAGATGTGTAATCTCAACAGTCAGTTCTCAACACTGAACTGCTTTGTTTTCCTAACTTCCAGTTAAGCTCAAGTTAGTTTTAAAGTGAAGCTGAAAGTGCTGAGAAAACCATCTTGGGACAGAACTTTTGGTATAATAAGTATTTTCATAATTCAAAGCCTGACAAAATGATTGGAGGTATTTCAGTTGGCTTCACAGATACATGAACATGTTCTCATGTGAGTGAGCAACTGTTCACACATACAAAGTTACCCCACAAAACCATTTATTTGCCCAAGTATTTGCTGGACTCTTACTACAATCAGCCCAAAATGAAGAGCTTTGGAATTTGTCTTCCAGCAGCAGTTATACCTGGAGTAGATGAAGCCCCTGAACTGAAAGTTTAAAGTCTCAAAGCTCCCAAAGTTTTGCAGCTTTTTTTTTTAAGCCTGAAAAATCACTCCACCCTCTAAACACCTCTAAACTTTGCCACAAGGCAAAGGTTCTTCAAGGAAATCAGGTGCATCTTGTGAGATTAGAACAGAAAGTGGGAGGGGTGGAGAGCTGAGAAAAACATTAATGTCTCCATGAATGGTTCACAGAGCTCTTGGGCCACAGGTTCTTGGGATACTTTTCCAGTATTTTCTGTTTGTCAGCATAAATGTTTCAGTTCAGTTTCTGGAGTCTGAGATATGTCCCTGTGCATAACTTTAAGATGCTGTCCTTATGCTGCTGTAAGCAAGGTAATTTCACCCTCAAATAACCATTTATTTAATTAACAAGCCTCTAAGCACCAATTATTTTCACCCAGCTTTCCCTCCCTTCCCAGGACACTCACCCAGGCACACTTTTGATTAACCTAAATGCTTCTGCTGGTTTTTCACATAGCCAACCACGTTGTTGGAATTGCTTCCTGCAAAACAAATAGCAGCAACATTAGATCTTAAGTTAGTCTGTGGCAATTTTTTTCTCTAGGCTCTCTAAAAAATGCAGTTTTACTGGGCTCATTATTTAGCAGCTTGCTGGGAGAACTGCAATAGCCTGCTGGACAGAGGAAAGGAAATCCTGTCCTAATCTAAATAAGTAAATATATAAATATACATATAAGAATATATATATATAAATAATATATATAAATAAATCCTAGTTTTATTAGCTCAATGGGCCAAATTTGGTGCTTCATAAATCTTATCATATCAAAGATGTTGTCTGGTTATATCTGAATATATCTGAATAACACTTCCAATCTGACCTGGCTGTTCTCTGGATCCCAGAGCTAGCAGAAAGCAGGAGCTTTGAAGCCAGGTGAAAAGAGATCTTCTGGAAGATTCTTCTACTTTCTTTAAGAGACAACTTACACAAGGGACCTGACACCTCTTGTGGTTGCAGATGACAAGGGACTGACTCACTGGGCTCCACTCATCTCTTGTCACATTCCACCATACAAGCTGTTGGCAAAAGACTTTGATTTTGGCAGAGCTGTGTGATCATCTGCAAAGAGTTCTGGACCATGAAAAGAAGCTTCAAAAATACACTTAAAAATGACAAATGTCTTGGGTTGGGTGTTTCTCATCCATTGGGCAGGGACCCCTTGCAGAAAGCTGTGTCACAGCTGGAGAGTCCATAGCCAGGGCTCTGCAGATCTTAAAATTCTGAGCAAGTCATGGAGAGCTGAGGCTAAAGAGCCTCTTTCTGCTGTGCTGAAACCTTCATTTCATAAGCAGCAAATTCCTTGTAATAATAGTGGCAATAACAGTAAACATTTAATGCCAGCAGCTTACCAAAATATTCCTTGTAATACTTATGCCTCAGGTTGCGTCCATCTGAAAAAGAAGGCATGGAATGAGAAGATAGCCAGTCATATCCAGATATGGATATCCAGCTATCCAGAGCTTTCATTCCTCATGTGAGACTCCAGCTTTCTGTGTACAGCACAGATAAATGATAGAAATGGAAGCAGTAACCTCACAAATAGGAAAGTAGAAGATCTCTGTAGCAGAAGTAGCATAGGCTGCTATAAACCTCTTATGAAAGTGCTTATTGCATGCTGTGTTCTTTTCAGTATCTACAAATCAAGAAATTACAGCCTTTCTCAAATGTGTAGAATTCTGGACCACGTATTAGTATTTTACATAATTCACTTTCCAGCTAGGTTTTCCTGTTTACCATTTATATTGCTATTTAAGCTCTTAGAAATACCTCGTGCCAAGGAGCCAGATAGCTGTAGATTATGCTCATTTCCAGGGATAGTATTAAAGAAAAATGAACCACCAGATCTTCAAAGCCAGGGAGAGCTCACCATCCCTTACTGGTGTCTGCATGACAGGGTGAAAAAGGGAGATTTGCAGTAACTGACCTGGATTTCCACGGAGTTTGATGCACTGGCCCCTGTTAGGGATCCCTTCAGCCACGTTCCCAGGGTTGATGATGTGGCACTCATAGCCTGTGGGGCAGTGCAGAGGCTCATCTCCATCCTCAGTGGTACTGCAAGCCTCAGCTGCAAAAGAAAAAAGACCTACAGGTCATAAATCACAGCTTTAACACCCACAGGTAACCAAAAAATATGACAACATGGCCACCTGCTTCCATATCTCCTTCCAGACAGGATCTACTTCCCAGCAAGGAGCTGCTAACACCTCCAAAGGACCCAGGCATCCAAAGAAGCCTGGCAGAGCAGCTGATCCAGTTCACATCCTTACACAAATCCTGATGTTCTAACCTGAGATGGGGAATGCAGGTCAGTCTGATCACCTGCCCCAAGCCTCTGGACAGGGTCTGTGTGAGAGTGAAGACAGATCACTGCCCACCATGCTTGCACTGATGGGTGCTCCCTCCACGTGGCTTTTCCTTCCAAGCAGCCACAAATCTGTTCCAGGCAGTGAGGAATCAGAGAAATGGGACCATGAAGCTGGCAGCTTGCTGCTCTGTTCTTTTACCTGGCACCAATTAACTTACTGGTGAAATTAAACTTCAGATGTGACTATTCCTCCACCTCTTGTCACAAGTGGAGGATTCAACCACCTTTACTCTGTATATCCAGCAACTGCAGAGCACAGTGAGAAAGTAAAACAGGACTCCCAGGCAGTGTTTGTGTCCATTAAGACACAGACTGTGCAGGGACATCCCACCCTTTCGTTTGCCAGGGTTTTAATTTCAAGGACATCTGCTGTAACCCTCATGCCACGAGTGATGGTTCTTAGTTCACTAATTACTCCCTCAAACCAAGATGAAGGTTTTAAGATAAGAACAAATAGTTAAGCATGACAAGGATGGATGAGGAAGAACCTGTTTTATCTTATTTCTAGCAGTCCAAAGCCAACAAGCTGGAGGCAGAATTTTCTCTTGAAGAACCAAGAGTTTCCATAATAGATGAGACTCGAGGTTTAGTGAGTCTGATACCATCTTTGTAAGACCAAATAAGGCAATTTATTGGCACTACCTGCATCTGACTGAAGCTGATCAAAAGCTGGAATAGCTTTTAAATGAAGAATTTTTCAGACATAAATACAACCCGGGACATCTCATAAAAGAAAACCTCTCTTCCTACCTCCCCGCTCCCTCCTTTCACTTTGAGGTATTGGAAAAAAAATAATTAAAAGACTTTTCTCTATGGAATTAATGTAAGAAGCCCAATCTTATTAGCAGGCCCCAAGAGTAGATGCTCCCAGTTCCAAGTCAGCTTGCCACAACTCTGCAGCAGTTGGCCAGACCTCTCACTCAAAGCAACCTTAGGATCTGGGAGCCAGATCCCCAGCCCAAGGCATCTGTTCAATTAAGCCAGGCTGGATGAAAAGATCTCCTAATCCAAGTCTGCCCAGTCCATCAGGCAGCTGACAAAATACATATTGACAAAGCCTTTTTTCTAAAAAATTATTTATTTCTACTGATTTCAAGAATGGATACTAGCCCAGCTCACTGGAGTGAGTGCACAACACTGCATTATTCCTGTGGGAACTCCAGACAAATACCCTCAGCCTCAGCATCCCAACAACCCTGGCAAGCCCTGTGGATGATGAAGCTCTTACTTATTACCTTTTGTATGATTACCAAAACCACAGAGAAGACAGTGAAACACACTGTACCTTGTAACACTTCCTCTGGGCCATCCAGAAGCCACCCATTTCCTCCCAGCCAGCGCGGCTTGGGCTGAACCAACCAGTCTAAAACTGCGGAAGATGGAAACAAGAAACAGCGGAGTCAAGGTGGAGTAATTTTGGAAAAAAACCAGGTTTCCTGCAGAATTTTCTCTCCCAGGGTTGGTGGAGGGGTTCCTCCTACCTGGGGGGGGCTGCACGGACTCCAGGCAGGCGTAGATGCAGCCGTTGTAGCAGCAGCGCTTGTGGCGTTCGCACTCGGAGTCGGAGCGGCAGCTGGGGACCTCACAGGCTCTGTCAGGCAAGGTCTGGGGAGGGGGTGGGCAGCGGTCGTTCTTCTGGTAGTGGGAACTGTGAGAATGAAGAGGGTACTCATAATCCTTGCAAAGAAAAGAAAAGGAAAGAAAGGTTTGGCATAAGGTGGATACCAAACGTCCCGCCAGCGATGGAAAGCAAAGGGGGATTTTTGAAGCGTTTTTTTTCAAGGAGTCTCATAAGGAGGAGAAGTAACTGTTCAGCTCCTCCAGCCCTGTCATCATCAGACAGAAGATAAGAGCTCTATGATCATCTTTGCATGCTGCTTTGGAAAGGCCAAACCACTAAATTATTGTTTGGAAGTAATTTTCTAGTGAAGGTTATTGTAGCGGCAATGAGGAGGTTAAAAAAAAAAAAGCCTTTAAGGTCTGGTGATACTTGTTTGGGGAACAGAGGGAAAGACCCAAGGCATAGTCAGGCCAGAACACTTTGATAGTAAACCAGCTGAAACGATGACACTGTCATGTGTTGAGGCTATGTCCCCAGATGGGACCTGGAAATAATGTCCCAGGTAGCACCTGCCTCCTCAATAGTCTCCTTCTACCTTCATCACCTTCTTCTGGACCAGAAATTATAGACAAGTGACATAAAATCTTTCAATCTTACCCACTGTGGGGTCCTGTGCTATTAAATTAGAGACTATTTCTACACCAGGAGATGATCTGGGTGAGAACTGGGGGGTGATGTCAGTCTAATCCCAGAGGAAACGAGGCTGTGTTTGACTATAGCAGGAAGGAACCCAGCTGTTCCTTCTTTGCACACCAAAAGGAAAAGGGAGATTTAAAGTGGATTAACAGGCACAGGATTTTACTAGAAAAGTTTCTATTCAGATATTATTCACACTGGCAGCATTTTAGCAAGAAGCCAACTTCCCTCCAAGAGAAGTGAATCACCAGGCCCACTCCTTTCTCACCTCTGGCTACACTACTCAGCTCTTGGCTTGAGCTCTGCTCCCCAGAGCAGCATAATGTACTCAGAAAGGGTCAGCCAGTTCTCAGATTAATTAATTAATACATTTTAATAAGCTCTAGTCAGATAAAAAACTGGATTCTGGATTTGTACTTTTAGAAGAGGTCAGCACCTAGCCCAGGGTACAAAGGGACCAGTGCCACGTGCCCAGCCATGGGCTGTGAAGAGTCCTGTGTCTGCTTGGCCCCATCTTTGCTGTGTTGCAAAATCAGTGACAAAGAACAGGGGTTGTTATTCCAAGAAACAACATGGTGCAACAATCCCTGAGGGGGTCTCTAGGAAATTTCACCATCAGGTGATGGAGAAATTTGGGATGAGACCAATATCCCTCTTTCTCTATCTGCTGCTCCAGCCTCATTGTGGAAACCTCCTCATGGCACCTGTGGAGAGAGACTCTGTGCCCTTGTGAAACAGGATGTCCCCACATGGATTGTCCAAGAAAATCTCCTAGCAGAGACCACAGGAGGCTCTCTGCCCTGAGGATGGACCACTATCATCTTCATTCCCATGGGATAATTTGCAACAGAGAGAATGAAGGCAATCCTGTGGGACACCAGACAAAATAATGCACATGGTTTGTGCTGCTGATGTGAGAGGTTTTACTTCCACACTCTGCCAGGAATTATACCAAGTGCAGAATTGTGTGGTTTTAACCAAAAGCTGATCTCTATTCTTTGGGCCATAGGTAGGGGGAAACAGAGAGCAGTGAAGTTTCTCTGCTGCCCTAGAGATGCACTGAAAAAAAAGGGGAAAAGTTCAGAGTTCAGCTGAGGAACCCTGGAGGTCAGAAAAGATGACTGTGAAAAACCTGAATGCAATCACTCACTCTCAAGCCCTGTTTTCAACAGGAACTGTGGGATTCAGTCTGCCTCCAAAACAATCCCAAATCTGTTCTAGTTTTCTGGTTGGGCCTGAAACTGGTCCCTGAGCTTGTGACAGAGCACAATTTTCTGCTCATTTGTCTTCTCTATGCATGAAATTTATTCCCAGCCTCTGGCCACTGGTTCTGCTCCTGGCAGGTATTCCCAGACTCTGGCCATCACCACCTTTTCTCTGAAACAACAGGAGGAATTTAAAGCTCTCCAACACTTCTATCAAAAACCTGGAAAAATACAGATCATCAGTGAGCAAAATTTCAAATATAAGACTGAAGAAGGATTAAATTACCTGAAGGACAACACAGGATGAGTAAAAGCCTCCTGTTTACTTTGGACAGGTAGTTTTGGTTCTGGTGGTTGCAGTACTAGGAGATTATGGCAAAATGAATGTGGGATTAAAGAAGAGGCATGGATAGTGATTGGAAAGCAGGGAACACACTGCCAGACTTATCTGTGTGTGTTTAGGTTTCAAAGGGGGAGCTCATACATTACTTTGAGGTATGTGCAGGACAGAAATCTCATGGGAGGGATCCCCAGCTGGTAGAAGAAGAGGGTATCTCAGGGCTGGTTTATGACAGCAGCTGGTGGGTAAATAAATCATTGGAAGAACATTACAGCAGCTGTGAGGAATTCTTCATTCCTGGAAATCTTTTTTTTTTTTTTTTTTCTAAAATGCCTGCTGCAGTCAACACTGGAATAAAATCAAGGCTGCTCCAGGTTTTTCCAATAGACACGTGGGTGTCTTGAGAATGAACTGAAGAGCACCTCCAGGTACCTCCCTCCCTCTGCTCTTTGGGAAGAGCCCACAGCTGGTGTAGGGGCTGCAGAAGATCAGCAGCAGATCACTGGGCTTGAGCACTGTCCCTCTGGCTGTAAAAGACTTGGATTTTCTAATAGCTGGAGCCCAGCTCCAGCATCCCACAAGTTTTTCTTCTTGCTGCATTCCTCCTCTTTCTCCCTTCTCAATTCCCAGCTGTCCTCTGCTTGCCAACCAACACTCTTCCTCAGAGCCCTTAATGAAAAACTCCTGAGCAGACCCCAAGCCAGCCCCTCCTGGCAACACCTGCAGTCAGCAGTTTGGAGGATGTGTTCCTCCTGCTGTGGACTCAGATTTTTTGGACTCAGCCAACATCATTCTCAGAAATCTCCCTGCCCCTCCCCACCTCTCCCTGCTTGCCCAAGTCCTTCTGGTGGTCCCACAGGGATGTGTATGGCCCGTTTCCTGAAGGGCTGCATGTTGCCATGAACACCTCCATCTGTTGCCCATCTCTCCAAGTGACTCAGAAATCAGCTGTTCCACCCACAGCCTCCAACTGTAGGGAACATACAGCATTTGGGAGAAAAGAAAGCATCTCCCTGAGACACAAGAGGAGCTGCCAGAAGAGATTCCTGGTGGATAAGAGGATGGAGAGCAGACGCTTTCCTCCTTACAAGGCTTGGAGGAGAAGGAAAAAGAAAAGCATTTTCTGTTTTCTCTAGATAAGAAGTAGCTGTCAATACGAGCAATTCTAGCTCAGCTTGCCAGAGCAGTAGCACCTGGATTCGTGCCTGCCAGAAAAAACAGTCCTTTGAAGAACTGCAGATTGAGAGAGGAGGATATATCCTCAGGGGAGTGGGCTCTGTGCCTCTCCAGAGCCTGGTTATCTAAAGATCAACATGTAAATTCCTGTTCCACTCCTGCTCTGTCTCTCTGGGTCGTTTACTTCACAGTTCCTATTGAATTTGAACTTTCCATTGAAACATGACAGAAGGAGATAGTAATAAATACACTTTTTAGTGGGTGATTCTTCAGGAAACACAGCTCTTCATGACACCACTTCCCAACTGAAGTGCAAACCAGAGGATACCCTGTCCCAAGGGAGGCTACAGGGAAGGAAATTTCCTGTAAATACTGGGGTGCCCTTCAAATATTAGTACAAGGTTTCCTGCAATATTTTAAGGGGTGTGAGCACCATCTTTTAGTTCATTCAGGATGGGCAAAAGATGTGTGGCACGGAGCCAGCAATTGCACAACCAAAATGGAGCTGTCCCCAAGTATCCCTCCAGATGTCATGGGCAAAAAAAAAAGCATCCATTTTAACTTAAAAGATTTTATATGTGGCTGCAGAAAACAGGTGGAAGGGTCCCTCTGTGACACCAAAGAGCTGTTTGGGAACATGCAATCAGACCCAAACAACCTAAGCAATGGAAAGGGCAGAAGCTTTGGGTCAGCACTGCTTTCCAAGGGGGCTTTAATGGAATTAGTTAAAATTTCAAAGTCAATTTTGCTTTCTAAACAGCAGGTCCTGAAAGTCAAGCTCTCAGATTATTTGTTCTTCTTACTTATGGTGGCTTGAGGACAGGAAGGTGTGATGGGCATGTCACTCTGTCACTTATGGATCTGGAGGGGCTGAGCAGGGGAGCCTCCTCCTTGCCCTAAGCAATAAATCACATTACATCCTTGCCACTAAATCCCTCCCCAGCCATGTAGGCTTTGCATTCCCCTTCTCCCCATTCATGCTTTCCATGAAGTTTCTAGGGAAAGCAGGGACTGTCCCAGCTCTTCCCACAGTGTTCTGAGAGTGCTTTACAAGTTTCCCTTGGCAGCAGCTAGGTGGCAAAAAGTTTCCTCCAGCCTGGGAAACTTCATGCAACCCTTTTTATAAAGAGACAGCCTGCGGTTTCAGAGACTTCTTCTTCTAAAAAAATGATACAGACAGGGACAGAAAACTCCCTTTTCACAGTCAAACACACCCAGCTCCCCCCAGATCACCCCAGCAGGCTTTACTCACATCATATTTCTCAGTCATTTTCAGCTGCAGAGCACGTTTCCAGAGATTCCTAGCACAGCCTGGACCTGGCAGCAAAACCAAGACACAGAAAGCTGTGGCGAAGATCTTTTTGGAGAAATGCATCTCTGACAGCCCCCTGGAATCCATTTTTCCCAAGGAGAGGTGAAATAAGGAGCCCAGGATCCAGGAGATTCAGAGTCTTGGCAAGGAGGGAGGGAAGGAGAGGGCTGAGGGTTGGTGAGAGCTGCTTTTCACCGCGCAGCTTCTGGGAAGGGGAGAAAGGAAAAAAAAAAAAAAAAAAAAAGCGAAAAAAAAAAAAAAAAAAGCCCACAAGCAGAAGCCAGGGACTGCTGTTGAACTTCTTTACTCAGAGTTAGACCAGGTTCTCAGCTCACATGTTCACACAAAGCTCCCGCATGCTCTCCTTGAATGATAGATGGGATGATTACTTGGGAAGATTATTTTTAGACCTTTGTTCCCAACATCTGGCATCCTCAGAGAGCCCCATTCAAAGCCTGAGCGTGGGATCAGATGACAGCTGCCGCAGGGGGAAATAAAGGTCCTGGAGGGGTGGGCTCGGCAGCTTCCAGCAGGCAGCTCACCCAAACTTTGCAAGTTACTCAGCTCCCCCTTTGTGTGCTTCCCACTGTGCCCTGAGCTGGGATTTTGGATGGTGTTTTGACAAAGTGTTAACTTGATGTGAAGATTGCTGGGAGGAAGTGATTTCAAGACATGATAAACGAGCAGGGGCTTTAATTAAAGCAAGCTGACGTTAGCTTGCTGCAAATGATTTCACAGAAGGGGAAGAGCTGGTCACTGGGGAAAAAATAAATACATCTGTATGGGTGGGGAATGGGGAAGGAAAGTGGTTGAGAACTGACATGGCCAAAGAGAAAGCAAGGAAGGGGACGTGAGTCAGGCTGTGCCTGACAATGTGAGCCACAGACTGGATGGGGGGTGTCAGACACCCACGGGGACATTCAGGCACCCAAATGCCCAGAAGGACAAGAATGGAGTTAGGAAATCAGGCAGGATGCTGAAATCATCCCAGCATCCTGCCTGGGACAGAGGCAGGTGCCAAAGGGTGTGAGAACAGGGCAACAGGTACCTATGCATATATACATCCATCCACAGCCTTCAGCAATGTTCAGGGATTCCTGAGCCCAATGTGGGGGGTCTTGATTTTATAATCCTCCATGAATTTCTCCTCCAGCAGCTTCTCCAGCCTGCACCTGGAATGAAGGAAGAAATGGAACTGTAAAGCTGGTTAAGATATGAGCACCAAGCCCTGCTTGCCTTCAGTTTATCCTGAGTACAGCTCCACCCTAGAGCCTGGGCAGAGGAGAGAAGGGGCTTGCTGGGGGCATTGAGTTTATTTTGTGTCTGCACAGGAGTGTTAGACCCTGTGGACAAACAAATAAAACTTTTCCAATGCTTCCTTACACCTGAAAGCTGTGGCAAGTCATTTTGATCCACACTTCAGTACCAATAGCTGCGTGTGGGTGGTAGCCCAGGGATTTAATCTCAAAGCCTCACAGAAGCTGGTGAAAGGAATCTGAGGAACAATTAGGGTGTGGGTGTTAAAAGTTTTGTATTTAAATGGGAGAGATTTATTTATTTAGAGATAAGGGGTTTACCAGGTTTCTAGCAGCTACTGTGCTCTGGGACAGTTCTGGCTGTATCTCTACTGCTGTAGAAAGTCTCTTCACAACAAAACTTGTATATTCTGTGTTTGCATAATCTTCATCACTGCCCGATCCACAATAAGATGCCCATTCCTCCCTAGGGTGTGAGTGAGGTTTTGGGGTGCTGTCAGGATTTGGGAGAACCCCATGGCATGCTGTTTCAGGCATGGATGGGCACAGGGAACATGCATTTGGGCTGGAGAGCATTCCTTGGCATGGATGCTTCATCCCTTTCCACCAGGCTGCTGACAAGAGCAGCTTAGCAGAAGGCATCACCCCAGGTCCCTTCCACCCACTCTGCACCATCCTGCCCATTCTGTTCTCTCCCAGAGCTGCAGTCACCCATTTAAAATACTGTTTATCCCAGTTTTCCTTTAAAGAGATCACTTCCAGGCTGTCTTCTCTTCTGCATTTAAGAACAAGTGAGGACAATTCCTGTCCACAGCTCAGTCCTTGGCTGTGCAAGGTGATTCCCCAGTGACTGGAGTGTTACCTTCAGATGGAGGCAGAGCTCAGCACTTGTCCTTGTCCCCTCCACCCAGATGTCACCTGAAATCAGCAGCTGTGCTGGAGTGACTGCAAGGCACATCCAGAGAGGAATACATCACTACTGGAAGGCTTCAGCTTGTGGTTCTGGGTTTTATTGCTCAGACAGCTTTGTGTGACATGACAGGATGCCTCCAATTCCTTTAAAAACCACTCTCTCCTTTTTGCTGTAACATTAATATCTGCACCTTGATAAAGCACCTTTTGGGCACAACCCAGAGCTCCCTCCCAAGTCCTGACTCCTGTGTTTGTAGGGTGACAGATGACACAGCTGGATGCACAGAATAAACAAGAATTTTTCTTAGAGTATTCCTCCTTAATTTATGTCTCTGTGCTGACATCTCACTTTCTGTGCTCTTGCTGAAACCCAAACCAGCATGAAACAACAACTCTTCATGATAAATCTCCCTAATTCAATTTATTCTTGTTGTTTGTTTCATATACTTGCAATCTAGACTTGGAGCAGCTAATTCTGAAGATTAATAGCTACTTCAGACACCATTTGCTGCTCTTTGTTTTGGCAGATATACAGCTTTGACATTTACCTGGGAGAAAGCAGGGTCTGGGCTTTACAGTTTGTGGGTTTTATGTAAAAGAAGTGAGAAATATGCTGCAGGGCCAAACTTCAGCACTGGGCATGCTCTTCACATAAAAATCAAAGTTGATGTCATGACACTCAGGCTTCCTCCACATCACCATTTCACCCTAACTTCCCAAAGCACCAGAGGCAGCATCTGGACTGGATTATCCCTGCTACCAGCTGGGGAAACTGAGGCACGGGCTGAGTGATCTGCTGAAACTGGACCTTCTTCCATCAGCATGGCTGAACTGCTTGAGTAATAAAAATTCAGCCTCTGTCAGGGCTCTGTGCTACTCACATCCAACAGGGAATTCTCCATGCCACCCATTTCCATGAAAGCAAATGCCACCAACTCCTCTGGCCAGATGTGCTTCCATGCATGCACATTTCCTACCAGTGAAAGTTTACAGTGTTCTCAGTTGTGTCATTCATAATAAAATGGGTTTTTTCCCCCTATCTGCTTGTTCAGGGAATACACAAACCATCACTAAGTCAAGATTTCTTTGCTTCAAGATTTGTGCTGGAGTTTCTCACACAAAACTCTCTCACAAAACTCCCCCTGCCCTGAAGGATGTTGAATGAGATGACTCCATACATCACCACTGAGCAAAGGGCCATTTTCTGTGCATGAATCTGTGCACATTTCCAGTCTTCAAATGGTTTCAATAAGGTAAATTCTGCAGTGCCATAAATTGCACCCAGACAACAATGGGAGAACGTGGCTGAGATTTGAGCATCTCCCCAGAACCTCCAAAATATTCAGCATCATTCATTACAGCAAGGAAGATGTATCTGAATGAAAGGACAGACATTTTATCAGGCTAGGAGGGTAAAATCACTTTTGGAACCAGGATTAGGGCTGCCTGATTACAATGAATTCAATAATGGGGTTTAAAAATGTTCTAAGGGAGGTCCTGAGTGAAAGTCACAGGGTGTTTGTGCAAGCCAAGGAAAAATCTCCTTCCCCAGCCAAAAACAAGTGAGGTAGGTCAGCCTAGGCCAAGATTTCCCCTTTCCCAGAGGAAAGATCTGACTTTTAAGGAACCATTATGTCAAAGAGAGAGTTTCCTCAGTGCACACAACTCCAGCAGCATGAGGTGACTCATTTTTAGCCTGATATAATCACTGCAGCTTCATGCCAGGGCTTGCTGCAATTCCTTCTCCGTGGTGCTTACAGACCTGCTGCTTCCTCACCACCTCTGTACAGGTTCTGTTGCCAATAGCAGGGTTTTTCTGGGGCTCAAGAAGCTTAGAAATTGGTGATATTACCTACAAAAGCTGCTCTGCCTCATCTCCTGCACACCCAGGTGGCCAGCACAGGGGTCCTGCCTGACATGCTGCTTGGGAATGGGGTTCCTGTGGCCTGGGGGAGAGCTGTAAATGTGATAAAACCCCTTCCAGGGCTTCATTTGGGTCAAATACATCAAGAGAACAACTCCACTGATCACAATGACTAAAAAAAACAAGCTAAGACTCCTTCTTGGTACTCCTAGATGCCTTGTGAAGGCTTCCAGTCAAACTTCCTGAAGGCTTACCTTCAGTTTTAG
Source organism: Heliangelus exortis (assembly GCF_036169615.1). Classification (NCBI taxonomy): domain Eukaryota; kingdom Metazoa; phylum Chordata; class Aves; order Apodiformes; family Trochilidae; genus Heliangelus; species Heliangelus exortis. The sequence continues at coordinate 2,320,887 of NC_092434.1, forward strand.
GAAACCAGCAAAACCAAGTTAATACAGAGTGGTTTGGTTTTGTTTTTTGTAAATATGAGCACAGGGAAGCCCTGATCCAGCTTCCCTCACCTGAACCTGGCACAATGCTGGGAAAGCTCCAGAAGTGCTGAGCTCCCCAACACTGATAGGTGGCATCACTTTAACTACATGGACACCCCTCCAATCTTTGCTTTCTGCAAGATACCCTAAAGCAGCAATATTAGAATTGTTCCTTTTCTTTTTTTTTGTTTTTCCTTGCCTAAGAACCTGGGCAGTGCTTGGGCTTGCTCTCTGCAGGAAAAGGAGTCCCTGACCTCTAACCATCAAATGGGTAAATGTGATAATCAACAAATAAACCAAACCACAGCATCCCTTGAGGGGTGACAGTGAATGCAGATGATGCACTCCCTCACCCAGGGGGTTATTTCACAGCCCCCTCTACAGGAAGACACCAAATCTGGGCTCTCAGTATGGATTCCTTCCTTCTCTGAGCAGCAAAATCTGGCTCTTGTGTCTGTGCCAGATGTTTGCTACCAGTGAACTCTACTGGGACTTTATAGGATGAAATAAAAGATCAAAAGCAATTCAAAACACAGACAGGTGATTCTCTTTAAGCATCTGGCCCCAAGCCCTCCCAAAGCCTGGCAGAGGTCAATGTTAAGTGGCCCCTGACAACTTGGAAAGGCCTGTAAAGAAGAATATAAAGCATCCCTACTTTTAACTACCTTTATTGCATGTGAGAGAGAAATTAAGCAGATGAATGTTATTAGAGAAGCACTCTCTGATGCCTGCTGCATCCCACTAACAAAATTAGCAGGAAGTCCTAAAATATTTGATCAAAACATTGTATTAATTACAAGGCAGAAAGGTAACTCTGGGGGAGCAGCATCTGGCTGTGGCTCTGCTGCCATGCTGTGTGCCCCAGGGATCCCATTATCAATCCCAAATGATTCCCTTGGCTGGGATCACTGGAGCTCTGGTTTTTGCCCACATGGTCCTTGAACCAGGTCCCTCTGGGGCATTGTTTTTCCAAAATATTTTTTCTCCAGGGAGGCTTCTGTGAGCAGTTAGGGTCCCATAGGGAAGAAAGAGAGGAGGTTGGAGGGGCTGGGGGGGAGCAATGGATCCTTTCCCTCTCAGACCAGTGGGAATTGCTGCTTGTTTGGGATGGGAGGACACATACCAGAAGGTTCTCCCACTGCTGCTGCCAAAAGAAGCCAGGTCATGGACTGGAAATCTCAGAGAAAGCTCTCTCGAGGCTGGAATCCACCCTAAAATGAAAGGCATAGGGAGTTGGTCTCTCTGAGGATCCCCATGGATTTCAGGGCAGGTCTGCAGCCCTTTGCTGTGCTCTGCTCAGCAGCCAGATTGAATTCCCTGCACTCAGGGAGCCCTGGAGCCCCAAAAGCAAAGCTCTGCTGTCTGGGGGCTCTGCAGAAACATGGGGCACGTAGTACTATACCTGGATCCCAGGTAAAACACAGCAGAGCCAGGGACCAGGCAGTCATGGCAGCATGGGCACTAAGAAAACCATCCAAAAGACACGAGCCATTAGCAAATTCCCAGTTTCACACATGGCCTTGGAACAGGGGTTGTCTGCTGGCTGGTTCCCTGTACTGGTCCCCAAAGACTTGGCCAGAGTCAAGCAGTTTGTTTGTAGGGCTGTGTTGGAAACCTGAAAGCCCCAGAGACAGCTGGTTTCCCATAACACAAGGGGACTGCCTGCAGCCAGGAATAGCAGCTGAAGAGATGAAATGCCTCTCAGTGGCACCTGCAAGCACTGAACAAGGCAGCTGAAGGGCCAGATATGTATCAGCAGAAAACCTTGGACCTCTGCTTCCCACAAGTCAGCTCCCTCCCTCTTTGCTGTGGCTGCTCTGAGGCAATGAGCACTTTTGGAAAAACACTGAGTGATTTCCCAGGCCCAGCCACGAGGCAAATGTCTTAAGAACTCTGACAAAACTCTGGCTCTTTGGGTCAGCTCTGAGCTAATTGAAACCTATGAAGGTTTGCAGCTAGCTGGGTATGTTGCTTCAGGATTTCTTAGAAGAGATTCAAGAATTTTGGAGCCTGAGAGTCACATTTCCTGTATCATCCCATTGCTCACAAGGAGTTTGCTATGAGAAGGCAGAGAGTTCCTCTTGTCTTCTCTTATCTGAGGAGCAGGGTTGAACAAGCTGTAGAAAATCCCACTTTGCCTTTGACCTCTTGATAAAGGTCTTATCTAAAGCTGGTTGAAGACAGACAGCAGCATTTTGAGCTGTTGCAGACTGGGCTTATCTTGGAGTGTTCCCTTTTACATCCTTCAGCAGAGTGTCTGGGATTCAGTCCATGTTTTTCCATCCTTTACCTGGTTTGAAGGGGATATGCAGGCTCCCTCCTGTCCAACAGCTCTGCCAAGTGGGCTGAGTCTCACCACTGGCTCCTGGTGCCCAAATGGAGCTCAGATTCTGGCTTCTAGTCTTGCAATCTCCCTAGGCTCTCTTTTGAATCCTCTCTTGGCTTGGGCATTAAATGTAATTAACTGTAAAGTCAAAATGAGAAAACAAGAGATGCAAAACTTCCTGCAAGAAAGTTCCAAAACCTGCTTGCTGACATCTCCATGTGCCCCATCTCTCAAAAAGTAATGGAGCAACCTCATCAAATCTGCTTGGTACATTATAAAGCTCCCTACTACAGGCTCCTTCATACCTTCAAGGTGGGTTTAGGGCTTGCCAGAGTTTGAATTTAGATTTACACTTAAGTTTTGCCCCACTTGGCAACTTTTTTATTACTTCAGGGTTCATTTATCTGAGATTTCCAGGTCAGTCTGTTGGTGGTGGATATCATGCTGGTTTTTTTCAGTGGGATCATAAATGTTTTGCCAGCCCACACTGAATGGCCTGACACAGGGATGGAGGTGAGGGGCCTGACCTCTGTGTCACAAGGAGAAACATGATGGGTGATGCTCAAGCCCAGACTGGGTGTCAAACAGGCCAAGGTCTCTGCTTCCACCTTATTTCTTGAAGTTCCCACTGCTGTGCCTCAAAATGAGGAGCAAGGGAAAACTGCTGTGCCTTGAGTGAAAAAATGAAAACCTGGGACCCTTCAAGTTGTTTTCAGGACACTCCAAAAGTGTCCAGGCCAAACTAGAACATAGGGTTTCTTTGGACTAATCTTTTAGCACGTTTTTAGGGGATGGGATAAACATTGGAAGCTGATTTGGCATGAGTACCAGACCCCTTCCAAGTCTGTCTTCCAAAGCCATCAACATGTTCTTGAATGGAACCAGCTCTACCAAATCACTTTTTTCTGTATAGTCCTCCCAAAGTAGCTGCACTATTTCACCATTCATGTTTTCTGCATTCTGAGAGTGCTTAGGAAACTGGATGAAGTGAACAGCTGAACATTCAAATACTTTTCCACAACATCTCTCCATCTTCCCTTTAAAGTCTTGAATCTGATTTTTCTTCCAACTTGCATCCAGCAAGCTCTTTGGCAAGAGAAAGCTTAGATGAGGCTTGACTCCTTAATTACATTACTGGCAGACTGTGGCATTCCTTTGTTCCTTTCTTCATGTAATTCCCCCAAAGAGCTGCAAAAAGGAGACTGGTGGATTAATTTAATCATAGCTTCTTGGGTGGTTAAATATCAATTCATTTATTGTCCACATATACTTGGGTGCTCTGAAATTCATCTCTTTCACCCAGAGTGAGTGCCTCTTCCTCTAGATTTTTTTGCCTTCAGACTTTACATCAAAGGAGTGATGCAGACTTAGGACCATGGGTTGGGAGTAAGTGGAGACTCAGTAGCTGGAGTAGAGGATTGAAAGCACTTCTTACTCCATCAAGTCCTTCAGAGACAAAGCAGCAAGGTTAATTCAGCTGATGGTCAAAGGACACCTCACATGGCTCCTTAGAGCAACTGCAACATTGAGAGTCACTTACAGAGCAATGCATCAGCTGGAGAGGTTTTTTTTTGAGGTTTGGAAGCCCCACATCTGTATTTTTCTGAGCATGTAGAGAGAAAATCCTTCTCATGACAAGGTAAGGGAGACAAATGGTGTGCAGCTTCTTTCATCTGGGCCTTCACTTCAGCAGAACCTGCATTAACTACAAACTTTGTGTCTCAATGAACACTTCTGCCAAAGAAACCCAGGGTGTGCTTTTTGCAGCAGGGCAGATTTCTTTTTCCATGCAGACTTAAACAGCTGTTTCAGGCTGTGAATGAAAAGTTATGGCATTTTCAAGTTAAGCTTTTCCAGACTCTTAGCTGAATTTACTAGTGGAAGTGTTGGTTGTGTCTCTTCATCTCTGGATCCATGTCCCTCAGAGGTGAAGCCTCCTGTCTTTGTCTCAAGGGCTGAAATCACTCTTCTCCCAAATTAGCTTTGTAGAAAACCTACCTAGCTCCATCTAGGTACCCATTCTTCTACCTCTTTCTTTGGGAGCAGCCTTTGTAAATCAAAGTATCATTTAATCTGAACATGAAGCTCTAAAGGTTGAATAACACTGCACAGCTCTATGGGATGATTAGCAGCTGGACCACTGGACAGTCCTGCTTTTAGAAATTTCAAGGCAGGTCCCTAACTCCTTCAAAAACCTTCCCAAAAGTTGCTTGAGCAGAGGACCTTTCATTCTCTGTAGTCAGCTTGCTGTCAGTGTTGGCAAAGCAAGCTGCAACACTTCTCTAAAGTAGGATCTGCTCAGCTAATAGCTGAGGATTCATTGCTGAGCTGCCTCAAGGAGAGGTCTTGTTGGGAGCTGTGCTCTTGAATTCCCATCGAGGCAGTTTTTCATCACATTGCTGTTATTGACCTAAACTGGCATATTTAAACATCTCCATAATCAGCTTATATGCAATAATTGTGAATTATTACAAAGTAACTCCTCGGTGTCAAAGAACGATCAAGGAGAACAGAGAAAAACATGATTTGAATCACTCAAAGTAAGTTACTCAAATTAAGGTAGAATGAAGACCAATAAATCACTCCCACACTCTATGCTATAGCAAGGCACCATGAGAAAACATTGGAATTTAGGTCAGAAATTCCATAACTTACACACAGTCACACATGACCTGGCACAGCAGCCAAGGTCCTGCAGTCTTCTCTCTTTCTTAGGAAGAAAAAGTTCTGCCCTCCCTCCTCCCCACCAATTTAAGATTTATAATTACATGTAACAAGGTAGCATCCTGATTGCTTTGCAAAGAACTGTTTGCCAGGAAATTGGAACAGACAAAAACTGAGGAGCACAAGCAACCTCCTTCAAGGGAATAACTGCAAGATGGGCCCACTAGTGAGTTGTCATCAGCAATTTCCAAGCAGCTGCTGGGATAAATGTGAAGTCTCAGGAATGTAGAAGCAAACACATGAGACAAAAAACATCTCCTGGAACAGTGATTCATTAAACAAAGCAGCTTCTGGAAACATGGAAAAACCATATTCAGCAAGGAATAACCAATTGGCTTTCCCCCCAAAAGGGGAGTAATTATTGTAAGATGCCACTACTTAAAGGTGACCTAAGAATGTAGACTAGGTAGTAATATTTTTAATAAAAATCTCTTTGCCAGGTGTACCAGAAACCCAAATGTCAACACCTTTCATCAGTTTCCAAATTTTCAGAAAAAATACTGAAAATACTATGGGTTCAAGTCTGTTTGCCTGGAATGGGAATTCCAATTGGAAAGGCTGAGTGTGCCCAGCACTTTCACTGAGAGACGTTCCAGCTGATTTCACCTTCTCCTCATTGCACATTAGCTCAAAGTGGTTTAAATTTCCATTGTCAGTGGGAGAACAGACACAGAGAATAATTTCTGGTTTCTCTGAAAGGTGAGCAGCAGATTTCTGATTGAGGGCTTCATAAACTTGGTCCTTCCAGATCAGAAGTTTGGGGCCACCATGAAAAGAGGGGTTTGGTGATCAGAGAATCATAGAATCATAGAACTGGCTGGGTTGGAAGGGACCTCAGAGCTCATCAAGTCCAACCCTTGATCCACTCCCCCTGTGGTTCCCAGCCCATGGCACTGAGTGCCACATCCAGGCTCTTTTGAAATATCTCCAGGGATGGAGAATCCACCCCTTCCCTGGGCAGCCCATTCCAATGCCTGATCACCCTCTCCAGAAAGAAATTCTTTCTCATGTCCAACCTAAACCTCCCCTGGCACAACTTGAGACCTCTTGTGCCCTCTTGTCTTGCTGAGAGTTGCCTGGGAAAAGAGCCCAACCCCCCCCTGGCTCCAACCTCCTTTCAGGGAGTTGGAGAGAGTGATGAGGTCTCCCCTGAGCCTCCTCTTCTCCAGCCTCAACACCCCCAGCTCCCTCAGCCCTTCCTCACAGGACTTGTGCTGGATCCCTTCCCAGCCTCCTTGCTCTTCTCTGGACCTGCTCCAGCACCTCAATCTCCTTCCTGAGCTGAGGGGCCCAGAACTGGACACAGGACCCGAGGTTAATGTGTGCCCCAGTGCACTGCCCAGAAGATGAGGGGTTACTGGTGAACCAGAGACATGGAAAGGGCCCCAGGGAGCCTCACTAAGGCTGCAGCTCCACAAAAAACTCTTGGCCTTAGCCCTGCATATCTCGGGACATGAGTAATGTCTGCACTTCTGCTGCTGCTCTGGTCTAACAAATGCCAGGCTAAATGGCAAGATCATTACCCTTCCCGGGATGGGACTGCTCCAGCTCCCACTGGAGCCAGCTGGAGCTTTTCCATCCAACAAAGAGGGGATGGATCAGCCCCAGTGCTGCTGCTGGTTGTCCTTGTATGGTGCAGGCTGCCTCCATCCCACCCACCAAGCCAGGAGGCAGAGGGAGATGAAGGTCGGGAGACGAGGGCAAATCCTGGAATCTGCAGCTATTCCTCAGAGGGAATGAAATGGCTATTTTGGGAAAGAAGGAAAACTCAGAGAGGGTTTTATGACTAGGTCTGGAATGAGGTAAGGAAAAGCATTAATGTGAACAAGTCAAATCAAAGCAGATGGGTTTTGTGCTTCAGCCTGCCTGGGTTTTGAGAATTAATGGGTGGCACTGCCAAGGTGCAGCCCAGAATGTGTCCTTGTCACTGTTTTACCTGTGTGAGTGTAATCCTGGGGAGGGCTCATTGCAGAGCAAGGCTTTGCTGTTCCAGCCACTGTACAGAATGATACAGTGATGGGCCCCACCCCAAAGCTCAATTAACATTTGGAATTAAAATTATCCTGTGCTCCCAAGTCTGCAAATTTTGACCCGTGGTGAGGTCATGGCCTGGTAGAAAGGGGAGAGTGAAAGGCTAGAAGAATTGTTAGCAGAGAAGTGTTGACAGCAAATGAGTGTTTCCAAGAGGCAGGGATGAGCAGGGGTTGTCTGGGTCAGGGCACTCTGAAAAGCAATGCAATCCCACCCCATCCCACCCAGGATTGGCAGAAAGGGTTTACAAGAGATATGAGTGAAATTCTGGTTTACAGAAACTCAACTTCAGCAGAGGGCTCTACATTCAACCACCTGTGCTTGCTCTCCCTCATCATACATGGGAACACTTTGAGACTGATTCTCATTTATAACTGACTATAACTATTACATATATTCTCATTTTGTAACTGACTGCCCCTGCTCTTTGGGTCCATATTGCAGAGAAACAACAGAGAAATGCAAAAACTCAGCCCTATAAAGTAAGAATGTGGGGAGTGGAAAATCAGAAAACTGAGAACAGGGAGAGAAGAATGTGAAATTATTCCTAATTCATTTTTTTCTTTTTTTCAAGTGGCAAGCTTCCAAGTGATGTCCCTTTTGCTTTAATTTTCCCACTTAGTAGCAGATCCTTAGCTGGGATAAACTACTCTGGGATCATTGTATTTTATGAGGAGTCCCTGTTCCCATTGCAACTGGAATTGCTATTGATGCTCATACTGCAGGGATGGCAGCATCTGTGCTGAAATCTGTGGGTTTCACACTCAGCAGGGGGGCAAATATTGCCTTCAAGATGCAGTTTTCATTGAAGATTTTATGCAAGGAAACATTGCAGTTGTTCAAAGACTGCATTAAAATGCTGGTTCTGCAAGATTTTTAATTCAGAGACAAATTTAAGCTAACACTTGCCTTCTCCCCATGTCAGAATCAGCAATATGAAAAAAAAATGACAGAAGATTTCTTGTTAAAATCTGAGAAGTGAGGTCAGAGAGGTTAAGGAGCTCTGGAAAACAGAAGTCCTTAAGATGCATGTCTGTTTGGTTTTGTCTGAGCAGGAAAGTTTCTTTGTTTGAGGCTTTTAAGGGACAGGGTTTGCAGGATGGAAACAATGGCTGCTGATAGAGATGAAGAGAAGCCCCACATCTGAGAACAAAAATGATGGGGCTAAGACTCCACCTCAGGGCAGGGGAGCTGCTGAGTGCCTTTTGGTTTGGAGGAACTGACCCTTGGGGATTCAGAAGTCAAATACTTGACCCCAGAGAACAAATATAAAGATGTTATTTCTTTTTAATTACTGCAAACATAAGGACCACACATAAAGAAGCAGCTTCATGGGGCTTGGTTGATGAGGAACAGGGAACTCTGCAAACCCCTGGGATATGCCATGCACTGTCAGTGACTGAGCTGTACTCAATGTGCTTCAAAATACAGGGGAGTGAGAAAAAAATTACCTTGTTTGCCTCCAGAGAGTGATGTGATTAGCTCCAGGACTTTGTCTCCTGCACTCCCTCCTTTCCCCAGCATTTTGATTTTTCCTTCTGCTTTTTTTTGTCCCCCCCCCCTTTTTCTTGTGTCCTTTTTTTTTTTTTTTTTTTTCCTGCTTTTTTTTGTCCCCCCCCTTTTTTTTTGTGTCCTTTTTTTTTTTTTCCCTCCCTTGAGAAAACCAACCTTTACAGCCCTGGGGTGCTTGAATTGCTGGTACATCAGGACAGACCAGGATGAACCAGTGGAGAGAACTCTAAAGGCAGAACCCCCTTGGCTGCCAATTCTGCAAAGACATCAGCACCTGGTCCAGGATAATGACCTGGAGCTGCCTCACCAAACCCTTCCTCAGACTGGGGGCAAAAGTTTGGATGCTGTTTCTTTTAAAGAATGATCCAATACACATTCCTTTTGGGTTGCAAGTTCAAGTATCTTTTGAGGAAAAAAAAAACAAGCCAAAACAAACTAATAAAAAAAAAGAATATTGCTTGTTCCTATTTTCTCTAGGAGATGTTGTGTTGGAGTATAATAGGAACATAACCACCCTAAATCAGACATAGGTCATGAAGGAAACAGATGCTTATTTCTTTTAGAGATTAGACAGCCTTGCAAACTGCTCAATAGGAAACAGAAGAGAAAGCAGGCAATATATCTCATAAACATCAAGCAGATCAGTACATTGCTTGGGAAATAAGTACATTTTGTGACTGATAGGGAAAAAAAAAAAAAAGGTTTTTTTTTTCTTGTAAATAGGGGCTACAGTGATATCTCACCCAAATTGCCAGCTTCTCTAGAAAGTGCATTTGGTTCACCTACACCTTCTGCCTGGTGGTTTGAAAGAGGAGAAAAAGGATTTTTGCTGAAGCTGCATGCAGCATCTGTAGCACACCAACCAACCAATCTTCCCTCAACTTGCCACTCAAAAATGTTGGAGCTCAGGATTTCCCAAGAGCTGCTGATCATCACCTGCATGGACTTCAAAACCTAAGTACATCTGAGGACCTGGGGCTGCTCTCCAGATTGGACCAGTCCCAAAAGCAGCATTTTTGCTTTCAGAGTTGACTGTCTGCCATAAAAGCAGCTTAGGAGAGGTGGGAACCTTAAAGAATCCCTCTGGCTTCTGCTCAGTGGAGATTTTCTGGTTCATTAGAGCCCTGATACATTAATGGCCTGTGTGTGATTTCAGAGACTGGTGCATGGAACTCCTGCAGTTCAGGCCTGGAGCTTGTTAGTGTAATTTTCTAAAGATTAGCAAGCATTGATTCCACTGGGAAGCTTTGGGGAAATGCTGTTAATCTCTTCTGACTGCTGCAGCACTGCATGTTTATGGAAGGTGCCTACTGGGCTTCTCCCTGCTGCTGGGGAGATGTGATCCTTAAGGAAAGTTTTCCTTTTAGAAGAATTCCATCAATTGCAATGGAGACCATTAGCTAATGGGAGCTTCATTTAGTCAGATATTTCATTTTGCTGCTCCCAGGTTGCCTGAGCCCTGGAGGCCTTCCCCAGGAGACAGATAGAGACTCAGTCCTGGATTCAGTTTCACTAATGTAGCTCCTCCTAACCTCAACAAGCTCAGACAGGTGAGAATTAGGTAGAATTACCTGTTGGAAGGAAATAACACAAAAGAGTTGTGTATTATTACACAGTGGGAAAAGAAAACCAATCTGGATACTTTAGTTTTCTAGCCAAAAGGTTGAAAGCTCTAAAATTAAGTAGAGGAAGCAATTCAATTTTCTGCTTACAAAACAGAACATTCTTGGTAGAATTAATGAATGAATGCTGAATCCTTTCCATTGTTTCCAAATCACATCTCACAGCACACAGGTAGGAAGGGACAATAAAAAAGAGGACCACCAAAGAAGGGGTTTGGATGCTGGTTTATATTTTTTTAATCAATCCTATATGAGCCATTGGGTCAGGGATGTGAATGCTGCCCTTCAGCACCTTGTTCTGAATGCAGAATCATTTTGTTTGGTTTCCAGTTTAAAACTGGTATAAAGATCAGCTGAGCCTTACCCCAGGGAAAGAATTATCAGCTGTACATCAGCAATCCCCAAAACAGGGAAAGAGTGAAACCTAGAAAGAGAAAAGCAAAGTGCCTAAAGACAAATTGTTTGGATAGTCCAGGCATTGTTTTCTTATCTTTAGCTAAGCAGGGGAAGTAGATCTGTTGGCCTTGACAAAAAAGCCCTTTGTACATTGTAGAAGGAGACCCTGGGGAATGAAGAACAATGGGCTTCCTTTGACATAGGGATTGATTACCTCCAGGAAGCTCAGAGTGACTGAATTCCAGCATTGCTTTTTCAGGATCATCTAATTATATTACAGATTATCTCATGGTCCTTTAAATGGCCACAATCTCTTTTATCCCGTGAATGAAATAACCACTGCTTAAAATAATGATTTTTTTTTTTTTTAAAGTGTTTAGCAGCCAGTGCTAGAGCTGTGTAACCACTGCTTAAAATAATGATTTTTTTTTTTTTTTTTTTTTTTTAAATTGTTTAGCAGCCAGTGCTAGAGCTGTGTTTCCTCTTTGGAAGTGGAATTGATGTGTTTGGAAGTGGAGGGATGTGTTGCAACACGCAGCTGGGCAGTGTGGGGTGGATGCTGCAGAGCTGGCAGTGGGCAGCAGGCAGCTCCCAGGAGCAGCAGTGGGATGGTATCTGACAGATCTACAGGAAACCAGGGGGTTGGGAACCTCCTGCATCAGCAGCCACATGGCCTTTGAGGACATTACAGCCACTCAGCACTAGAGGAGATAGAAAAGGCAGAAGATTTTAATAATGAGGCCAAACATATGGCAAGATGCCACCTGTACTTGGAGCCTTGTGCTGTCCAAACCACTGCAGCCCTTCCTGAGCTTGCCTACAAAACACCAGGCTCACTGCTCATCCCCACAAGCCAGGTTCTTGCATGCCTGCCAGCTTGTTTTAAGAAAGTTTTGCTGTTTCCCTTTCCCTCACAACATTTGGTTCTGGGGAGATGCCTGTTTGCTCTCCAGCTGTGGCACTTGGGGAAGATCTCAACCACATCCTCACACAGCACCTGCCCAGCACACTGCACAGCCAGGCCCTTCTGAACAGCAAAGGAGGTCCATGCCTGTTTTCTTACCAACTTTTAAAAGCAAAACTCTAATTTATGGGATATTTCCCCTTCCTGTCACCAGGGCTAGGCCTGGAGGGAAGCTCTGGGTTGCTTACTCTGGTTATCCATGGTTTATTTGGATGCAGCCTTTTGATGCTGAGCTACCAAGGATGTGTTTCCTGCACAGATGTTGGGTTTTGGGGTTTTTTTGCTGAAAGTGATAAATACCAGAGATCACAAAAGCTAGAAAACTGTCAGCAAAGAGCCTGTGGCTCAGGGAAAGAAAAGGCAGCTGCCTGGAGCACCTCTCCCTGCAGAGGCTCTGCTGTGATCTCCACCTCTGGCTGGGAATCATTGAGAAGGACAGAATCTTGGTGCCTGCTCCCACATGGAGGTCACCAAGAGCTATGGCAGAGAAGTTTGGGGATGAAGTTTTAAAGCTTTGTGAATAAAGACCATGGGAGTGATTTACAAAAGATGGTTTACTAAAAAGAGAACTCAAATTGGCAGAAATTCCTCGCCACCTTGGTATCACAGCAGTCTGTCACAATCTAATCAAGTGGATTTTTTTCTGATTTTGTGCAAAAAAAAAATAAAAATAAAAATTGTGACTTTTAGAGCTCGAGGGGCTGCCCAGTTCTACTGTGAGAGCAGAGATGGGGTCCATGTATAAATCATGTCTCCTTTTCATGCTGACCTTTGCTACTGTGGATTAAAATCCCAGCTTTATTTACAAACATCAAACTGAATGAGCTATTGAGGGCTGTGACTGTTGATTGATGGCAAGGCCATCTGAAACATCAAAGCCAAGGCTATTTATGAGGAAGGATTGAAGAAAAAACCCAGCAACTTGCCTCTCTTCCTTTCCAGCTCCGTGCAGCAGAGATGGCTCAATCAGTTCAGCTTCTCTGCATGTATTTCAGAAGTATGGGTTTCAACTTTTATGGGCTGAAGATTAAATACCAAAGGTAGTCCTGATGGCAGGAGGCACAAATCTCTTGATCCCTCAGAGCTACAGTGCTATTTGCTTCTGTGCAGCAAATAAATATGGAGATGCAGACACAGGAGATGATGGGGAGGTGAGACCTGAGGTGTGAAGCATCAGGGCTGGATCGATGCTGAAGGCTCTGAGTTAGCTCAGTCCTCTGGGCTGTTTTACTCCAGCAATTAAAGCCACTGGCACAAGAAGTCAAAAAGGCTTTCTCAATCTCATAAAAATGATATAAAATCCCCCCTCCTTCCTAACTTTATGCTAGCAGAGAGATCCCTTTATCTCCCTCAGCCCTACAATCTCACTCAAAGGTGTCCCCTGGAAATTATCTCCCTCAGCTTTCCCAGGCTGCAGATCTCACAAAAAACACCAGCCAAGATTTTTGCCCCATCAATTTAGATTTTCCTCAGTCTCATTTGAATCAAAAGTGGTTTGTTGCTTTTCATTTAATTTCACTTTTTTCCGTTTTCTTTTTTTTTTTCTAGTTTTTATTTTCCCCCCTTCCTGGCAGGCTGAAAAGATTAAAAGGAGCAATTCATTTTTCAGATAAAATATTTCATCACTCACCCCCTAGTCAAGTATCAGGATGCTTGTAATAGCTTTCAGAGTCACACAAGTAACTGCTCTCTATTTTTCTTCCAAAAACCCCAAATAAATATGCAAATCAAAGCTATCACTAGCTTAGATTACCATCAGAAACCATAAATAAACATTTAGTTTATTCAGAAGAAATACATTCTGAAAGAAACTTTCAGCTTTCTAAAAGGCTACAAAACAGTGCAAAAGGAGAAGAAAACTGGGCAGAGCTTCCTCTTGCTTCCACCCCTTTTGTAATATTTTAGCTTGACGTTTACCATTTAACTGAGAAATGATTTGCACCAAAACTGGAATATTTCCATCCATGAGAGAGGATGTGCACAGTCCAGAAGAATACTTTGGAAGGTGGTTCCTGTCTGTGTTCAGCTACTGACCTCACAAGACTTTTTCAACTGATTGACACTCAAACATAGCTTGCAGGATATGCTTGACTAAATATAGCTTGACAAAACCAGCATTTTCATAAAAATGTACCAAGACAACCATTTCTCTGGGTATGACAGCCTTCCAGCTTTGGTTTGCAGTCAAGAATAAGTTTGGACAAATTATTTGACAAACACATTTTAATGATATTGACTACTGGATGGTAATGTGACATGGTGCCCCTACTTCTCCTGGCTGTGTAGGCAAGGAACTCAGGTCTGGAAGAGAACATGAGATGACTTGTGATGGGCTGAGATCTTCAAAATGGACCCTCCCTAATTGCTGCTGGGAAAAGCAGGATGTTCTGCTTGCAGCCACAAGTCCCATGTCACTTTGAGCCTTGGCAACATCCTCCCTCAAGTCCTTGCACTTTCCTGCACCTCAGGTCTCTCCCTTGGCTTCCTTTGAGCTTACACTGAGCCATGGAAAGAGAGAATGAATTTGTCACCTCATGGAGCCCAAGAGGAGATACTCTGCCACACACCACTTCTTATGACTTTCTCAAACTCTTAGCTATGTCCTTGTCTTGCCTTTTAAACTCCTGTCCTACCTGAGCTCCTTAAGTCTCCATCACAAGTAAGCACCAGAAGGGCACCACCACCTCATGGAAAGACCGTGGGTGTTTTTCACTTTTCTAAAGCAGTCCCAAGGCAAAAACCAAATTACAAGCCCAGAACATTTCAGCCACCTTCAGGTGAAGTTCACTTGTAAGCATTTTAAAGCAAAAGAATTTGTTTGCAGAAGGCTTTAAGCATATGCTTAACCTACAGTGAAGAAGGCCCATGGAAGGAGGGCTCATATGCTTAAAATTAGAGATGGGTTGGAGGGTTTTGCTGGTTTGGGATCTTGCACCACAAAACACACAAAGGAGATTTGCCAGGCTTTAGATGAACCACAAGGGCAAATTTAATCTCCTTAGAAATGTGCAGCTGACTTGATACAGATTTTCTGGTGCAGAGATCAAAGAAAGAGTTATACACTATGCTGGCTTGTGTCTCCATGTGTGAAATAGATGGAGGAAAATGGAACAATGGAACCAGTGGAAGAAAACAATGAATGGGGTCTCAATCCATGAAAGATTCTCTGCATCTGGTGGAGTCTCTGCCTGTTGGTTAATGGAGAAGACTGAGGAATGTAAGAATGGGAGGATTTGGGGTTTCTCTGAGCTCTCACACACCAGGAGCTCTTATACACCTGTATCTTTCCCCAGACAAGGCCCTGGAAACAATCAATAACTAGAAAAATGTAGCCAATTGTTGGCAGCAGGATTTAATATCTCTTCAACATGGTATTTTCATTTCTGTGTCTGGCTGTCATCTGCTGGGACAAGATCTGGGCGAAGTGAAAAAAAAATCCAATTTTTGAGGCATCTTCCAAAGTAGAAGCAAGTTTGTTTTGCACCATGAAATGGGATTGCACGCTCCACAGAATAACTGCTCTGTCCCCTGTTTGTCTCCCAATCCCCAAATTCTTAAATTCCTCTAAAATGTTAAACATAGTTCTGCTTTGACCTGGAAAGCAAGATAGGTCTGCACGGATTTTTAGGGATTAACTTTTCTGAGGTGCATTATTTAACTCATTACTTTGGTGCTCAGCTGAACTGTCAGATTTGGCTGCTGTTGTGACACTGAAAATAATCTCCAATTAGACACCCCCAGATTCTGCTGGGAAAGCAGACAGAACCCAGGTAGTGCCCAGCACTGAAACTAAATGGGCAGACTAAGCAAAAGTGACACTCAAGGGTCCCCTGCCACTCTGCATGAGCAGACATGATGAGATTTGCTGGGAGGTATGTGATGGGGGCCAGCAGTGAAGGGTAGGTGTCAAATTCTGGGCATACTTGCCTTGCAATTCCTCAGCTCTGTAGGAAGGCAGGGACTGTCTCAGGCTCTGCTGGCTCCATGGAAAACAGCTGCTTCCTTCTGCAGAGTCCCAGTTTCCTTGCACGGGTGGCACTGGCAGCACTGGGTGGCAATGAGTGGCACAGAAGCATCTGCTTGTTCAAAGCAAACCAGGATTTGAGAGTCAGCTCTGCAGAGAAATGAGATTCTGAGTCATTCAGGCTCCAAAGGGGTTTCAAAGCCATGCTTCCTATGTGCAGGGATGAAGCCAGCAGTGAGGATGGTTTACAGACCTTATTTTTCAGTGTCTTTACTGGGAGAATCCTCACTCAATCCCAGATTCTGCTCTAATTTTCAGATTACCACTTGACACTGTTTATTCTGAGCCTTCCAAGACTACAGGGTGGTTTTTGCTCTGTATTTTGTAGGCAACCCTCAGGTAAGAGGTCATGTTAGGATTTAGGGATGGATTGTGTGCCCCCCAGCACTGGGCAATCCCAGCTGTCCTCCCACTGAGTCCTGCAGTGGGCTGAGGCCTCTTCTCATGGTGCATGTGAGCAACAGAGCCAGTAAATACACACATAGCCAAGATCTGGTGGTGGAGATACAAGACTTACTCCCTTGACTAGTTTTAAACATGAGTCTTCTCCTTAAAATAAGTCTCAAAGTAGTCCTGCTATTGCAGACTAACCCAAATCAATGCCATTAGTCCCTTTAAGAGTCAACACCAGCTTTAGCTGGAATCCAGAAAGGAGATACACAGATATTTTCATGTTTATTTACAAACTGTCCCCCCCCCCCCCCCTGTTAGGCAAATGTATGTTTAGTAAATCCCTCTGGTGATGTGGAGCCCTTTTTAATGTCTGAGCTAAAGGAATGGCAGAGACTTCACACATTTCCCCAGCAGGATATAGGAAGCCACAACAGCTTCTGCACTAAAATATCCCTCAACTACTGCCCCTTTGCAGATGATTTCAATCTTGTTCATCTGCCCCTTCCCATTGAGGGGCTTCAGCAGAGATGTTTTAGGAGCAGCACAGGGGGAACTTCTGCACCAGAGAGATGCCATCTGCAGGTCCTGCCATGCACTCAGTTCCCAAACAGTCTGTACAATCCTTCAGCCTCCAGGAAAAAACTTCACCTATTTCCAAAGCCCTGAACCTCTTGGCACCTGGTGTGCCCATACCTGTAATTTGGGTGCTGTCCTGTCCCCTCCAACACAACAGGTAATGTTCAGCCTTTCAGGTTATGGGATTGTCTCCAGTAACAACAGCCAGCTGAAAAATAGAAAAGGCAGGAAGAGAGAAGATGAGCAGACAGAAAGCCTTTTAATTTGCATGAGTTCAAAGCAATATGCTCAGAGAATAATGAGTAAGACATACTGCTCATTTCAGCTGAAAATGAGCCATGTTGAATAAGCTGAGCCATTTAATGAATATACTTAAAACAAGGAGGAGAGGGATAAAAATCACTGGGAGGTGGAATTATTTCAACAGATGCTGCAGATAGGGTCCTGTAATTCCTCACAGAAGGATTGAGCTGAGCTAATTGTAGTGCAGCAAAGCCACAACCAGGCTCTTTTGAGGGACTCGTGTGCCTTCTGGAGCACATCCAGAGCACATCTGGAGAATTGAAACCTTCCCCAAAACAGCCACCCATGATCTATGTCATCTCTAGCTTTTAATCCTTTTTGGAAGTCAAAACACATAATTTCTCTTATTTTCAGAGTACCCTAGATTGTTAGACAAAGTTCAGGATAAATCCTTAAATTCCCTGAAATCCACCTGCTCTGAAATTCTAGTTTTAAACTCAAGACCAGGCTTGCTCTGTGCAAATGTAAATGGAATTTTCTGCAGGGGTGAGGGCTAGAAGTCAGGGCTCAGATTTGGTTGGGAAATTTGCCATTTAAGGATGAACACAGAGGGAAGTGTTCACCTTGAGTGAATTTTGTTTGGAAATTCAATCTATTTACACTGGCTTGTTGCAGCTTAACTGCTCTGATCAAACCTCTTGTAACCCCACACAGCAAGATCCCACCTCTTTGAGTAAGGTACTGGAAGGTGCAAATTCACATTTTCTAATTCCAGAAACTTTTTTACTTTCTTATTTGACAGTATCCTCTCATTTCTGATGCTTCAGTTCTTCCATCACCACTTATTAGTGACTCTTCCATTACTTCAGGACCATCAGATCCTTCAGAAGATGAATTATGGGGAAATAGATGTTTGGCAGTTTGTTACAACTGCTCAGCAGTAAAAATCCAAAAAGCATTCAGAAGACTCTAACAGCCACTCAGGAAGATCAATAACATTATTTTAGTGATGCTGTTAGTGTCATCCTCACATGCCATAGCATTTTCTCTTCTTTTGGAGGCAACTGAGAATGTGACTGCAATTCTGTTACCCATTTTGTTACAGCTGCTGATTTAAGTTGTCAGGATCAGTGTTTTTATCATCCACAAAATGTCACACTAGAAACAGCCAGGCCCCAGAGTAGAAGGATCTTCTGATGCTTCTGATGAAAGCATGGCACAGCACTGCCAACTGGGACTGGCCTGAGGACTCACAGACACTTTGGAATTAGATGGGGAGATGTCTTTTTCCAAGACATTTGGGAGCATCTTAGTAATTTTTTTTAAGAATCCAACTGTCCCAAGTCAAAGAAAAAGTTTTTTAAAAATGAAGATATTGCAATGATCACGTGGATGATGTTTTCTTACTAGCAGGCAGATGTGCAGTCTTTGCTGCTTGAATAGATTTGCACACATAAAGACTTGTGAAAATATCTAGATATGCAAGCTGAGGCTGAGGAGCTATCTGAGAACCTCTGCTGGCAAATAGAAGTGATACAGAAAGTCCCCTGGTGTGGAGATTGGGTCCTTTGCCACCACTCAGCCCTACAGATTGGTTCCTGCCTTGCTAATGTAGGCACCATGAGCTACCTGGGGCACCATCTATTTTTCTGCCTTTTACAGCCCTGATCAATGCCAGCTAAAAGCTTTACCCTGACTCTGACATCCCATCAACAACCTCGGGTTCAGCTTTGTCTCCACAGACATCAGCCACGTGTTCTATGGAGAGAAACAGGACAGATGAAAGGCAATGGGATTTTTTATTTTTGTTGCATACTGGTTCTTCTAAATGTATAACCTGATACTGCTATTTTTAACCCTGATTATCCACCTGAGATAGAAGACACTACACAGATGTTAACAGCTGGATAAATGGAACTGCTTAAGACAAAGGTTTTCTCACAGAAGTTCCCACAGCCAGTGAAAGAAAAATCCATCCCCATTTCAGTGTCAGAAGCAGGTACAGCTATAGCAGCTACAGCTGCTGCATGAACAGAGTATCCTAAAAAAACTTCTCAGGATAAAATTCCAGACCAGCCATTGCCTTTCCTCAGGAAGCAGACTGGAGTGGGAATGGAAGGACTGTTCTTTAGCTGATCCCACAGGGATGTTCCACAGCTGAGTGCTGCAGCCACCTTCATGGGGAGTGATCTGCCTTTAGAGGTAGAAACAGTGGCAAAAATGCAAGGGAATTGCTGAACAGGTTTGCAAGTAGCCAAACTGAGCTTTTACACACAGCTCTTCAGCTGATGATGCAAATAAACACTCAATTATATGTAAAGCATAGCTGGAAAAAAAAAAAATCATGATGTATGCTAAATACAGGAAAAGCCCTTCAGAAAGACCTTGTAAAAACCAAAATATTTACAAAGTTTCTGAGAAACCCACTGGTTGGAGATGTCTGACTTCCAGCCTCACTGAGCAATTCCCCTCTTAGGAGCTCCTTGGAGCTGCTGGAAGCCTTTAAAGAATATTCTTCAAGTTAGTCCTGGCTGAAGCTATCTGCTCTTCACATCAATGCTCTTCCCAGGTGCCCTCATCACCCTCAGAGCCAGCAGGAGGACTGGCCCTGTGACCTCCATCTCTTCAGTGCAACATGGGGACAGCTGATTGGGACATGTTGAAATCTGCAGACAAAAGCCCAACAACAAAGGCAGCAAACACACCGTGGTGCCCTGAGAAAGACTTTACTGTATCCTTTTTCATCTCCAATTAACCTCAGAGGTGGAACAAGAAGCCACCTGGTCCAAAAGTGCTGATGAAAGTAAAACACAGCTAGAAAATATCTTTATCCCTTTAGAGAATGTCTGTTTGCTACTGAGTGCAAAAATAATTTCTTGTAGATACTGCCCTCATGCTGCCTCTTAATTGAACTACATAGGTCAAGGAGTGGTACAGGGAAGAGAAAAACAAACCAGTGAGGAATTCAAATGAGTTTTAGGAATTAGGAAAGTTGCAATCAAGCCAGGAAAAATTGTCACAGATCTGAGTCCAATATAATGGATTTTCACATATATTGCAGCAGCTCTTACAACAGAGAGCTGGGCAGATTGTCCCCATGAAAGGAAAGCACCATGTTCTATTTTCTGAAAAACTATTCAGTGTTATGACAAACCTTTTAAACCCAGGTCAGCTCCCTCTCCCCACCTCTTTCCACCTTGCCTGACTATTCCATTCAACAGCTGCTTCTGCTTGCCCAGTGCCACATGGCCTGAGCTCTAACTGGGGATCACAGATGCTTTCAGATAATAAATAATTTCTAATGATCATCTTCACTACCCAAAAAGCAAAATCTGAGTTCCATTGAACTCAATAGGAGCTTTGCCAGAAACTTCAATGCTGGAAAGATTTCCTCCAACATTTCTTTCACATAAGATTTAATTAGTGGTTGTTAATGAGGGACTCTTAAAATTCCCCACATCTGGGGAAAGAGAACCATGATTAGATTAGAGTGTACAGTTATAATTCACAAATTGGATTGTTAGAACTAGTTTTCCCCTGCTTTTTTTCCCCTTCTTTGCCAGGAATAACACAATTAAACTCAGCGTCTCCTGACATAATTCCATCAGGAATGATCAGAGTGGGGGGGGTGGTGGAGAAACCTGCTGCAGGCAACTGAAATGGAGGCCTGATTTAGGGTTCTCATTTCAGAGGGGATGAAAATCAAATTACTTCACATATGGCCTTTTACAGAAGCTTACAAATTAACCACAAGGCATCCACAAACATACCTTCAGATGGAAAATATATCAAGAGGAAGTTAGTCAGAAAGTAAACACCTCTTTTCTGCCATCAGGGTAATGAACACAGACCATGTCCCTTGCCAACACTGCTGAATCCAATGGGGTTGTGCTCCTGGGAAATGAAAAGCTCTCAGAAAATCTCAGCTGGGAGTACACTGGAGAGGTGTTTCTGGTCTTAAGAGAGGACCCAGCAGAGCCAAAGTGGTGAGAGAGACTCTGCAGCTCTGTCTAACACATGGACTGGCTCAGCTCTCATAGCAAGGCTGAGACTTAAACTCATTTATCACAACCCTGAATCCCCACTTGATTTACTGAGTCTGCCAGACCTGTCTTCTGAGGACCTCCAGGTGCCAGAAACTGAATAGAAAACAGCATCTCACTTCTTTTTTGACACTGAGCTGCAGTGGAAAGGTATGGATGCACATCCAGAAGCAGATGTTGCATTGGAATTACAGCAGAACTTGTTCCAGAAAAGGGATTCTGGGGAGAATCTATCCAGTGGCTCTGCAGGCTGATGTGGGGGTGACCATGCACTGGAGAAGGAATAAATCACAGGAGTGTCATGGCATGGCTGGTACAAAGGGTGCTGGTGGGAGAAGCACAATAAGAAGGCTGCCCACCTTTGAAGAAGAGGTAAAAGGTGGTGTTAAACAGAGGAAATTCAGGAATCTGGCATGTGATTTTGAGTTTCTTGGGAAGAAAATGCAGACAAACCAAGTTTGTTTATACCTGAGGATAGGAAGCTGTTTCTTTGATTTCCTGAGCAAGTCTTTTTTTGGTCAGGTCAAACTCCTCTAATATTCCAGGTCAGAAAAGAACAAAGACTGGAAACTGGGCTGGCCATAATACTGTGGCATGAACCCAAAGTCTGACTTTGTAGTAATAGCTGGAAATGTGAACTTTATTGCCATTGGCTTTCCTGAGTAACTGCTCCCTGGTTTTCATTAACATTTGGAAGAAATGATGTTGACTCCAAACCGATTAGAAGGGGAAGACAGTAAATGTAACATGGATTAGGGGATCACTCTCTGGATTAAGCTGATAAGAGAATGGCTCCAGCCTTTGCTTCTACAAAATACAGCACTTTCCATTTATGAAGGCAAACAAGTGACCAGCATAGTTAAAACTATATTATTTCAGCCAGGACTATTTTTTCTTTCACTTCCCAGAGGATTACTATTTTTGCTTAGAATAATAAGCAATAAAAATAAGCAGGTTGTAAAATCCAGGATGGATTTAGCCCCAACCTGCTCCAAACCAGCTCATGTTCATGATCTCTGGTTGTGAATGCCAGGGATAACAGACCTTGGCCAGAAGTCTGCTGCAGTCCTGGGAAGGACAGACACTCACAGGATGCAGGATGACTCTGTGGGTTGACTACCTAAGAGAAAATTGACATTTTAAGAATGTTGCTGCCTTTCAAACATCCTTCTCTACGTCTGTGTGTGTGAAAAGGTGGTGCTTGTTTCACTATACAGCCTAGAACAAGAAGTATTTAGTTTCTAACATGCTTTTGCTCAGCTAAATCTAAAATGAGCAATGACATTGAGCATAACCATGAGATCAGGTTCATAAATAGCCTGGTGCCTTAATTCTGCCCTGAAGCCATCATATTTTCATTCCCATCAAGGTATAATTGCACATATCTACCAATGTCACATCCATTCCCAATTTCCAGAGGGGAAAAAAGGCAACTTAACATTTTAGACACAATCTGAGATGCTGTCAGTGATGGTAAAGAAAACTGGGCAGGTGCTCAACACAATCAGGCTCCCCCCATAATTTCCATGTGTCTCTCATCAGCATCAGGTGCAATCTCAAAAAAAAAACCACAGAACAGTGCTTGACCTTGCATAAGCCTTTTTCTGCTTAAGAAGCACTTAGCAAGTTCACAAGGAAAAGACTCAGCTCCTCCAAAATGCTTCAGGGAAAAAGCAACCTTCAGAAAACAAGGTGATTCTCTATGCATGGAGGCTGAGGAGCAGCCAAGCACAGGTTATTCTAATATTTCAGGCTCTGGAAAGAGGTGCTCTGCTAGGCAGTCTTCCTGGGATTCTGGACTGCAATGGTAAATTTGGGGACTTCACCCTGAGATAAACCACAAATCACATCAAACTGTTCAGGACAAAAAGAAATGTACTTCTGAGAAAGCTACCCCATAGCTACATATAAAATTTTCCCCATAAATCTTAATCCATTCACTCTGGGAATGCTGAATATTATATAGTCTGTCTATATCACAGCCTTTCTCCTACCCAGAACCTGGAGCACCCCAAGGAAATGTATATGTAATTTTACTGATTCAATAATATTATAATACAGAATTATCCTCTGTCACTGTCTGGCCAGGCTGCACGATTCAGATGAGTCTCTGCAGAGCCTATTTCTGTTCCAGGCAGAGGAACAGAGATGTTAAAAATTAAGAGCTGCCTGTGTACTGGCCTCTTCTCAGGATCCAGGTCTGGGAACAAAGACATTTCCCTCCAGCAGCAGGGAAGGGAGCCTGAAACTTGAAAAATTGCTTCTTTTTCCCAGTGTAAGGCCATGCCTCTCTTCCCAATTCTTGTTAACTCCTCTGAGAGCAATCACCTCTTCTAATGGAAGTGATGCCAAAACTCCTGGGAGCACAAGCATGGCCAAAAGAATATAAATTCTTCTCTCACTTTGTCTCTTAATCTCATCTAAATCCCTTTACACTATGCTGAATTAGATAGCAGGGAAGGCATTAATATTTCTGCAAATAAGAATTAACTGCCCTCAGTTAAACACCCCCTATTATTTACATCCATGTGAGCAACAAGCATGGTTTGGAAGTTGGTGGCTCCCCTGGATTTATTTTTTTCACCTGAAATCCATTTGCATATTTCAAATAAACCTGTGAAGCTGAGGACAGGAGTTATTAGAGTAATGGGAAAAGCCTGCTGGAACAAAGCTGATCCAGAATGTGGATTGAGGAATATTATATAACTACAAAATGTTTCCCAAAGCAAGTGAGTAGTGCCCTGAATCTGCAGAGATGACATCACTGCCTCCTAAGAACTTAATTCCCACAGATCCATTGTATCTTATTATTATTTACAGGGAAAGCACTGAGGGAAATTGTGTTCAAATCCCACACTGTGTGCAGGCAGTGGGCTCAGGATGGGCTCTTGTCTGTTCTGGTGCTGCTGAGATGGGGATCCCCTTTGCACCCACCTTCTTTTGCAGCACCCACTGCTGATGGTTGGGGTTTTTTGAGCAAAACTGACCAGTATCTGAAAACAAATGAAAGGTTCTTAAATCATTTTCTCCAAGCCACAGATGGTAGCATTAAAAACCCAGTTAGAAAAGCACATTATTTTTTTTTTTATGCCCACTTGAGCTGAAAGGGACAGTCTGGACTGTAAATATGGATGGCACAAGCCCAGGTAAAACAAAAGCCAAGGAGAAATTCAGCTGGAACTGCTGAGGAAACAGCTACCAAATAAACTGCATCAATGTGTACAGGTCAGGATGTCCAGCAGTTAAATTAGAGGCCAGTGGGAAGCTCAGTGCTCAAACAGTTCAACATTTGCCATCAGTTAACACATATGATGAGGTAGATGAGAAATTCCTTGTTCCTACTGAAATAAGCAAACTACCCACAGTAATTTCTTTGATGAATGAAACTTTTTCCTCCTTGGCAGAGAGTAAACGTAATTTTTCTGAATGTGCTTATTATTTTCAGTTGTTTGTTCTATCATTGCCTCAGCAAACGAAGAGAAATGGCTTGCTAAGAAATAAACACCTGTGGTTATTCAATCTGTGTGTTTAGCCACCAAAAATAAAAGAGCATCATTTTCTCTTCCTGAAGAGAAACCTGTTCTTCCCCTGCACTATTTGCTGAGTGCATCCTTGCAAAACAGAACTTTTGCAAACAAGAAGGAACAGAGAAGCAAACCAAGGCTTTCCCAGTAGGATTGCTGCAGATTTGCAGTTCCTTTCAGCTTTCCACTGCATTAGGAGGTAGTACTGACACTTTCTCATTTTCAGTCCATCCCAGGTACCCAACACCATCCTCACTGTCCAAGGAACCTGCACATTTCCTGTCAGACCTGCAATTTCAATAAACTCCATATAAATCCAGCTGAAAAGATTTCACAGGATCAGGCAGGGAGATCATGTTAATAATTTACATCTACAGTGTTTAAGCCACCTAAAGCTCTGCAGAACTGATTATGTGCTTAGCTGGGGCTTCAGGCATTGCTGTGCAGTCAGACAAGGAGAGGGAAGGTGTCTTTCCTTCTCCTAAACCCTAAACACTGCCCTCTCTCCTCCCCAGAGAAGTCTGGCCATAAATTCAATTTTTCTCCAAGCTCTGGAGAAGCTTTTTGTGTATCCAAATGATGAAATATCCCAACAGACTGCTCCCTGTGTCTAAGCCTGCAAATCAGGACCAATAATCATCTTAACTGGTCAGCAGATCTATTTTTAATGAGTGCCACCCACGAGCTGACTTTCAGCTCCCAGTTCCAGATGTGAAGCTACAGACTGGTGGCTAATACTGGACTTTCACTGGGACTGCATAATCCACTGGGATTATTCAGTGAGATGCTTCCCTGTGCTTATATAACCAAGGGGACCTTTCTCACTGATCAGACTCAAGTGTCCTCTGAATCCAGGCCAGAGGAGCTGCCCTCTGAACTCCCCTCCTGTACACTGAGATTTACCCATTTATAAACACAATATACTCAGCTCAGATACCCAGGCTTCTAATTTTAGGGCTTTCATCTTTTGAGTGACTGTTCCTATTAAATCTGAAAGTGGAATCTATTTCACTAGGTTCAAGTTTGCCTTGGAAAAAAGGGCCAATTTCAAACCTATAACTCTTCAGGATATGGTTCATAGTTCAATTGCAGAGACTGACAACTGAATTCTAAAAGATACACACATGACATTAATGCTGTCTGCCAGAATATTGATCTTTTTTGAAACACATAAACCCCCTCTGCCTTCCTTTGACTGAAGGAAGAAATCTGTCAATGTTTTTAAAGTTCAATATGAAATATCCCCGTTGTGACAAGAGCTGAGTGGGAAGATTTTTCCTGTTCCTTGAGGCACTGAAAGATTTTGGAAATGTTTCATGTCATGCAGCAGGACAATCTATCAACACTTTGAAAATCTTCAAGGAACAGAAATCAATTTTTTTTACCATTAGTTCTGTGCAGCCAAAGAGTCATCCCTGTAATTTGAAAACATTCTGTATGTATTTGAAGCACTTAAATCTAGAAAGCTGGAGATACTCTCTAAAACACTGAAATGAAAAATTAGCACCACATGGAAAATAGTTTTCTGATTTGGAACAAACAAACAAAAAATCTGTCCCCATGTTGACTGAAACACCTTTGGCTTTTCCTGTTACTCTCTAAAATCTCAACCTAAAAAAAAAAAAAGGTGGGATCTTTTATTTACAATTTCTCTAAAGTAAAGCATTGCTTTAAAACACCCACTCGATAGAGAGTCAGAAGTGTAAGAAAGGATTTTACAAAAAAAAAAAAAAAAAAAAAAGGCACTAATGAAATATATGTGCCTGGGTTTGCCTTTTGTAATTGAAAACAGAAAGCATTTCTGTGATTTCTTGACTCCACCTATTCTATGTATTTTTACTTTTATCCACATTTTTAAAACTACATCACAGACAGTCCAGGGGACTTGGGCAAAGACACCCCACAAAGGTTGCTGGCAGGACTGGAGACTGACCTTTGATTTCTTGTCCTTCTAGACCTTCAACCTTTCTATAGGTGATGAATTTGAGATTTTTTTTTTCCAAAAATCCTGTGATTCTGGTCAAAAGTTCAGGTTCTGTCATCATCATATTTCGCTGCCTTCAAGGGACTTCAAACTTCTGGCACAACCACCCAGCTAAATGCAATTTAACAGAAAAAAATTGGGTAAAGTTAAGTAGGTTTTCCCCTTTAATTTGCATTTAGTGTCACTTGAACAAAGACTGGAACAATTATGAGATGTGACAAGAGATTATGGGTGTGCAACCAGTGCCCACTTAGCAAGCCTGGAGTGGGAAGAGGGTCTGGAAGGAGATGTTGGAACCCTTGTTATGGTGCTGCCTGAAAGAGCTCTCTCATATAATATTCCTTATTACCTTAGGAGAATCCCTAATGGACTGAATTATTACATCATATAATCTGATTTAAAATAAGAAACAGCCCTAAGCATCAGCTGCCTCACTGTCCAGTTTGGAATGTCTTGGAATGAAAAAGCCACCATCTGTTGCTGAGGTCTTTTCCTTTCCATCTTCTGTGCCTCTAATTAACAATCTCCAAGGACAAGAAAATTCATGGAATGACTTGGAGGGAGAGTAGGACTGGAAGCAGAGCTCAGGGGAAGATGTCATATTGCATGGTAGGTCAAAACATCCCTGCAGTCACTCACAGCCACCCACAGACTCCCACAGAAAGACATGAGTGTACTTGGAGAAGCTCTGGCTGTGGAGTCATCCCACAAACATCTGTGATTTTTGCTACACTTCCTCCTCCAAAAAATCCTGGTGATATGGGTCACATTTGGAGGAAGCTGATTGACTTCCCTGGCAGAAAAAGAGAGAAGAGAACCAGTCCCTTTGCTGTTTGGCTTCTTGGCTGCACTGGGCAGAATGTGTTATTCATTTCACTTTTTTCCTGGACCTAAGGGCCTTAGGGTTTCAGCAGAACATTGTCACACAGTTATTTCTGTTTTAAAATCTCTTTGCTAAGTAAATTTATATAATCCAGGGACAGATTGGACTCTTACAGGGCAGACAGAAGAAATAATCAAGTACAGGACAGAAAATCCCAGACACCCATATGACTTTAGTGCCAGGGAAACCAGTTTGTTTCTTAAATTATACAGGACAAGTCAACAAATACAAATTATGTAGTGAACTCTGGCACAGACTGGCATGATCCCTATTCTAACATGGTGCTTGGCTTGTCCAGCTCAGGTCTAACCTTCTTTCATCATTGTGGAGAGAGAAAAAGGAAATGCAAAGGTGGCAAAAGTCTTGCAGAAAGATTCTGGGGGTGACAGAGATGTCTTTCACCTCTTATCTCATATTTCTTTGGTAGTTATGTGGGACCAGCCATGGAAGGAGGACCTTTTTCCTTCTAGTTTTCAGAGGCTGATTCTTTTTAAAATAAAGTTTGTTTACATATGTTACAACTCTGACCTGGGGTATCCAAGTCAGCACATCCATAGCACAGGCAAGGCCAGAGGCTCTGTGGTGGGAAAAGCTGCTGCAGCACCTTCTACCAAACTCCTTTCCCACTGAGGGAGCCAAAGATAAGGGGTCTCTCTGCTCCTATAATTTCTCTTAATCACAGCAAAACCCAGACCATAATGTTTCATATGTTTCAAATGTCACCTTACAGAAATCCTTCCTGTGTCAGCTAGCAGAAGCTCCTCAAACCCTGTGGAAGGCATCTGTCTTGTGTGGATGCTTAAATATAGCAATGAAAATCTTGTGGAATTCAACCTCCTCCTCCCCAGAAGTCAGACGCCACCCCTGGGGAAGCTGCATCTCCTCCTGGCTGTGGGGACAAGAAGGGAATTGAAGGTGACCTTAGCAGAGCCATCCATGATGAGCATTGCAGCCCAAGGCTCTGAAGCCTTGACTGCTGACATAGAGAGTTCTCAATAATAAACAAACAAATAAATGAACAAATAGGTAAAAAATGAACAAATTAAAATAAATAATAATAAACAAATAATAATAAATAAATAATAAACAATAAATAATAAAGAACAAGTCATAATAATAAAATAACAGTTCTCAAGAGCTTTATTAAGCTGAATTTCACCCCAGTTAAGTGATTTCCAGGCCCAGGCTTATTACATTAGGCTGGAATTCTCAAAAACAAAAGCCAGTTTATCAAAGGTAAAACATGCAGTCATTTAGGGGCAAGGGAGTGGATTTCCCTGGGTAAGTGTCCTTCTCTTCTAGGTAAGTATGAGAAATAACAGAGGAGCAGACACTTCTGCTGCTGAGATTTCCCAACAACCTGACATTTGTCATCCTGTCCACCCCTTACAGGCACTGCTGTCAGGCAGAAAAGCACAAAAGCCCCCAGGGTGTTTGGATGGAAGAAAAATTAAAAAAACAAACAAACCACAAACAAAACCCTTCAGTGCAAGGGTTTAGGACATGCTGATACAGATCTGTCTTCTGACAACTCTCAGACTCCTGCTGTCCTTCTTGAAATAAGATGGAGGTATCTGTGCAGCAGATACCTGGCACCTGACAGCCTTTTCTCACCAAGGAAAACAATTTAAAATGTTTTTTTTTTTTTTTTTTTCTGGCTACCACTGACTGTGTTAACACCTACCTTCCCCCCATACATCCTTCCTGCTTTTTGGCTTTTGTTTTGTTGCCTTGTTGAACTTGGATGGCTGTAGGTGTCTGCAGCCTTAGGCAAACATTGTTCCTAAACAAATTTTTTAATATTTTTAAATTGGGTTAATTAGAACAATATCATAGAATTACATGCTCAGGTAAGAAATAACAAATATTTGAGCCTCTTTTCATTCCCTTGTCTTGTTTTTCATTCCCTGACCAGCAGTGCCTTACAGAAAAGATGTTGCAGAAGGGCTACTGCATCCCTCAGACACTTCCAGTGTTATTTCCCCTTCATTTTTCCCCACCACATGCAATGTTTTTTCCTTTTTCTTCTCATTTTACTCTGTTTCCATTGATTTTCTGTTGCATTTATCTTTCTCCTTGGTCTCGAGCTGCAGGTGCCCTGCAATATCCCCATCCTTTCCAGCTGTTTTTGTTTTTCAAACCCCTGCAGCTGCAGCCAGGAAAAAAGCAGGAGGGATGGAAGTCCTGCAGTCGTGTGCTGGGAGGAAAAAGGGAAGCCAGGAGCCCAGGGGCTGCCAATCTGACCAAGGGCTCTGAGGGACAAAAGCCTTGAGAAATGAACAGACTGTGAATGTAATTTGAAAACCTACCTAAAAATGATAACCAGGGAGATGGTTCCTTTTCATGTCAGTGCCTTCTGGACTCTTTGTTCCCTTAAGATCCTTTGGAATTGAGTCAGATCTTGTGGTTTTCAAGAAGCAACCTTCCCACTGACTACTATGAAGCATCCTCCTTGCAGCCCTCCTGAAAGATCAGGCCCTGTTCCCACAAGGAAGAAATGATTTATTCCAAACTGACACACCAGATGGACATGCAGATCCTCAAGGATATGAATTCCAACACCCATCCTCTGGTTTGTTTGAGGCAATCACAATAATGAAAATAAATGCCTTGGGCCTGACAGAAAGCAGGCGTTTGATTACATTAACAGCCAGTTCTCCAGCCAAAAGTGCTAACAAATTAAATAGCCATCTGAGATATTAAATAACAAACCCATGTACTGGGGCACAAATGTGGCTTGCTCACTCAGGGTTCAGGCTTCAAAGGCACTGAGTGCCTTAGCCTGGAGCCAAAGCTTGTGGGTGAGTGGTTACTTACAAACATGTGCAGTAGCACTGAAGCCCAGGACTCAGCTCATAGAATGAACAATAAGCCTGTAGCTAACTAATTTGTTACAGTTAAGCCAGAAAATACAACACAACATTTAGTAAATATATATATATATATAAACATTTAATATATATAGAATCATAGAATCCTAGAATTGGCTGGGTTGGAAGGGACCTCAGAGCTCATCAAGTCCAACCCTTGCTCCACTCCCCCCGTGGTTCCCAGCCCATGGCACTGAGTGCCACATCCAGGCTCTTTTGAAATATCTCCAGGGATGGAGAATCCACCCCTTCCCTGGGCAGCCCATGCCAATGGCTGATCACCCTCTCCAGAAAGAAATTCTTTCTAATGTCCAACCTAAACCTCCCCTGGCACAACTTGAGACCTCTTGTGCCCTCTTGTCTTGCTGAGAGTTGCCTGGGAAAAGAGCCCAACCCCCCCCTGGCTCCAACCTCCTTTCAGGGAGTTGGAGAGAGTGATGAGGTCTCCCCTGAGCCTCCTCTTCTCCAGCCTCAACACCCCCAGCTCCCTCAGCCCTTCCTCACAGGACTTGTGCTGGATCCCTTCCCAGCCTCCTTGCTCTTCTCTGGACCTGCTCCAGCACCTCAGTCTCCTTCCTGAGCTGAGGGGCCCAGAACTGGACACAGGACTCAAGCTGTGGCCTCCCCAGGGCTGAGCACAGGGGCAGAATCCCTTCCCTGGACCTGCTGGCCACGCTGTTCCTGAGCCAGCCCAGGATGCCATTGGCCTTCTTGGCCACCTGGGCACACTGCTGGCTCCTCTTCAGTTTCCTGGCAATCCAGACTCCCAGGTCCCTTTCTGCCACTCTGTGCCCAGCCTGGAGCTCCCCATGGGGTTGTTGTGTTGAACCTCATCCCATTGGAATCAGCCCAACTCTCCAGTCTGTCCAGGTCCCTCTGCAGAGCCCTCCTGCCTTCCAGCTGATCCACACTCCCCCCCAGCTTAGTGTCACTGCAAACTTGCTGATGATGGACTCAATCCCTTCATCTAAATCATCAATAAAGATATTAAACAACACTGGGTCCAACACTGATCCCTGGGGGACACCACTGGTGAGCGGCCGCCAACTGGATGCAGCCCCGTTCACCACCACTCTCTGGGCCTGGAGAAGCACCTCCTTAAAGTAAGCAATTAGTGTCTTGCACTAATATCAATAATACCCTGCAATAGATAGGGGCAGCCTGTATTACTTTACAAGTTAGTATTTAAACCTGAACCAAACAGAAAAGATTGGACCTGAACTTCTAACATGATCCTTTGAGCAGACCCCACAATGTTTCCCATCAAGAGTGATTTCATGTTTCTGAGGGTCACAAGCTCCTGTGCAAACATCTGCTGTGCACAGCAATGTGGTTAAGAAATATCAGGTGTTTCTGAAACATAAAATTACTCTCCCTGGGGTCTCACAGGTCACTATGTAGGTGTTTGGGTTCTTTCCACAGGAGGCAGCTTTGTGGGACAATGATTCAACCAAAGCCCTTGCTGCTAAATAAAGGAAAAAGGCAGAAATTGCCAGCTCCAGGGGTGTAAACTCTCCTCATTGTACCAAATATATACTTAAAAGTTTCTCAGCAGTGACATAAGATTAAGCCATGCAGCCAGTTATTTAAATTTTATTTTCTACTCTTTGGTGCTTTCCCCTCTTTCTTTAAAGTTTCTTGTCCAGTAGGTGGGAGTTCTGAGGGTTTTAGCTTATATTAAATAAACAAAGAATATTAAAAAAAAATTCAACACTAAGGCTTCACGATTGCAATGGAAAGCTTAAAAATGTATCCTAAATATGCCTTTCAGAACCAAAGAGGTGATGCAGGTAAGAGTTTATCTTCATTTTTTAAATAAAACAGGAATAATTTAGGAAGCATAATTTGTGATTTAATGGCAGGTGTTGACAAGACTATTGTTAAGCACCTGCTAGAGCTCATTTGACTCATTAATTTAAATCCTGTGAACAAGTGTGTACCTAAAGCAGAGCTGTGGGCTTGGACAGCTGACCCATAACTTGGGTCACCCAGTTGGGTTTTCTTGGCTTTCTGCACTCATCAGTCTCTTGATTGCCTTCTGCTACTTCCTTTGCTTTTTGGTGTCATTAAGAGAAGAAACTTGTAAAATCTCCTAACTTGGATGTCATCCCCTCCTGCTTGAGGTTTAGCTTCTCTAGAAATAAAGATGATGTTTAATTTCTTTGAAGCATTGAGAAGGTGTCCTAAGGCAGATTATGGGAGAAACCTTTTCTTTATTATTAAAAAATATCAGTTACAATGCTGCATGTTTATTGTATTGTTGCAGGCAGAGGTGACACCAAGAAATGCTGGCCCTGCAACTTCACAAGGACTATTGGGAGGGCCATCAGAATGATTTAATTTTTTATTTCTATGCTTCTGCATTTATTATTATTTTTTTTAATAGGTGGCCATCAGTTCCAGATGTCCATAAAAATTAGAGCATCTGAGCAATTCCCAGCTCCCAAGTATTAGGACTGTGCAAGCAGAGCAGATGGCCAGTCCTACAGCCTTGGAAATACATTTTCCTGACGTGTGAGATGAAAACCACAGCAAAGGAAAAGTGAGGGCTTGTTTTTTTAATAGTTTATCAGGTGACTGACACTTTGCTGGAAGACAGTCAGGTTGTTTCTGGTTGCCATGTGTGCTCCTGTTCCTACCTAAAATGGAGATGAAATTGTGGGAAGATGTGGAGACTGCCATGAGGCAGCAGGCAACAGAAGGATGGAGGTCACTGGTCTAGAGAGATCATCATAGAATCAGGTATTTTTAATTAAATATTGAAGAAAATTTGTATCAGCATTGGTGACTTGTGGACATATTCCACCCCATGGAAAAAAAGGACCAATTGGGTCTATACAAAGGAGTTAAACAATGATGTGTTAATGTGAGGACAATGAATTACAGTAAACAAATAAAAAGAGATGCTGCAGGCTTCTTGTATCTAGATGTGAAAAGCTGTAGATAGGTACACACAAAAAGAAATAATATCTATACAGTCACACAGCTGTCAAGATTTTAGTGCCTTGGTACCTCATTAAATACAGCTCTAGAGCCAAATTTTCTTCTAATTTTCATTTTGTTGAAAGAAAAATTACAAAAAAAATAAATATGCCCCTTGTCTAGCTTTGTGATTGAGCAGCTCTGATCAGCTAACAGGTTTTTCATTAAAGCTTTCAGCACCTCTGCAGAAAGAAAACCTAACATTGGGACTGCACTGGTTCATTAAGTAAAAATGTTATATTTCTAATATAGTTATATTACAAGAATGACTTATTCTCTGAGGTATTACTAGAAGTGCACACATTTGGATAATTTCCATAGCCTAAACTTTGCAAGGATCAGATAAAAAGTTTCTGATATGCTGTGGATAGCTGGGATCTTTGCAAAGATGCTGCTGTAGGGAGCACAGATCTCAGGAGGGAGCTCAGCTCTGCAGGGCTGTGATTGCTGCCAGTGCTCCCTGTTGCTGCCTTTCACCTCATACTGGTTTTCTCTGGGAAACCATGGCATTTTCTACACATGAACTGGTCACACCAGCTACTGCTGAAACCTCTGCAATGTTTACAGGAGCCTTTTTTCTTGCAAAGAGCAAAAGTATTAAGAGATTTAATCCTGTTCCTCAAAAATACACTGCATTGGTAGTGTGAAAAACTGAATGAGACAGTTCCCAGTAAATCCATGCCACCAAGATTCCCATTTGCCATGTTAGTGCTGTTTCTTTCAAGAATCTGACAGGACTAAAATGTGCATTAAGTGCCTTGATGCTGAGTGAGATCCAAGGAAGTCATCTGCATGAAACTCTGCTTTCTAATTTCTGGCCTCCTGCTGTTTTAACTGATATTTACTCTTAAAATGGTACACTTTAAATGAAAAGCTTCAGAAGTTAACTTTCTCTGCTATATATCCAGAAAAGCTGACTCTAAATCTTGCCCCAGTGCTCACATTAAATTTGTGTTGACATATGAAATGAATCAATGATGCTTTATGTTGTCTTCCATACACAAAACTTGGCAAGAAGATCCAGGTTAATGTCTTGGAGGCTGGAAGCACTCTCAGCCCCCTGAGAGTTCTTCCAGACACAGTTGCAACAAACATTCCCAACTGGAGCAGGGTCAGTTAATTTTATGGAGATCATTTACAATCCAGGCATTTTCCTGCCAGCTATTCTGTGTTCAAAAATTATTGCATCTCTTCCTAACCACAGAAATACAAGCCAGGCTCTGCTTTGCAGACTCAGCCTGTTACTGGGTTGGCCTGAACTGTTTTAAAAGCCATGCAAACATCCTCAAGAGTTTGATCCTTTCCTGAGGTGCTACTAAAATTTCCATTTTCCAGGATGAAGCTCTGCTATGCAAGGTGCTGCCCAACAGCACAAGCTCCCAGCTGCACAGTGGGAACTATTTTGGTATCTCTGGAAAAAAAAAATAATAACAATACCTTGTAGCCCAGGGGTGTCAAGAATATTATAGAGTAACTCTCAAAATAAGAGGAGAGCAATAAAGTTGATGGGAGAGCTGGAAAACAACACTTAAAAGTAAAGAGTGGAACTGGGAATGCTCAGACCAGGTGCTAAAAAAAGTTATAGCACCTTAAACTAAACAAGATGATTTTGCTGACTGCCCTGCTCTTCTCTTTCTCTTTGCAGTTCTCCATGTGAGCCAATGATGGAAAAAAAAAGAGAAAAAAAAGAAAAAAAAGGGCTTGAACTGCAAAAGGGAGCTTGTAAACTCAAAAAATCCCAGCACAGAATCTTCCAACACAGGGAATTCTTGATTTACCATTATAGCAAAGGAGGGGGAATGGCCACCAAGGGGATCAAATTAGGCAAGTATCTGTTAGAAACAGGATAGAGGTAGTTTAAGGATGCTTTGGGATCAGGATTATCTGGCATTTATTAATTATTGCCTTCCCTATTTTTTATTACTCTGCATTAAGTAGAGCTGGGAAATTTCTGCAGTCCCTCTAGGCAAAGACAACTCAAAGGCAACAATATTTCTCCCAAGAAGAGCCTCAGCCAGCAGCAGGGAATTTATGGCTTGTGTTAATTATTCCTCTGTTCCTCAAGGAAGAAATTCATGTGAAGTTCAGCATGAAGTACCTCCTCCCTCAGTTTCTTAACAAAAATGGTTGTGGTAAAACCAAAATGTTAAGCAGAGTGGGACTGTGGGACAGCCTAAAATAAAAATGCTTTACAATGAGACTCATCTCCTACTTACTCCAATCCCCAAATAATTTTCAGTCCCACTTGATGTTTATAAACCTCCACACACTGTTCTCCATCCTGATCAGAACAACTACATTATTTTCCTCAAGTATTTTTTTCCACACTGTCAAGCTTCTGATCTGGGTCCTTGCCAGACTCCTGGCCTTTCCAAATTTATCACATCCCCCTTGTTCTGTCCCTCTGAGGTATTCAAGTCAGGATGATATTATAACCTGGGTATTCTGCTTTGCTCCATCATGGCACTTATTTTAGAAAGTCATCCAAAGGAAGGGATAAAACAAAGAATTATTAATTGTATTTGGAGCATATCACTGGAGCAGAGAACCACTACTTGATCTACTTGCTTCTTTTCCTCTGATTCACAATTTCTTCATTTAGTTTCTACAAAATGCAGTAGAAACACACACAAAAAAACCCCAAAAAACCCCATGGGAAATTTACAGCATTGAGAAAACAACACTGAGCAAACTCACAGGGAGAGCAGTGAATGCTTTGGGTGGCCACAAGCTCATGGGAAGGACACCAATGGCACCAGAGTTTTGATGCTGCTTGAGAGATGAGCACAGATGCTGGAGACTTTTTTGGTGATAAAACTCTCCCTGGTACTACAGAACACCCAGAAGTACAGAGATAGGCACTTCAGGGTCCTGATAATGGAGCAAGCTGAAGGTTCTTGGAGAAATCTTATGGAAAGAGCAGTATGGATGCTTGAAATCAAACTGCTGCTTGGAGAATGTCACATACTTTGGATTCTAAGTACTTCTGGTATGCTGCAAGACCCCCATGTAGTTGAGATGAAGTTGCTGCCAGGTAAAAGAGTGGCATAATCAGGTATCAGATGTAATTATACATCTTAAAGTGAGCTTCATCACAAAACTCCTTCATTCAAAAACTTCAGTCAAGCGTTGCCTGTGCTGATTCTCAAGTAAAATTTAATTATGGCAGAGAACTGTCAGCAAAACGTGTCAGACACAGAGAAAGGTAAGGATTAATTTCTTTTTCCTTAGTGAGCTCTGCATTGCCAGTGTCAGGTGTACAGAAAACCAAGCCAGAGATCAGCTCCACACACAATATGGGTCAGCAGAAGGCAGCAGGTAACCTGAGGACTGCTCCCTGCCCTGGAGTGAGAGGCTGGAACGGAGCAGGTTTGGGATTTAACACTGTGGTCACAGCTTGGCTTGCACCCTGCTTACATCCCTACAGTTGGCTTGCAAATCTCTTTTTCCCTCTTCTTTTCCAGAGCTTGAGTGGAAAATAGTGGCTAGAAATATAACCTGATCTAAACCAAAAATTAACAAGAAGAAATAAAACCTATTTTTAAGTGACTGCAAAGGCTGA